>NC_086319.1:140984600-141584600 GCF_036172605.1 Pelobates fuscus
ACTCAGCTACTCCGGTGCTTTCAATACGTTGTCTCTTACGGGCAATGGGTCTGCTAGATGCTTAGTTCTAGCAGTACGAGGATACCTATATATATATATATATATATATATATATATATATTACCCCAACCTGTCGCTCACTGGCGATCCTGAGGTACCACGTGCCCAGTCCAGACACCAAGACCAGCGGTTCCTCCGGCGACTTGTTTCAGGCATTTCTTACTTTTATTCAGTCAAATAGGTATGTTGGGTCTCACGTTGCCCTCCACATTTTGTACGGTTTTGGCCTCGTATTGGTCCATCGTCAGGTCCTCCAGGCGCTGACGTGGCGTACAGTGACTGCTTCCGGACTCATGTCTTACGGATATACCGTTTATTTCTTCGCAACGTTTTTGGGGGCACTTTGGTACATTGAGTTCTAAATTACAGTTTTTTCAACTCACGCTATCACTCTATTTTCACGTCGGCGTCACTTATACAAGCAATGCAGGATAAGCTTTAGCGATCTGATCGGACCGGGTGTACAGAATTCCCGCTTGTTTCTTTTCGAACATCGAGGCATCACTCCGCCTCCTTTTTGGCCAAACAAATACAATTTGAATCCTTAATCTACTAATTAGGGACTTGTCTGCACGCCTGACATCCACAGGGTCCTCCATGCGCAGTCAATTCATTAGTCACGCATTGGTCGTTGTTCACGCTTCACTTTATGTATGCTTAAGTAGTCCATCGGGAGTTACTTTCGGTCATGCTGGACGTTTTGATTTAAGGCGTAACACCTTACGCATCCCGGAGTACAATCTTTTACGTTCTCATGCCCACCAAGTAACTGCTATAGGGTACTTGCTATACGAGCACATATCGTCGTCGAATTTAGTCAAAGCTTCTTTCAGGTTCCTCTCTCGTGCAAACATTTCCCTACGGTGGGTCTCGGCTTCGCATTCTGTTCTTCGATTCACATCACGGCAGTTTCATCAGGCGCCTGTTTCAGTCCTTTTTCGCTATGGTTTAATGCAGGTAATCGCATGTGTGCGGTCAGGTTGACGCTCTTCCACAAGAAGTTAATACCCTGCCGCGCATAGATGATACATGTCCACATGACCCAAACCGTAGGTAGGGCTTCTCTCAAACACAGGGCTTCTAGCACGGCCTCAACTCTTACGGGTTAGTCCTTATCTTCACCTATTGGTACCCATTAGCTAGCAGCTCTACTTCACGAGAAAGCTCTATGGGCTTCTGAATTCTGCATAATTTAAACTTATTTCGTTCCCTTCCTCCTCACAGCACGCTACAAGTACTAGCTCCAGTCCTCTGCAGTATCCTCCGCTTTAGCCACTTCCGAAGTCCTGAAGTAGGACCTTGCTTAAACATAACGGTTGAGATAAATAACACGCAGTTCAGATTTCCTCTGCAGGTCAAAAAAGGTATCGATCACGCCTGAAATTAGAGTCTACGCAGGTAAGATTTGCCTACTAATACTAAGCAAACGTACTCCACGGCCTACGATATGTGTAAGTATTATAGGGGTTCAAGATACTAAATGCGTTCCGATTATAACGGTTGCTCGTACAATTTTTGCCACATCTCTCAAACAGTCCATGCTATACTTGTTAGCCTTGGCCTCAATCCGAATTCCTTCTCTGGACATTCATTCCGTGTTAGGGCCGCCACAGCAGCCTCAAGTCGTCCAGTTCCAACTCGTCTCGTAGAGAAGATGGGTCGCTGGAAGTCCTCGGCATACAACCTGTACATTCCAAATCCAGAAAGAAATCAGGCTCGCTTTCTATAATATGTCTAAGTGATTTGTTATGTTTAATAAATGTCACACACTTTTTGGCCCTCTTTTGCAGGCCTAACCTCACGTCGGTTTCGGCACACCTCAACCGACTCTCATATATTAAAATTACACACAGTTTTAATGTGCGCCCCTTCCATAATCCCGTACACAAATAGAAGGCGTATGCCTGAAATTGTGGGAGGGATTTCATGCCTATTAAAACCCAGCGTTTCCCCCACTCACCTGTCTGCGACGATTTCGGAAATTCCCTCCCACCACACCCTTTTCATATATCATTATACCTGGGTGGGCCCTCTTTTGCAGGCCTAACCTCACGTCGGTTTCGGCACACCTCAACCGACTCTCATATATTAAAATTACACACAGTTTTAATGTGCGCCCCTTCCATAATCCCGTACACAAATATATACATAAGTGCAAATGTGAGTATTAATAAAACTATTAATACAGTGCAAAACAGCAAATAGTGCACATTTTTGCAAAATGTGCAAAGTGTTATAATAAATATATATACTGTGCTATGAGAATATATTATAGGGGACTGATCAACATCACATAATGTATATACCGTAATTACTTAATTAATTAGAATAGATTAAAATAATTAAAAAGCATATATATTTAACAGTAGTGACTTTGTGCATATATATATATATATATATATATATATATATATATCTTTCCCTTCAACCTAATGCACATGATATATATTTAAAGTATAGATTATACTATTTTACTATATAAATCAGTGCTACATAGGGACAATTAGTAAACTGCAATAAAGTTTATGCTACAGGATTTTCCTTTTTATATACCATTGTATTTTCTATGATATATATTATATATTATGCACTCCACTGTAAACATCTACCCAAAAACGCATTATTTGAGTAAAATAACCACAAAAATTCAATTTAAAAACATTACAAGCTGGAGATAAGACTCATAAGAATGAAAGGTATGATATGGTTTCATTCAGTCCTTTTGGAGACACAGTATCTAATTCCGAAATCCAGAATGTTTCCCGGTTCAACAACGTTTTCCCATGATCACCGGCCCTGCGTGACACCCAAAAATTTCAACGAAGCCAGTGGGTGTTGAAATTGTAAAAAATGCTTAGCCACCGGCTTGTCTGACTGACCGTCCCTGTAGGCCAACCTAATGCTTGAACGGTGGCCTCTAATCCTCTCACACAGGGCGGTCTCAGTCTTACCAACGTATGCCAATCCACAAGGGCATGTGAGTTTATAGATAACATGCGTCGTTTTGCATGTGATAGTATGTTGTATGGTGTACTTCTTAGTTGTATGTGGGTGGCTGAAATTTTTGGAAGATGTCATGTGCCCACATGTTACACATCCCAAGCAACGTACCGACCCCCGTTTTTGGGTGTCATTTTCCTTGGAGTAACTTTTAAGTGGGTCTGTGTGCACCAAAATGTCCTTTAGATTCTTATTCCTCTTATGGCAAATGAGTGGCTTTTCACGAAACACCTTGGGGAGCGTATCATCTGTAGCCAAGATTCCCCAATTTTTCCGAACCACAGACGAAATTTGAGGACTTAGAGTGTGATAAGTCATCGGGAGGACCAACTGCTGAGGTGGATTCGTCTCCTTATTAGCTCGTGGTGCTTTAGCACCTTCCAGGGCATTACTCAGGACTTCACTGTGATATCCACGCTGCAAAAATTTGTCAGTCATCTCCCTTAACTGTGTTTCCTTTGTTGTCTCATCAGAATTGTTCCTCATGACCCTGAGGTTCTGTGCCTTTGGTAAAGATCTCTTTAACGGCTCCGGGTGTGCACTTCGCGCATGGAGTAGAGTGTTCCGATCTGTATCTTTAGTATACAAACTGTATTCAATGTTGTATTCACCAACCATCAATTCAACGTCCAAGAATTGTACTTTGATAGGGCTGATGTTTGCCGTTAATCTGATCGGTGTTGGTAGTGAATTCAGCTGCTCAACCATGTGGTGTGCCTCAGTAAGTGTGCCATTCCAAATTACCAACAAATCGTCAATAAAACGATAGTATCCTTGGATCAAGTGAGCATATGTTGATAGGATGTTATCTCGCTCATAAACATACATGTACGCTTTAGCGTACATGGGGGCCATAGCCGCCCCCATAGATGTGCCTGATATTTGCAAAAACCACTCTTTCTCAAAGCGAAAATAGTTTTGTTCCAACGCTAATGTTAAGACCTCCAAAACAAATTCTATAGGAGGACCCTTATACACTGGAGATTGGGTTAAGACCGTTGTCATGGCTTCCACCCCTTCTGTATGTGGGATTACTGTATATAACTGTAACTCTTTACATCCATAGTGATAAGGATAGGTTTACTTTCTTGAAATCTGATTTTGCTGATTTTTTGTAAGAGTGTCGGCGTATCCTTTATACAAGTCTCCAGTGCTTCAATTGGTTCTTTGAAGAGTGCATTTAGCCATTTGGCCAGTGGTTCGATTACTCCCTTGATCGCAGACACTATAGGGCGTCCTGGTTTTTTTTTTGGAATCCTTGTGGATCTTTGGGATGCTGTATATGATCAGGCTCCGTGGGTGTTGTTCATATAGATATTGGTACAGTTCCACATCTATATAGCCTGCTCTTAAGCCCATTGATAGTGTGTCTTGTATAATATTCTGGATCCTTTTGGTGGGATCTCCATTGAGTCTCCTGTACGTGTTGCTGTCATACAATTGTTGCTTTAATTCTTCAGAGTAGTACTGGTAATCCATTAGGACTATCCCACCTCCCTTATCCGCAGACCGGATCACTATTGAGGAATCCTCCCCAAGATTCTTAAGTAGTCGTCGTTGGTTGGTGGTTATATTGTGCCGTGTGCTACCTTGTTTGGACATAATTTCATGTGTTTCCTTATTTGTCATAGTTAGGAAAGTTTTAATTGATGACTTATTCGTTTTTGGATCAAACATAGATCTTGGACGAAATTTCTCTATTGCCTTGGTTCCATTGCCTGATGTAGTTCTTTCAATTTGATTGAAGTATTCCTTCAAACGCATATTTCTGCCAAACTTATACCATTCGACATCCCATTTCAATTTATTGGGTTTTGCTGTTGGCACAAACGATAATCAGGCTCAATAGGTCAATCTCATCCTGAATCAGAGGTCTATGTGATAAATTGAATATTGGAACTATTTCTTGTGAGGCGGTTTGCCCTTCAGAATGCTTCTTGTTCCCGTGGCCTCTTCTGGTCCTGCGTGCTCTTTTCTTCGGTTCCTGGTGGTTGTACCTATTTCTGGTACCCCTAAAAAAGGCATCGCTGTAGGTGTGGTGATGGGTTCAATATTGTCGTTATCTGAGGCTGACTCTCCTGATGTATTATCAATGGTTGGTATTCTAGGTTTCACAATCCTTCTCCGTTGTCGTCTCGGTCTATTGGGGTTATTTCCAGACAGCCATCTGTACACCCTATGATCTAAATAATCCTGCTGGACTTTCTCAAATTTTTATTTTTTAAAGGTAATTAATTCATTTTTGTACCTGAGTAGGTCTTCTTTCAGCTTCTGTTGTAACTTTAACCCTTCCGTGGATGCAAGTAATAGAGCATGTTCCATTTCAATTTACATATGGAACCTATGAAACCACCTCAATCCACGTGGCTAAAACAAACCAATGGAGTCTATCGCTGTGGGCACTGTAAAGCATGTCAATTTATCAAACCAACAAAAACTATCACGAGTTCCAGAACAAAAAAAGAATACACGGTGAAGGAGTTTATTAACTGCAGCTCCACACGGGTGATATACATAACATGCTGCTGCGGTATACAATATGTAGGAAAGACCTACCAACAATTCAAACGGAGGATACTCCAACATGTCTGTTCAATCACTAATTTAAACATCTCTACTCCAGTAGCCAATCATGTGCGCAATTACCATGAAGCAGACCCTACCAAACTAACTTTCCAAGCGTTGGAAAAACTCACACTAAACACCAGGAAGGGGAATTTTAATAAAAAACTACTCATGAAAGAGTCCAAATGGATATACATTCTAAAGACATTGTCACCAGATGGTCTTAATGAAGAATTCAACTTTACCCCCTTCATACATTCATAATCAGTAGTAATTCTGGTCTTTCATATACCTGCATTACACATTCATTCATATTTATCACTAATAATCTTGGGTGATTATATCACGATTTAAACCAACGAAGTATACACTTTAATCAGTCTTTACACATATGCAGGACTAATGTGATTATCAGTACCCCCCTTGAATCATTATCAAGATATTAATATGACACCTAATATTCGACCTAGTGCTCTACTGATCACACTGTGCGTTTTTTATCATCAATTGGATAATGACACACTAAGTAAGTTTGGGAATTATAAAGCAGTGCAACATCAATGTTGTATCCACCCCATTGATTACTTAAGGCGACTTAACTGGAGATAATAATCTGGTTTAGTGTGAATCTAATACAATCTGAACTTTCCTATGCGGTCCCTAGATCAAATAGGTCCCTTTCTGAAATCTGTCTAATATGACCCTATCCATGGTACTCCATCCTGAGGTGTCTTCAATATCTAACAAGACTTTTTCCTTTTAACAAGAACTCCTTCAACAAAAACGGAGTATTCATCTTAATAGACTACCCTTTAGGTTCATGCTCTTAAATTTATCTATCTGGACTCCACGGTGTGGTTTTAAACAACACATAATACTTAAGATGCCGTTATGAATAATATTGCTCCAGCAACCTAGCTCTATCCCCTCATAAACCATGGGAATTTAAACCAGGTCACCAAGGGTTAATGAATTCGCACAAAGGTCCTTTTCGTTTTCCGTTCATATGGTCCGTTACGTCACATCTGGACAACCAATCAGGAACTGCCCTGATCGGACCAATCAAGTGTTTTCGTTGCATTTTTAAACTCGGTGCTAATGCACCAATCGTTTCCTCTCTGACGAGCTAGGAGTAGCGAAACGCGCGCGTCAGAGGATTAGGGTGCACTGCACTTTTGGATCCATGGTGTAGTGCACAGATTGGCGACCGCGCTTTTTGACTTAACCTTTTTGCAAATGTATTCAACTGATCTGCAATCTAAGAATTAATTTTATTCTCGTTCTATCTGGTTCTTAGATAGATACTTGGGGGGTTAGCGTTAGGTGCCCTTGAAGGCACGGGACTCTATATTACGAGGGTTGATCCTGCAATTAGTTAACACTTAGTATGTTACCTTCTATGGACATTTTATAGCCTTGTCTACCGAGACTGAGACCCCACTTATATCTGTTCCCTCGCCCCCCCCCCCTTTTCCTTGTATCGTCTAGTTCTACAATGTTAGCTAAACCATCAGCTCTTTACGGGTAGCAGATGTTGGGTATATTTATTTAGCGCTCTGCACCTCTGCTCAGATATGACCTACTATGTATCACTGAGATTAACACTGTTACTCAATAGAAACTGAGAGTAACAGTTTCCTTTCCTTTCTTTGAAACTGTTAGTTTTGCCGTTAGCAGACTGTTACAGGCTATACGGTTTTTAGGAAAGAATATAGAGTTTTTTTCGGAGTGCATAAAATACCACATTGCTATGGGATTCAGACAGACTACTTAACAATCTATAAAATCATAAGACTAGTGCTCTACTTTACAGACGTTTTAACAAATTATAATATCACCAGACTAGTGTGCTACTTTAAACATTACCGACAGTCTATTAACTAGATTGTTATTTTTCTCTTTAGTCTGACAGCATTATCCATCTGCTTTCACTGATAGATACTTGCTACCTATATTGATCGGCATCCACTAACTATATGGATACTGATCTTGCACCAGATTTTTAATTCACAGTTTTCAGGTGTTTATCTAACAGCACTGACTGGGTTTTTTCTTTCCGTTATTATTAAGTTATGTCTAATAAAATTTTATTATTTTTGCCCATTTGACAATAATTGGTCTATTTAGCAGAGTCACCGTTGGCCACCCTGATATCCCCCGGATGTATATACTCTACATCATACATTAGATACATCATTTAGTGCTTCTCTCATGTTCCATTTCAATCTCTAGGATTTTGTGATTAACCCCAACCAAATCTTCCTTAACATCCTTAATGATAATTAACATCATATCCATCGATGCTTTATTCAATACCATAGTCCATTCCCTGCACACCTTGGCTTTGCCTCTTCCAATAGTTGGAACATTTAATATCCTAAACCCTCTAGGTATTCTTCGTGCTTTATAATAATCAGATAAGAAAACACCATGCAGGTCTAGATCAATGCTTTTACTATGTTATTTAGACAATTTAAAATACACTTCCTTAGCAGTAACATTATAAGGTAACTCCAATCCAGTTTGTGCCCATAAAATATTTTGAGCCTCCTCCTGGGAAAATTGTAATGTTTCGGCATGTTCTGCCAGAGCTCCAGCTTGAAGTAAAAATTCATCCATTTTCAATAGTTTAGTAGATACGTCTCTAATATGCAATATATCTATTGCCCTCAATGTGCTAGGCTTGCACAGAGTATAATTTTATACAAACAAAGTGCTGGTGCATAGATAGAGGGCTAAAAGCCCAAATTGCCACCAAAATACAAAGAAAAAGGAGAAAGTTCTTGCACTCACGCTGTAAATTGCCTTAAGAACCGGGTTCTATAGCCAGGGCTTGATTATCCAGAATATCCAACAAGGTAGCAGCACTCACGGAGTAATTAAAAAATCCAATCTTTATTAGAACATTTTAAAATGAGATCGACGTTTCAGTCCAACAACTAGGACTTTCCTCAGGATCAAACACATTAATGCATACAATAAAATCAACTTATATAGCAAAATACATTACATAATTGAGCTTACCCTCAGGTGAAGTGCATTTCCGATCGGCATCCTGTGCCACCCCGTGCGCATGTGCAAAGAGGCTCCGCCCATATGACGTGATGAAGTCATCGCACCCGTTTCCATGACGACCGGATACAAACACGGTCGCCACGGAAACGGAGCTAAAGCTGCCGAAAACAGTGAAAAATGTCACCCAAACCGTGGGGGGGACAAAAAAACTATTGAAGGATGATTATACAATAAGTGCATGAAGTATATGAATTACTGAGAAGTGCTCAGATAAATAAGGCAACCTATGTTGCTGATTAGAAGTGGATTACATAATAAAGGGCTGATAGCAGATATATATATATATATACATAAGTGCAAATGTGAGTATTAATAAAACTATTAATAAAGTGCAAAACAGCAAATAGTGCAAATTTGTGCAAAATGTGCAAAGTGTTATAATAAATATATATACTGTGCTATGAGAATATATTATAGGGGACTGATCAACATCACATAATGTATATACCTTAATTCTTAAGTGATTCTTAAGTAGTCGTCGTTGGTTGGTGGTTATATTGTGCCGTGTGCTACCTTGTTTGGACATAATTTCATGTGTTTCCTTATTTGTCATAGTTAGGAAAGTTTTAATTGATGACTTATTCGTTTTTGGATCAAACATAGATCTTGGACGAAATTTCTCTAATGCCTTGGTTCCATTGCCTGATGTAGTTCTTTCAATTTGATTGAAGTATTCCTTCAAACGCATATTTCTGCCAAACTTATACCATTCGACATCCCATTTGAATTTATTGGGTTTTGCTGTTGGCACAAACAATAATCCCCGGCTCAATAGGTCAATCTCATCCTGAATCAGAGGTCTATGTGATAAATTGAATATTGGAACTATTTCTTGTGAGGCGGTTTGCCCTTCAGAATGCTTCTTGTTCCCGTGGCCTCTTCTGGTCCTGCGTGCTCTTTTCTTCGGTTCCTGGTGGTTGTACCTATTTCTGGTAGCCCTAAAAAAGGCATCGCTGTAGGTGTGGTGATGGGTTCAAAATTGTCGTTATCTGAGGCTGACTCTCCTGATGTATTATCAATGGTTGGTATTCTATATTTATATGTATGTATATTTATATATATATGTATATTTTATATATATATATATATATGTATATTTATATATATATATATGTATGTATATTTATATATATATATATTTATATTTATATATATATATATATATATATATGTATATTTATATATATATATATATATATACATATATATTTATTTATATATATATATATATATAGTAGTGTCCAAAGCTTGCACTCCAGTTCATTAATGAATGTATAGCCCGGTGCTTGTCGGCATAAATAATAAATATATCGATATGAAAAGCACTCCAAGGACTTCGTATAAGGTGAAAAAAATAAACTTAGCTTTATTCAGCAACTGCCAATAGTGATCGACGTTTCAGTCCTATATCAGGACTTTCATCAGGACTTTCATCAGGATATATATATTTGTATATATGTGTATATGTATATATATATGTGTGTGTGTGTGTATATATATATATATATATATATATATGTGTATATATATATATATATATATATATGTATATATATATGTGTATATTCGTTTATTCGTTTCATCCTGTTGGATCTCTTGAGGGATGTTTAGTTAGAGTTCCTGATGCAACTCTGTAACACTCTGTGTGTTAATCGGCAGCTGGAATGGCGTGTGTCTACTGCTAGAACGCATGGCGGACACATTTGTATATATGTGTATATGTATATATATATGTGTGTGTGTGTGTGTATATATATATATGTGTGTATATATATATATATATATATGTGTATATATATATATATATGTATATATATATATATGTGTATATATTCGTTTATTCGTTTCATCCTGTTGGACCTCTTGAGGGATGTTTAGTTAGAGTTCCTGATGCAACTCTGTAACACTCTGTGTGTTAATCGGCAGCTGGAATGGCGTGTGTCTTCTGCTAGAACGCATGGCGGACTTCCGCGTTCACGTTCAGATGCCTCATATTCATAATTTCTGGTTTAATGTTAAAGGTTAGACGCGGCTTAATAATGCCTCCCGTATCATTGTGAAGTTATGGGTAATGTAGTGCCAAGGAAAAACGGAACCACGGACATAGAAAAAACGCAATTTTATCTCAATTATAGTAATAAAGTGCAACTAATACAATTAAATACATAAGGTAGAGAAACAGATATACTTTTACTGAGAATAACTTAATAAATCGGGATGTTTAGGCAAACATATGACTAAAAAAATATAAAAAAGACGAATATGTACATGAATATGAATGAACATATATGAAAAAATATACATGTATAAAAATGAAAATATATATCTGTAGTGCTGAGCCTTGTACAATAGAAAATATATATCATATTACATATCTAAAACATCTGAAACTTAAAAAAATCAAAGTAGAATAATCAGAAGACCCAAGTTAAAAATAAAATAGTATGTATATTCAGAAGGGGAGGGGAAGAAAAAAACAAACAACATGAAAGATGTGATAGATGAAATAAGCCCCGAAAAATCTATATCTTGATTAAGTCCTAATTTGAGAGTTTTTAAATTAATGATCCACTGGTCTTCTTTCATATTTAGAAGAGACTCCATATTCCCCCTCTTAAATGTCTCTCTGCCTTGTCAATGCCGAAAGCCAAAAAGGTAATTGAAATTTTGGACAGCTGGCACAATGTCTAGCTACGCTATGGTCTAAATTCTTGGTTCTGATATTATCATAGTGCTCTGCCATTCTGACATGCAATTTTCAGATGGTATGACCTACATATTGTGCGCACAACTACATTACAATAAATATATTACATGATGTGGCAAAAGTAACCTCGCAACTGTTTTTGGAGGGGCCTGTTTACCAGCCTCCTACCCTGCAATTAGCTAACGTTAGGTTTTAAGTGTGAAGTTAATAAATGCAATATTAACAAAACCGCTGAAGCAACTGAAGAAACAAAAGTTGAACTCTAGCAAAAAAGTGATATCCCATCTAAAATTGTCATATTATTCTACAACCTGTGGGTCTATGTGCCCAATTTTTTATTTGTTCCATGGCATTCTCTATATTAGTTCCACCACTTAGCATAATCATTAAGCAGAGTTGTAAGAAAGACAACTGACACAGAATGTTGCTCTCTCTCTGACTTGATGCTTGCTCTGTGCTTTATTTCATTTTATTTTAAGCTGTATTGATTTTAAATCACACAGAGCAAATTAGCCTAATTAACAGTTTTACATTTTTTTAAGCTAAAAAAAAAGCTAAAAACATTGTCAATTTTCACTTACTCTGTGTCTTGCTGTACCCAAGATGATATTGTGTTTTTTTTAGTTGTACAGTTATGGAGAATAGAATGTTTTTTCTGAGAACTGTGGAATTCTATTTTATTCTTCCACATTAAGTAAAATCTAATTTCTCAAAACATTTCATCTCCTGGTAAATATTTTGTCAGTATGCATATTAGTTACAGTAGATTTTATTTTATAAGTGTAACCATTGCCTGTTGGGGCCATTTTAAAAACTGTAGAACAGGCCCTCCAGATGTTGCTGAACTACAACTCCCATGATTCTCAGTCTATCTTTCATTCATAGAATCATGGGAGTTGTAGTTCAGCAACATCTGGAGGGCCGGAGTGATACCGGAGAAACTGACGGAAGCGAAGCACAGAGAGATGGACACAGGTTTCTTCAGGAAGGAAGAGATTCTTTATTGGATCACCGATCGGGACTCAGAGGGACTAGCGTCACCAAAATACAACAAGTTCTGAGCCCCGGACAATAGTGCAGGTTCCTTATATAGGCACATAACTCCTCCCATATTAAGCTCCACCCGCACATTCTCTTGACCAATCAATACAAATAAGAATTAACTTCCTGCTTGACCGCATGGCTTGTCCAGCACAATGGAGGAGGGGAATACTACATCCTGTATTCTTGCACATGCTCCGTACACTACTGATCGTATCTTGCCTCGTGCAACCAACTGATCGATACGTCAGCATATGCACGTACACATGCCACGTGGTAATCTCGGCCTACTAAATTTATTTTTACCGAGATTCCACCACATTCCCCCCTTTGATGCCTCTTGATATTTCACAATTACTTGAGGCATCACTTAACCTTGGTTTGCATACACCGCAAGTTACCTTGAACCAGACCAGACTTATCTTATGACGTGAATCTTCAACACTCATCTTCCTGCATTGGTTCTTCCTGATCTAGAGCCTCATATTTATAAATTGCCATTATCTGTGCAGCAGCCTTCCTCTCTGCTATATTTTCTATCAGGCTTTGCACAGACCTAACTACTAAGGGTATAAGACACGGCAGGAGTAGACACAACATTAAAATCAGTAGAACTCCACCTACCACTGCCTTAAGCCCTCCAAACCACTCATACCAGCTACCAAACCAACTACTTGGATTGTACCCTTTCCATACCTGAGTAGGCACATGCGCTAGTTTAACCATATGGCTAGTAAGCTCAGCTATTGCTTGCCCTTCGTCATCTATTTGAAGACAGCAATTGCTCAGGTTAAACTTCCCACATACACCTCCCTCTACTGCCAAAAGGTAATCCAAGGCTAATCTATTTTGGTAGACTGCTGTCCTCATCCTGGTATTATGCTTCGCTAGAAGATTGAGCGCTTGTGATGTCTCGTTAGTGATAATCTCAACCACCGCCTGTAATCGTATAATACGATTGAGCATATAAATAGGGGTTCTATAACCAAAGGTACCATCTTCTGCCCACGTGGCTGGCCCATAATAATCTATAATACGCTGGGGAGGCCATTCATTATCTTCCCAGGCGCCTATCTCTATGGGTCCCCTTTTCTTCCTATGATTCACATCATACACTTTAACACCTAAAGTCTCACCTGTTTCAATCGGTAACAAGAAGAAGGATGGTTTGAGCATACCCAACACACATGCCCCTTCCCAGTCCTGTGGCAACTCCGAATAGGCTTTCTTACCACAGATCCAGTACAAATTTGCTGGGGCTCTCCAGGTAGATGTGATGGATAAATCAAACCACACATCCTTTAAATTGGCGTATCTAGCAAACGGGTTAGATGGTTCTGAGACATTTGAAGCCGACCACCAAGTTGTATTCTTTGTATCATCATCATAAGCTTTTTGCCCTAGACAAGTTAATTCTCCTACAGAAGTATTATACATTATTCCTTTCCTTGCTATGCAAACATAACCTATGATGGAGGTCTTTAATCTCCACTCAGATTTACCTCTAACGCTCATATGATAATCGGCTTGTGTAGATATTAGTTGGTCAACTGCCTCAGAACCGGACATTACCTCCTTTGCTTCCCAAGGCCATTGGTCTCCCATGTTAGTACCTCCACACACATAGCAGTTGGTAACATTAAGACTACCGGCAATACTTTCGGCTAAATCAATGAACAGGTTTTTAGCATTATGGGGGATCTTATTATCTATACTCATCTCTTCATAAAAGGAATGGTATACTTGATGAGTTTGGGAGGATACCGTATCAGTCTCTATCCCTATAAACAATACTGTCCCAGGATCTAAACCCGTCCCGTATATTTGAAACCCAAATAAATTACCATATTTGTCTAAGAACTTATCGGGGTTATTTATAAGTATATGGACTGGGTTGCATTCCATAGACTTACAATATGGGCTGGTAGGCAACTTAGTCACTATCATGTCTTTGTCTACTGTCTGTCCCCAAGTTGCCCACCCCACACAAGACCAATATGGGCAAAAGTTATAATCTCTATTTGGGCATCTAGGACTCACATATTTATTTTTACTACTGGGACAAATATATTTATCATTAGACCCATACGTCCTCTCCCATCTAAGATCCCCACATACATTCCATGGCTTTCTACCACTTGATATCGCCTTACACGCATCAAATAGCAGAACACCCGAAGAATGTACGGATTCTAACACCGTCTTATTAATTAAGGTCCCCTGAGGATCTCCATTCCTGAGAGTCAACCAAATTGTACGGGGTTGATACTCTGGACTGAAGCACTTAGGTTCTCCTATTCCTAAATGGCACACACTATAGTCTATATTTAGGTATCTACATCTCGATACATCTCCTTTACACTCGTATTGTGAATGCCAAATTAGGGTTTGGGAAATATGGTTACCTGTTCTTGTAGTCTTAATGCATACCTCACAGCTAGGAGTGTCGGTACCTCTACCTTCCTGAATATAAAAATACACATAAATAAACATTATCATCAACACATCTTTCGCCGTCATCCTCAGTCTTCGTCCGTGCGAAGGCACCTCAGCTTCCAGGATGTAAGGGCTGCAGGGAATGGAGTTCTGCTCGTCTTCACAGGAGTCCCTTCGAGACTTTCCCTGGCTTATATACTATACGTCGGTGGGCGGACAGGCTTTATTATGGCCTTCTCACTCACGCACCAAATCCCAAAAATAATAAAATTTTGTAATCCACACAAGTTCCTCGTTACTCCGACTGAGTCGTGCGTTTCAACCGGATCTTGCAGGGATTCTCTGGATCTGCTGTAACTTGCCAAGAATCGACTGCTGCTGGTTTAACAATGGAGTGATGTATCCACGGAGTCACTTCGGCTACTTTTATCGCTGTAGGGGTAGACAAAAGAACAACATAAGGACCTCTCCACTTGGGCCCTAACGGTACATTATTCCACTCTTTAATCCACACTTGATCTCCTGGATGATAACTATGAACTGGGGGATAAATATTCACAGGTAATCTATCTTGTACCCATTTCTGTACCTCTTCCATAGTCTTACCCAACTCTACAACCTGCTGCCGGGTAATTCCTTCTCCCAACTGACTCAAGTCCCCCCTTAAGTTACCAAGTACGGGAGGTGGTCGCCCATACATGATTTCAAAAGGAGAGAGGCCCATCCTTCTGGTAGGGGTACTGCGGATTCGCAATAGAGCCATGGGTAAGAGAACGTTCCACTTAAGTTGGGTTTCCTGACACATTTTAGCCAACTGATTCTTAATAGTTCTATTCATTCTCTCTACCTTACCAGAACTCTGGGGTCTATATGCCGTATGAAGCCTCCACTTTATACCAAGCATATGAGTCAGTTGTTGTAGGCACTGATGAACAAAAGCTGGACCATTGTCCGATCCTATAGAGCAGGGTAGTCCATATCGGGGTATTATTTCTCGTAACAGAAATCTCACAACTTCTCCTGCTTTCTCTGTACGAGTAGGACATGCTTCTACCCAGCCTGAATAGGTGCACACAATTACCAGCAGGTAACGATGTCCACCCGATTTAGGCATCACTGTAAAGTCAATTTGTAAATCGGACATGGGGAGTCCCCCCATAAACTGGACTCCTGGTGGCTTTACTGGTCCTTGTCTTGCATTATTTTTAGCACACGTTACACATCTTCGTACAATGGCCTGAGTCAAGTTGGACAATCTTGGTATGTAGAAATGTTTTCTGAGAGATTCTTCTGTGCTATCTCTCCCAGAATGTGTCCCGTTGTGATAATTTTGGACAATTTCTACCGCTAGTGATGCTGGTATGACTATTCTTCCATCTTCTAGCTGATACCACTTGTTCTCCAAATACTTTCCTGGTTCAGTCTTTAACCACTCCTCTTCTTGAGCTGTATAAACTGGAGTCCATTGAGACAGTGGAGTTGGTATAAGAGCAGCTATATGCCCCACATATTCCTGTCTTCCTGATTCAGCGGCACGCTTAGCTGCACTATCTGCCATCCGATTTCCCTTGGTTACATCACCATCTCCTCTCAGATGTGCTCGACAATGTATGATACCGACTTCTTTCGGCTCCCACACTGCTTCCAATAGTTGTAGGATTTCAGCTGCGTACTTGATTTCTTTGCCTTCTGAATTCAGTAGTCCTCTTTCTTTATACAAAGCTCCGTGGGCATGAGTGGTTAAAAACGCATATTTGGAGTCCGTGTAGATGTACACTCTTAAACCTTCAGCCAATTGTAACGCTCGTGTCAGTGCTATCAATTCTGCCTTTTGTGCTGATGTTCCTTTCGCCAGTGGCCGAG
The DNA here is from genome assembly GCF_036172605.1 of Pelobates fuscus. Classification (NCBI taxonomy): domain Eukaryota; kingdom Metazoa; phylum Chordata; class Amphibia; order Anura; family Pelobatidae; genus Pelobates; species Pelobates fuscus. The sequence continues at coordinate 141,001,348 of NC_086319.1, forward strand.
CTTCTATCACCTTGTCTATTGTTGTTACTGCATATCCTGCATAGCGGATCCCTTCTTTCACATAACTACTGCCGTCGGTATAATATTGAACATCGGGGTTCTGGATGGGAAAATCACGAAGATCTGGTCTACTTGAGAATACTTCATCCATTACTTCCAAACAATCATGTTGACTTTCAGTAGGTTGTGGCAAAAGGGTAGCTGGATTTAAGGTGTTTACAGTCTCTAAATGCACTCTTGGGTTTTCACACAACATTGCTTGATACTTAGTCATACGGCTGTTACTAAACCAATGATTTCCTTTGTAATCCAACAACGTCTGTACTGCATGTGGGACTCGTACATAAAGTTCTTGACCCAGAGTGAGTTTATCGGCTTCAGCTACTAGCAGGGCGGCTGCAGCTACGGCTCTTAGACAAGGTGGAAGTCCGCTGGCCACTGCATCCAATTGCTTAGACATGTAGGCAACAGGTCTTTGCCATGATCCCAAGTACTGTGTCAATACTCCCACAGCCATTCTTCTTTGCTCATGTACATACAGGTAGAATGGTCGTGTGTGATCAGGTAGACCTAATGCTGGGGCACTCATCAAAGCCTTCTTCACATCTTCAAATGCCGTTTGCTGTTCTTGAGTCCATAAGAAGGGGTCGTGCTCTGTACCTTTGATAGCTGCGTACAGAGGTTTTGCCAGTATCGCGTAGCTGGGAATCCATATCCTACAGAAGCCTGCTGCCCCCAAGAATTCTCACACTTGTCTTCTATTCTTGGGTATCGGTATTTGGCACACAGCTTCTTTTCTCTCTGGCCCCATAATTCTTTGACCTTCAGAGATATGGAATCCCAGATATTTGACAGTTGGCAAACACAACTGAGCCTTCTTTCTAGACACCTTGTATCCTGCCTTCCAGAGAATGTGTAGTAGATCGTGCGTTGCTTGCTGACATATTTCTTTTGTAACTGCTGCTATCAACAAGTCATCTACATACTGTAACAATACACACTCTCCTGGGATGGACTCGAAATCCAGTAGATCTTGACTTAGAGCTGAACCAAATAGGGTAGGTGAATTTTTAAACCCTTGGGGCAGTCTTGTCCAGGTCATTTGGCGTTTTGAGCCCGTTACAGCGTTCTCCCATTGGAAAGCGAAAATACATTGACTTTCTGCAGCAATTCGGAGGCAAAAGAAGGCATCTTTGAGGTCTAAGACTGTAAAGTAAGTAGCCCCGCCCGGAATTAAAGCAAGCAGGTTATATGGATTGGGTACAACTGGATGTATACTAACAACCGCATCATTGACTGCTCTCAAGTCCTGCACAGGTCGATACTCATCTGTGCCGGGCTTTTGAACAGGCAGCAATGGGGTGTTCCAGGGGGAAGTACAGAATTTTAGGATACCATACCGTATGAACTTATCCAGATAAGATTGGATGTTCTTCTTAGCCTTCTGCGGGATGTGATATTGTCTTAGGCTCACTGGATAAACCCCAAGTTTTAGTTCAATTTTAATAGGTGGAATATTGCGGGCCAGTCCTGGTGGGTTGTTCTCTGCCCAAACTCCTGGTATGTTGAATAAGGACTCATCACTCCTAGGGTTTTGGTTAGTCAACGCTGTATAAAGTCGCCACTCTTCTTCCTTTGGTACGGATTATGTCATAATACCTGAAGGTCCATTAAACTTTAAGGATGTTGTTCCATTTGGTAGGAACGTAATCTGCGCTTGTAATTTAGATAGCATATCACGTCCCAGCAATTGGACTGGACATTCAGGCATATAAAGGAATTGATGTTTTACTACGTGGCCTCCCAATGTACAGAGTCGACTTTTAAGAACCGTTTTTTCAGCACTTCTTCCAGTTGCTCCTATTACAGTAATAGTCCTTCCAGATGGAGGAGCAACTAGATTAGTCACCACTGAATGTTCAGCACCAGTGTCGATCATGAACGCACTCCTTTTTCCCCCTATTGATACATCGACCATAGGCTCCGCTCGACCAAGGGGGATGGAGCCCGGTCGGTATCAATAGTCCTCCATGACCGTGTCAGCCAATCCTACAAAGTCCCTACCTTCTCTATCGCGGGACCTTTGCGCTGCTGGAAAATACCTATCTTCCCTAACACTTCCTCTGTTCCCATTGCTCCCTCTATTACCATTACTCCCTCCGGGGCCTCCTCTACCTCTCGCTCTGCCTCTAAAGTTTCCGTAACCTGCCCTGGGTTGGTCTCTCTCGTACTGCTCTCTTTGTGGACATTCGTTCCTCCAATGCCCTTCTTCCTTGCAATACGCGCACTGATTCCTACTCAAAGGCTCCCTACTCCATCTACTATCGCCTCTATCTGGGCCCCGTCTATCTACGCCTGCGATCGCTACCGCTAGCATGTCTGCCTTTCTACGCATCTTGCGCTCTTCCTCTTTCTTACTTTCTGTTTCCCTATTCATATATCTAACAAGATATACACTTTACTAAACAATCTTTATCACATTTACAATTCCCAACTAAACTATTGGCCAGTACCTTGAATGGACTACCTAAAACTATATACACCCGTTTTGGTTAGCCACACTGCCCAAGCACCACATATAGCGAGCTAGAGGACCGAATTTACACAGACGCCTCTTAGTCGATTACTATCAAAAATCTAGTGGGTTCCAAATTTACACGCCTTCCCACTTAGCCAAGATAGGTTGAGAGCTAGCGAACCGAATTTACACAGGCGCCGCTTAGTCTCCCGGTCCCTCCGACCTAGCGAACGTAATATACACCCTAGAACGCTAGTCTAGACAAGACACCGGTGTCCGGCTAGGGCTATTTACACAGGACCCCGCCTGACTAACCAAATCAAACGGTCTGACTAAAGAGCGTTCGATTGAGCGGTGCGCCTTCGCTCCTTCCCTCCGACAGAGGGGGCAGATTCCATACACAAATAACCCCTTATGGGCCTACCGCACAATCGGTATACCCCTAGTGGGTCTGCCGTCTAAAACAGCAGTTGTCTTACCTCCTCGTTCCTGAACCTGAGTTCACACTCATCGACGGGGACACCCCAGCACTTCTTACGTAGAGGCCGATGATCTCCTGGACAACAGACCAGTGGCGCCGAGACGAAGGGAGGTCCACGCAGAAGTTCAGGGGTGCAGCCGTAGAGAACGTGGGCAAAGATAGACCGTCTCACGCCTCTGCCTCTCAGCTACCGTTGAACGATGAGCTTCCCGGCCAATGCACCAAATGATCCCGGAGAAACTGACGGAAGCGAAGCACAGAGAGATGGACACAGGTTTCTTCAGGAAGGAAGAGATTCTTTATTGGATCACCGATCGGGACTCAGAGGGACTAGCGTCACCAAAATACAACAAGTTCTGAGCCCCGGACAATAGTGCAGGCTCCTTATATAGGCACATAACTCCTCCCATATTAAGCTCCACCCGCACATTCTCTTGACCAATCAATACAAATAAGAATTAACTTTCTGCTTGACCGCATGGCTTGTCCAGCACAATGGAGGAGGGGAATACTACATCCTGTATTCTTGCACATGCTCCGTACACTACTGATCGTATCTTGCCTCGTGCAACCAACTGATCGATACGTCAGCATATGCACGTACACATGCCACGTGGTAATCTCGGCCTACTAAATTTATTTTTACCGAGATTCCACCACATTCCCCCCTTTGATGCCTCTTGATATTTCACAATTACTTGAGGCATCACTTAACCTTGGTTTGCATACACCGCAAGTTACCTTGAACCAGACCAGACTTATCTTATGACGTGAATCTTCAACACTCATCTTCCTGCATTGGTTCTCCCTGATCTAGAGCCTCATATTTATAAATTGCCATTATCTGTGCAGCAGCCTTCCTCTCTGCTATATTTTCTATCAGGCTTTGCACAGACCTAACTACTAAGGGTATAAGACACGGCAGGAGTAGACACAACATTAAAATCAGTAGAACTCCACCTACCACTGCCTTAAGCCCTCCAAACCACTCATACCAGCTACCAAACCAACTACTTGGATTGTACCCTTTCCATACCTGAGTAGGCACATGCGCTAGTTTAACCATATGGCTAGTAAGCTCAGCTATTGCTTGCCCTTCGTCATCTATTTGAAGACAGCAATTGCTCAGGTTAAACTTCCCACATACACCTCCCTCTACTGCCAAAAGGTAATCCAAGGCTAATCTATTTTGGTAGACTGCTGTCCTCATCCTGGTATTATGCTTCGCTAGAAGATTGAGCGCTTGTGATGTCTCGTTAGTGATAATCTCAACCACCGCCTGTAATCGTATAATACGATTGAGCATATAAATAGGGGTTCTATAACCAAAGGTACCATCTTCTGCCCACGTGGCTGGCCCATAATAATCTATAATACGCTGGGGAGGCCATTCATTACCTTCCCAGCCGCCTATCTCTATGGGTCCCCTTTTCTTCCTATGATTCACATCATACACTTTAACACCTAAAGTCTCACCTGTTTCAATCGGTAACAAGAAGAAGGATGGTTTGAGCATACCCAACACACATGCCCCTTCCCAGTCCTGTGGCAACTCCGAATAGGCTTTCTTACCACAGATCTAGTACAAATTTGCTGGGGCTCTCCAGGTAGATGTGATGGATAAATCAAACCACACATCCTTTAAATTGGCGTATCTAGCAAACGGGTTAGATGGTTCTGAGACATTTGAAGCCAACCACCAAGTTGTATTCTTTGTATCATCATCATAAGCTTTTTGCCCTAGACAAGTTAATTCTCCTACAGAAGTATTATACATTATTCCTTTCCTTGCTATGCAAACATAACCTATGATGGAGGTCTTTAATCTCCACTCAGATTTACCTCTAACGCTCATATGATAATCGGCTTGTGTAGATATTAGTTGGTCAACTGCCTCAGAACCGGACATTACCTCCTTTGCTTCCCAAGGCCATTGGTCTCCCATGTTAGTACCTCCACACACATAGCAGTTGGTAACATTAAGACTACCGGCAATACTTTCGGCTAAATCAATGAACAGGTTTTTAGCATTATGGGGGATCTTATTATCTATACTCATCTCTTCATAAAAGGAATGGTATACTTGATGAGTTTGGGAGGATACCGTATCAGTCTCTATCCCTATAAACAATACTGTCCCGGGATCTAAACCCGTCCCGTATATTTGAAACCCAAATAAATTACCATATTTGTCTAAGAACTTATCGGGGTTATTTATAAGTATATGGACTGGGTTGCATTCCATAGACTTACAATATGGGCTGGTAGGCAACTTAGTCACTATCATGTCTTTGTCTACTGTCTGTCCCCAAGTTGCCCACCCCACACAAGACCAATATGGGCAAAAGTTATAATCTCTATTTGGGCATCTAGGACTCACATATATTATTTTTACTACTGGGACAAATATATTTATCATTAGACCCATACGTCCTCTCCCATCTAAGATCCCCACATACATTCCATGGCTTTCTACCACTTGATATCGCCTTACACGCATCAAATAGCAGAACACCCGAAGAATGTACGGATTCTAACACCGTCTTATTAATTAAGGTCCCCTGAGGATCTCCATTCCTGAGAGTCAACCAAATTGTACGGGGTTGATACTCTGGACTGAAGCACTTAGGTTCTCCTATTCCTAAATGGCACACACTATAGTCTATATTTAGGTATCTACATCTCGATACATCTCCTTTACACTCGTATTGTGAATGCCAAATTAGGGTTTGGGAAATATGGTTACCTGTTCTTGTAGTCTTAATGCATACCTCACAGCTAGGAGTGTCGGTACCTCTACCTTCCTGAATATAAAAATACACATAAATAAACATTATCATCAACACATCTTTCGCCGTCATCCTCAGTCTTCGTCCGTGCGAAGGCACCTCAGCTTCCAGGATGTAAGGGCTGCAGGGAATGGAGTTCTGCTCGTCTTCACAGGAGTCCCTTCGAGACTTTCCCTGGCTTATATACTATACGTCGGTGGGCGGACAGGCTTTATTATGGCCTTCTCACTCACGCACCAAATCCCAAAAATAATAAAATTTTGTAATCCACACAAGTTCCTCGTTACTCCGACTGAGTCGTGCGTTTCAACCGGATCTTGCAGGGATTCTCTGGATCTGCTGTAACTTGCCAAGAATCGACTGCTGCTGGTTTAACAATGGAGTGATGTATCCACGGAGTCACTTCGGCTACTTTTATCGCTGTAGGGGTAGACAAAAGAACAACATAAGGACCTCTCCACTTGGGCCCTAACGGTACATTATTCCACTCTTTAATCCACACTTGATCTCCTGGATGATAACTATGAACTGGGGGATAAATATTCACAGGTAATCTATCTTGTACCCATTTCTGTACCTCTTCCATAGTCTTACCCAACTCTACAACCTGCTGCCGGGTAATTCCTTCTCCCAACTGACTCAAGTCCCCCCTTAAGTTACCAAGTACGGGAGGTGGTCGCCCATACATGATTTCAAAAGGAGAGAGGCCCATCCTTCTGGTAGGGGTACTGCGGATTCGCAATAGAGCTATGGGTAAGAGAACGTTCCACTTAAGTTGGGTTTCCTGACACATTTTAGCCAACTGATTCTTAATAGTTCTATTCATTCTCTCTACCTTACCAGAACTCTGGGGTCTATATGCCGTATGAAGCCTCCACTTTATACCAAGCATATGAGTCAGTTGTTGTAGGCACTGATGAACAAAAGCTGGACCATTGTCCGATCCTATAGAGCAGGGTAGTCCATATCGGGGTATTATTTCTCGTAACAGAAATCTCACAACTTCTCCTGCTTTCTCTGTACGAGTAGGACATGCTTCTACCCAGCCTGAATAGGTGCACACAATTACCAGCAGGTAACGATGTCCACCCGATTTAGGCATCACTGTAAAGTCAATTTGTAAATCGGACATGGGGAGTCCCCCCATAAACTGGACTCCTGGTGGCTTTACTGGTCCTTGTCTTGCATTATTTTTAGCACACGTTACACATCTTCGTACAATGGCCTGAGTCAAGTTGGACAATCTTGGTATGTAGAAATGTTTTCTGAGAGATTCTTCTGTGCTATCTCTCCCAGAATGTGTCCCGTTGTGATAATTTTGGACAATTTCTACCGCTAGTGATGCTGGTATGACTATTCTTCCATCTTCTAGCTGATACCACTTGTTCTCCAAATACTTTCCTGGTTCAGTCTTTAACCACTCCTCTTCTTGAGCTGTATAAACTGGAGTCCATTGAGACAGTGGAGTTGGTATAAGAGCAGCTATATGCCCCACATATTCCTGTCTTCCTGATTCAGCGGCACGCTTAGCTGCACTATCTGCCATCCGATTTCCCTTGGTTACATCACCATCTCCTCTCAGATGTGCTCGACAATGTATGATACCGACTTCTTTCGGCTCCCACACTGCTTCCAATAGTTGTAGGATTTCAGCTGCGTACTTGATTTCTTTGCCTTCTGAATTCAGTAGTCCTCTTTCTTTATACAAAGCTCCGTGGGCATGAGTGGTTAAAAACGCATATTTGGAGTCCGTGTAGATGTTCACTCTTAAACCTTCAGCCAATTGTAACGCTCGTGTCAGTGCTATCAATTCTGCCTTTTGTGCTGATGTTCCTTTCGCCAGTGGCCGAGCTTCTATCACCTTGTCTATTGTTGTTACTGCATATCCTGCATAGCGGATCCCTTCTTTCACATAACTACTGCCGTCGGTATAATATTGAACATCGGGGTTCTGGATGGGAAAATCACGAAGATCTGGTCTACTTGAGAATACTTCATCCATTACTTCCAAACAATCATGTTGACTTTCAGTAGGTTGTGGCAAAAGGGTAGCTGGATTTAAGGTGTTTACAGTCTCTAAATGCACTCTTGGGTTTTCACACAACATTGCTTGATACTTAGTCATACGGCTGTTACTAAACCAATGATTTCCTTTGTAATCCAACAACGTCTGTACTGCATGTGGGACTCGTACATAAAGTTCTTGACCCAGAGTGAGTTTATCGGCTTCAGCTACTAGCAGGGCGGCTGCAGCTACGGCTCTTAGACAAGGTGGAAGTCCGCTGGCCACTGCATCCAATTGCTTAGACATGTAGGCAACAGGTCTTTGCCATGATCCCAAGTACTGTGTCAATACTCCCACAGCCATTCTTCTTTGCTCATGTACATACAGGTAGAATGGTCGTGTGTGATCAGGTAGACCTAATGCTGGTGCACTCATCAAAGCCTTCTTCACATCTTCAAATGCCGTTTGCTGTTCTTGAGTCCATAAGAAGGGGTCGTGCTCTGTACCTTTGGTTTTGCCAGTATCGCGTAGCTGGGAATCCATATCCTACAGAAGCCTGCTGCCCCCAAGAATTCTCGCACTTGTCTTCTATTCTTGGGTATCGGTATTTGGCACACAGCTTCTTTTCTCTCTGGCCCCATAATTCTTTGACCTTCAGAGATATGGAATCCCAGATATTTGACAGTTGGCAAACACAACTGAGCCTTCTTTCTAGACACCTTGTATCCTGCCTTCCAGAGAATGTGTAGTAGATCGTGCGTTGCTTGCTGACATATTTCTTTTGTAACTGCTGCTATCAACAAGTCATCTACATACTGTAACAATACACACTCTCCTGGGATGGACTCGAAATCCAGTAGATCTTGACTTAGAGCTGAACCAAATAGGGTAGGTGAATTTTTAAACCCTTGGGGCAGTCTTGTCCAGGTCATTTGGCGTTTTGAGCCCGTTACAGCGTTCTCCCATTGGAAAGCGAAAATACATTGACTTTCTGCAGCAATTCGGAGGCAAAAGAAGGCATCTTTGAGGTCTAAGACTGTAAAGTAAGTAGCCCCGCCCGGAATTAAAGCAAGCAGGTTATATGGATTGGGTACAACTGGATGTATACTAACAACCGCATCATTGACTGCTCTCAAGTCCTGCACAGGTCGATACTCATCTGTGCCGGGCTTTTGAACAGGCAGCAATGGGGTGTTCCAGGGGGAAGTACAGAATTTTAGGATACCATACCGTATGAACTTATCCAGATAAGATTGGATGTTCTTCTTAGCCTTCTGCGGGATGTGATATTGTCTTAGGCTCACTGGATAAACCCCAAGTTTTAGTTCAATTTTAATAGGTGGAATATTGCGGGCCAGTCCTGGTGGGTTGTTCTCTGCCCAAACTCCTGGTATGTTGAATAAGGACTCATCACTCCTAGGGTTTTGGTTAGTCAACGCTGTATAAAGTCGCCACTCTTCTTCCTTTGGTACGGATTATGTCATAATACCTGAAGGTCCATTAAACTTTAAGGATGTTGTTCCATTTGGTAGGAACGTAATCTGAGCTTGTAATTTAGATAGCATATCACGTCCCAGCAATTGGACTGGACATTCAGGCATATAAAGGAATTGATGTTTTACTACGTGGCCTCCCAATGTACAGAGTCGACTTTTAAGAACCGGTTTTTCAGCACTTCTTCCAGTTGCTCCTATTACAGTAATAGTCCTTCCAGATGGAGGAGCAACTAGATTAGTCACCACTGAATGTTCAGCACCAGTGTCGATCATGAACGCACTCCTTTTTCCCCCTATTGATACATCGACCATAGGCTCCGCTCGACCAAGGGGGATGGAGCCCGGTCGGTATCAATAGTCCTCCATGACCGTGTCAGCCAATCCTACAAAGTCCCTACCTTCTCTATCGCGGGACCTTTACGCTGCTGGAAAATACCTATCTTCCCTAACACTTCCTCTGTTCCCATTGCTCCCTCTATTACCATTACTCCCTCCGGGGCCTCCTCTACCTCTCGCTCTGCCTCTAAAGTTTCCGTAACCTGCCCTGGGTTGGTCTCTCTCGTACTGCTCTCTTTGTGGACATTCGTTCCTCCAATGCCCTTCTTCCTTGCAATACGCGCACTGATTCCTACTCAAAGGCTCCCTACTCCATCTACTATCGCCTCTATCTGGGCCCCGTCTATCTACGCCTGCGATCGCTACCGCTAGCATGTCTGCCTTTCTACGCATCTTGCGCTCTTCCTCTTTCTTACTTTCTGTTTCCCTATTCATATACACCTTATTCGCTACCTCCATTAGTTGGGTGATGGACATACCTGCAAACCCTTCTAACTTCTGTAGCTTGCGCTTAATATCTCCATAAGCTTGGCTGACAAAGGCGGAGTTCACCATTCGGGAATTATCTGCGTCTTCCGGATTAAAGGGGGTATACAAGCGGTATGCCTCCAATAATCGGTCATAAAAGACACTGGGCGCTTCATCACTTTTCTGAATCACCTCAACTGTCTTCGACATATTAATGGCTTTCTTTCCTCCGGCTTTCATGCCAGCAATTATAGCGTCTCTATAGGCTCTGAGTTGAACCATATCAGCACCATTTACATTCCAATCGGGATCGGTGTTGGGATAATGTGTTGCGGCCCATGCTGATGGATTGGCTTGGTTTAAAGTACGGGCTTTATCCTCTAGCGCTTTAATGGCCGCTTGATTAATTCTTGTCCTTTCCTCATTGTTGAACAAAGTCATTAATAACTGCTGGCAATCAGCCCATGTCGGGTTATGTGTCTGTACTATTGAGGTGAACAGATCAGTCATAGCTTGTGGTTTCTCAGTATACGAGGAATTGTGGGTCTTCCAATTTAAGAGATCAGTTGTCGTGAACGGGACATATACGAAGACTGGGTCAGCATGTGCCATTTGGCCTGCGGCATCGATATAGGCTGACCCTGGATTCAGACGAAGAGGCATCTGATAATGTTTTAATTGTTGGGTACCGGTCAGTTGTCGGGTTTGTATGGGGCTACGTGGAGGGGCGTCAGTTATGGGTTCCAGTCGGGGAGAAATAGGGCATGAGGATGTGGGAGCTTGGTTTTGGGAAAAGGTAGTAAATAAAACACTTCGAGCCGAGCTAGAAGAAGCTTGACCGGAAGTCTGAAGTGGCGCCAAATCAGGATATTCAGATCTAATGGGGATTGGCTTTGGTTCCGGAAGGGGAGATTTAGTACGAGAGGGGGTGGATTCTGTACTGGAGGAGGAAGCGGAAGTGGATGAGGGCAATGAGGGAAGGGTTGCAGGACTTCCTGCATTTGCGTCACTTCCTCTTAACGGAAAGTAAGGGGGCGGCAAAGGGATCTCGGACTCAGGGGGCGTGTCCAAAATGGGCCTAACACCAGTCCTAGTGGACAAACAAGTCCTAGCTACCATGAGGCGACATTGCTCCTCGTGGCATGTCTGAATCCATTTTGGCGAGTCATTTACGGCCTGTCTCCAACAATCAATATAAGGAAACTGGCCGTAAAGTTCAGGCCTACCCGATACAGCCACGTGTAAGCGCTGTACCAGAGTTGGATCCAAACTGCCACATGGCGGCCATGCCGCAACCAAAGTAGGCCACTCCCTAGTACACAAAGTGACCAAACGTACAGGAGACATTTTAACCCCAAAATCACAAGTTTTGAATCCCTTTTTAAAATTCTTCACCATACAACCTAAGGGATCCGGAATCGTTGACTGCGACGCGCCCATACTTATCAATGGAACGTCGTTGACAACGAATACTATGCACGCGTACTATTCAACAATCACACCCGTTTCCTCTGGCAACAGCACCACGTGGTACAGTTACCAAGTGAAACGTATACAATAACACAATAAACACTCAGGGAATTCCCGTACACACACAGCTGTTACACCAGTCACCAGATAATCAATATTATGCCCTTTGGCGAAACTATACAGTCACCCACGCTATAATTCTCTATATACGAATTACCCGTCTATAACACACCCCAATAACATCGTCTTTTACAAATAGCGGTTACAGTACGGTTAGTATAGGTCAAAGCACAAGTTAAGGTCACAATACAATTATTAGTGGTTATGGTGTTAAACATGCAATGGACGACAATGATTAGTACTTATATACAGTGTCAGTAAATATACAGGGTTATGGTACCGTGCACTATAATACAGCAACACACTATTAACACTCTCGCTAGACGGCTGAGCTCGCGCTATCTAACAAGATATACACTTTACTAAACAATCTTTATCACATTTACAATTCCCAACTAAACTATTGGCCAGTACCTTGAATGGACTACCTAAAACTATATACACCCGTTTTGGTTAGCCACACTGCCCAAGCACCACATATAGCGAGCTAGAGGACCGAATTTACACAGACGCCTCTTAGTCGATTACTATCAAAAATCTAGTGGGTTCCAAATTTACACGCCTTCCCACTTAGCCAAGATAGGTTGAGAGCTAGCGAACCGAATTTACACAGGCGCCGCTTAGTCTCCCGGTCCCTCCGACCTAGCGAACGTAATATACACCCTAGAACGCTAGTCTAGACAAGACACCGGTGTCCGGCTAGGGCTATTTACACAGGACCCCGCCTGACTAACCAAATCAAACGGTCTGACTAAAGAGCGTTCGATTGAGCGGTGCGCCTTCGCTCCTTCCCTCCGACAGAGGGGGCAGATTCCATACACAAATAACCCCTTATGGGCCTACCGCACAATCGGTATACCCCTAGTGGGTCTGCCGTCTAAAACAGCAGTTGTCTTACCTCCTCGTTCCTGAACCTGAGTTCACACTCATCGACGGGGACACCCCAGCACTTCTTACGTAGAGGCCGATGATCTCCTGGACAACAGACCAGTGGCGCCGAGACGAAGGGAGGTCCACGCAGAAGTTCAGGGGTGCAGCCGTAGAGAACGTGGGCAAAGATAGACCGTCTCACGCCTCTGCCTCTCAGCTACCGTTGAACGATGAGCTTCCCGGCCAATGCACCAAATGATCCCGGAGAAACTGACGGAAGCGAAGCACAGAGAGATGGACACAGGTTTCTTCAGGAAGGAAGAGATTCTTTATTGGATCACCGATCGGGACTCAGAGGGACTAGCGTCACCAAAATACAACAAGTTCTGAGCCCCGGACAATAGTGCAGGCTCCTTATATAGGCACATAACTCCTCCCATATTAAGCTCCACCCGCACATTCTCTTGACCAATCAATACAAATAAGAATTAACTTTCTGCTTGACCGCATGGCTTGTCCAGCACAATGGAGGAGGGGAATACTACATCCTGTATTCTTGCACATGCTCCGTACACTACTGATCGTATCTTGCCTCGTGCAACCAACTGATCGATACGTCAGCATATGCACGTACACATGCCACGTGGTAATCTCGGCCTACTAAATTTATTTTTACCGAGATTCCACCACAGGAGTTTGGGGAAGCCTGCTGTAGAATAATTGTATGCCATTTTAAAATATAAAAATATCAATGTATAATTCTAGCCAAATTTTTAAATATGATGTAACATTTAACATTTTGTGCTATAAAACTTTTGAAAATGATTAAAGGAACACTATAGTCACCTAAATTACCTTAGCTAAATAAAGCAGTTTTAGTGTATCGATCATTCCCCTGCAATTTCACTGCTCAATTCACTGTCATTTATGAGTCAAATCACTTTGTTTCTGTTTATGCAGCCCTATCCACACCTCCCCTGGCTATGATTGACAGAGCCTGCATGAAAAAAAAAAAATGGTTTCACTTTCAAACAGATGTAATTTACCTTAAATAATTGTATCTCAATCTCTAAATTGAACTTTAATCACATACAGGAGGCTCTTGCAGGGTCTAGCAAGCTATTAACATAGCAGGGGATAAGAAAATCTTAATTAAACAGAACTTGCAATAAAGAAAACCTAAAAATGGCTCTCTTTACAATAAGTGTTTATGGAAGGCTGTGCAAGTCACATGCAGGGAGGTGTGACTAGGGTTCATAAACAAAGGGATTTAACTCCTAAATGGTAGAGGATTGAACAGTGAGGCTGCAGGGGCATGTTCTATACACCAAAACTGCTTCATTAAGCTAAAGTTATTCAGGTGACTATAGTGTCCCTTTAAAGACAAGTTTTTTTTGTTTGTTTTTTAAATAATGTACAAAGGCATGCTGTAAACTACCTAAATTACTGACTATATTAAAGCTTTATTCCATGCAAGATAACCACAACAGCCTGCTATAGCGGACATGACGCTAGCAGTACTCTGGCACCATTCCATGGTAATAGGACAAATCATTTTGCAATGGTTTGCCTACTTACCTGGGTCCCACCTGGCACTGATGGTCCAACGATTGCAACTTAACTGCATTCGGCTTCTGCAAAACTGATCCAGCGACTCATTCATTGGCTCTCTCAGACAATTAATTACCTTCTGAGCATAGAATATTTGTTTTCTAAGCTGACTAATGATGTAGTAATGATGCTGCCATTCACAATATTAAATATATCTGTATGTGTTATTTCAAATCCAAATTAACTCTTCCTTTCAAATATAGGAATTAAATGTCTGTAAGAAAACAAAATGCAAAATGAGGATTTATTAAAACTGAAAATTTAAATACTCCTGAAGCAAACAGAAAAACAGAGGGGGACACTTTGTCCCTATCTTGCTAGCTGTAATAGAGACCTGCATAAATAATTACATAAATTATATCAGCAGAGGTTTTAGGCAATTTTTTAGTCTTGCATATATGTTGACTTGCCACTTGTGGTAAATGTTTTTTACAGACACCTGGTGAACCAAGAAATATGATGTCAGTGGCAATTAACAGTTGCAAACAGCAACATTCCATTAAAATTTGCAGCTGTAGTGTAATCATCCATGGAGAAAAATGAAATGATGAGTCTGTGAGATTCAAAACAAAAGACAACCAATCAATTTTTTTTAACCCTATCAAACAATGATCAAAATTATAACACATGAAATAATATAATATGGGCTGTCTTAAAGCGTCACTGTCATGGCCACATCTGCTTTATTTTTTATTTTTTTTATTTTTTTTAAACCACCTCCCTACTCCACTACATCTAATTGTCCCCCTAGTCACCCCAAATACCCCTTTTTAAAAAAAAAAAAAAAAAAAAACTTTATTTTGTGCCTGGACCTAGGTCCAGGGCGCCACCATCTTTGTGTGGGCAGATGAAGGCCCTGTGGGATACATCATCTGCCCACACTAGATAGCACTGTAAAATTCCCACGCATGCCCAGTTAAACACTCGGGCATTCGCTATTGTCTGAAATTCGGATAGGAATTTTGTCTATTCATTCGTCAGAATAGAAATTTAAAATGTATGAATAAAGACAGCTTCACTTGTTCGTTTAGTTTATTACAAGGAGGGAGCGACCTGCTCTCAGCTCCCTCCTTGTAATATGTGAAATTAGAAGTGGCGGGGAGCAGTGCTCCCGCCACTTTCTAACTCCCCACATACCCCCGTCATTCACTGAGGGTCAATATGACCCCATATTAGCATAAGGGAGATTAAAATCTCCCGATTGCCCCTGCTCGCAATGCCACGAGTACGGGCATGTCTACTAAACAGTCTATTGTCTTCCCCCAGTCCCCACCAGTGAGCGCGGGTGGTGGGCAAAAGTAACAAAAGGATGGGGGGGGGACTTATTGTCTCCAGCACCCACCCATGAGCAGCGGATGGGGGCCAAAAGTAACGAGGCCCCTAACCTATTGTCTCCTGCCTCGGCACCCACCCATAAGGGGTGGGTGGGGGCCAAAAAGTACCAAAAGGGGGGGTGGACATATTGTCTCACCCTGACCCCCACCCATGAGCGGTGGGTGGGGGCTCTCAGGACAAAGGCCCTCAGTTATAAAGCCTTCCCATGCCCTGCAATTTAAACCAACCAATAAGAGTGATCTGAGTCAAAAGGCTTTATAAGCCTTTCCACACCCTGAAGAGCTCAGTCTGCATGGTGCCCTCACTGGGTTAAGATGCATTATTTTTTTTTGCGTTAGGTTTTTCTTTTTTTTCGGCGTGTTTTTTATTTTGCGCTTAGGTTTTATTGTATAAGTTCGATGGAAATTATGACCTTTTTGACCTTTTTTGGGGCTGAAAAAAGAGGGTTTAAGAAAAAAGACATCTAATGGTTAATATGATTTTTTTTTTCATTTTTTGTCTCCCCTCTAACTATTATTAGGGTGAGGAGGGTAGGTAGGGCTTAATTGTATTGGGTTGGGGGGTGACTAGAAGCTTTGGGACCCCTAATCACCTGTCGGGCCAAGGTTTACATTTAGCTCCCACCTGTAGCCAATGAGTGGGGGCTGGGGGAGGGGCAATAGGTCCCCCCTTTTTGTTACTTTTGGCCCCCACCCGTTGCTCATGGGTGGGAGACAATAGATTTTTTTCCTCTTGCAATTGCTCTGGCAGGATCTAAAAATTATCAGAAGGCTAATTTACGGTTTACATGCTGTAGATGTGAAACTAAAACCTGCATACTTATGGACAAAATAGTAATATTTAGATTTTTTTTGTTATGCTAATTAATGAATTTCCAAATTAATAAATTTTGACTTTATGTGGGAACTATGCACAAATAGAATACAAATTATTGCATATCCTAAAGATGCACTCTTAACATAATAACAATTATGAATATACTTATACTGGTGGAGCGCCTTTTTAGGGAGACCATGATAGTCTTGAAGTCACTCTGGCTCAGATTCATATATAAATAAATTAAGAAAATATAGTGAAGTACTGCTTAGGAGATTGGATTAAAAGGTATAAACAAGCACATTTATTATATATATATATATATATATATATATATATATATATATATATATATATTATTGACCATAAATACTATCTTTAGCTGCATTAACCACTAAGAGTATTCAGCAAGAAACAGTCAAAGCTTAACATCCAGTATAAAAAACAATATAAATAGCCTCTTACAATAAAAAGATAGTGAGTATTTGCTGTATGAACCTGCTACTCACACACGCTCTTACGGTTGCCCCAGGCTAGCTGAGGGTTGGATCGCCTGGATGTCCTTGTCCCGAGTTTGGACAAGTGTAAAGCACTTATCTATATTCCTGGAAGTGTAGAGTATCCCTGGAGCTCTGAGCAGAGCTAGTGATTAGCATTTCCCTACAACACGAGTCAAGGGTAAGAAGTCTTGTTTGTTTGAGCACAAAGGCATTGCTTATATACACATTTTCAGGCCAGGGGCACACCCCTGGAGCTCTGAGCAGAGCTAGTGATTAGCATTTCCCTACAACACGAGTCGAGGGTAAGAAGTCTTGTTTGTTTGAGCACAAAGGCATTGCTTATATACACATTTTCAGGCCAGGGGCACACCCCTCTGGGCCTGATGGAACACAGTGATACAAGGAACATAAACCAATCAGAGTAAAGTGCATCTTTCTGAACCTTTCCCTCTATCCTGGAGATAATTGGCTTAAGTGACCGTAGTAACTTAATTATCTCCAGGTACAGGAAAATATTCTTAAATTGAAACTGTAACAAAGCTAAATAAAAATACATAACTCATATTATACAATGTTCAACATATCCCTAGATAGCTTGGATCTGAGTGCTCAATATGTCCGAACGGTGCTCAGATCTCACAAATACAGTGGGATCGCCATGGGGTTGAAGTTTGTCTCAACGGCCGTTCAGCAAAAATCAACCTAGGATTAGTTCCACAGTTTTCAGGCATAGGGTCGGTCTGGCTTCGAAAGTATAAAAGTACCGAATGGCGCTACGTTTGTATGATTATCCATGAACGGACGAAAGTCTGGAGGTCCCAGCGGGGTTCGTGAAGAATTGTGACCGAAAACAGTACCATGAGGTCGACGACAAAAACCTGCTGGGCATTCGGCAGTTAAAGATGGCTGCCGCCACGTGTTGGCAAATACGAGCCATGAAACCCAACCGTTCGTCAATTAAGCTGTGGTTAATCACAAACCGCAGCTTCTGGGCGACTAATAAGGGCCTGCAGGGTGGTCGGTCGTTCAGCAGTTTGTTCGGTAATGGAGAGATGAAAAAGGTCAACAAGGCAAACCGCAGCTTCTGGGTGGTTAATAGGCGGCACACTCCATATGCCAGGTGGTCGGTCATTTGTTCATACGAATGACCTGGGGAATTATTTTTATGGTTTATTTCGATAAAAACAACAAATATATTGCAACAAAGTGGCAGACAGAGGGTATTTGTAACACTCCTTTGTTCCCACTGGAACACTTAATGCTGCTTATAGCCGGTATGGTGCTCTTAAATCCTCCACGGATAGATGTCAAACAAGCTCTTTTATATGCTGGTTAGATGCTGCAGGCTTATCCTCGATCATAGTTTGTAAGGTAAAGAAGACAAATTTTCGCGGGTTCCGATAAACTCTGCCCACTGGGATTGCGTCACCACGTAGCTCACATTGCTATGTCACTGCGTCTACGCGTTTCGCCTATTGCCTTCCTCAGGACGTCAATGTGATGACATCGCCCTATTCAAGCTGGGTATAAGTAGCGTCTTTGTTATCCATTGATTGGATGGAATGGCAGTCCTCATTTGCATATTGCGTGTGTTATTCATTAACACATCACAGAATGTTCATATCATAATTAAGTCTATTTACACATAATTACGCAGATCTATTCTAAACAGTTTGAAAATGAGAATCTATCAAACTATAAAACAGAAGAAAGAAAAAGAAGAAATGAACAATCTGCCTGCGCAGGCCTAAATGGGGGATAACCCCTATGATTAAATTGGAAAAAGAAGAAAAAAAGAAGCGGAGGCTGCAATACCTGATAATGCAAGAAATGGAAAAAGAAAATTGAATAAATCTATATATAAATCTAAAACATAACTTTTAATAAAGGTCCATAAGTAAAAAGATTCTCAAAAGGGACAAAACCAACAAAATAAAATAGTACTATGCAATGGATCACCTGGCACCCCAACTAGGTACCTCCGTTGAAGGATGCTCCAAGCACTCCAGCAGACACCATAACCACTGTAGACTCCTCCAGAGAGCAAGGCAGGAACAAGCTCTTACAAGAGCTTAGTAGTGATTTAGCAAGGGAGTATGACAAGCACAGCAATCCCTTGTAGCAGATTCCCCCAATAAGAGACGGCACTCCAAATTGAGGATGAAGCAGAACTGTTTTACTTGGCACCAAAGGGCCTTCTTTTATGCAGGTTTAACACAGGACCGCCCACAGGGTTTTTCAGAACAACCAATAAAAACATTACAACACATACAATAAAGTAAACCACTCCCAGCAGAAATCCTCCCCTCTGCCTGTGATACAATTATCTCAAGACAATAGACTAACTTAATTAGCACAGGCAAAAAATATACAGTTTTACACAATTCTTATAACTTTAAAAGTATGCATGCAATATTAATAAAATTACTTATTTGAAATCAGCGTCCTTCAAATATAAATATACTCAAAAACCATTCAAATTGGTCCAGTGGTTCAAAAGTTAGGTTGAAAGTCCTTTGTGACCACTAAAGCATGGCTTTTCCAGCCCAAACCAGTTCCACAGAGTCCTCTATCCTGGAGATAATTGGGAAGTAATCCAATTATCTCCAAGGACAAAGGCAAAACTCCATTGAACACATGGTAGCAAAAAACAATAAAATACATCAAAATATATAACTGTGCAGCTATTGCATAAAACAGGAACATTCAACATATCCCCAGATAGCTTAGATCTGAGCGCACATTATTACTGAATGGTGCTTAGATCACATACATACAGTTCAATTGCCATGGAGCCAAAGTCTTTCCCATAGTCTTGTGGGGATATTTATGGGATAATAATAGTAAACAGTTGAGAATTGCCCACTATTTCAATTCTCCAGATCCCAAAGATCGTTATCATGTAAGTGAAATGTATTCCATATCAATAAAATCACAATTGGTTATAAAAATAGATACAATTTATTGTGACAAATTAAATAATAATAATAATATGTAACATGCGTGATAATAATCAATGAATATTTAGTATAACATGAGTATGCAATACAAATGGCAATGTTAAAGCACGTTCCAATGGTTAACACAGTAAAATCTACAGCATCAGCTGATTGAGACAAGATTTATGACGGTGCTTCACAGAGAAAGAAAGTGAAAGTTTCACACAGAGAAAGCTTCCAGCGAAGAGCAATAAAACTTTAGCTAGCAGTTAGAATAACCCTTTCAATGCTGGTTAGGTCCTTCTAGGCATATATTATCCTATTTCATGTAATTTTAATTAACACAACATCTAAACCAGCTCATTAGTCATTTCCTGGAACCATCCAATAAAAATAATCTACCAGATTCTACAAGCTGAAATTTTAACTTGCCTAAACAGATATTTTTATCTTATTTTAGAGCAAATCAATACACCTGGATACATATCACGATATGCTAACATGTATAATTACTCTTTTGTATAATTACTCTTTTCCACCTGCAGAATGGAAAGCTTAACTACAGGGAGTGCAGAATTATTAGGCAAGTTGTATTTTTGAGGATTAATTTTATTATTGAACAACAACCATGTTCTCAATGAACCCAAAAAACTAATTAATATCAAAGCTGAATATTTTTGGAAGTAGTTTTTAGTTTGTTTTTAGTTTTAGCTATTTTAGGGGGATATCTGTGTGTGCAGGTGACTATTACTGTGCATAATTATTAGGCAACTTAACAAAAAACAAATATATACCCATTTCAATTATTTATTTTTACCAGTGAAACCAATATAACATCTCAACATTCACAAATATACATTTCTGACATTCAAAAACAAAACAAAAACAAATCAGTGACCAATATCGCCACCTTTCTTTGCAAGGACACTCAAAAGCCTGCCATCCATGGATTCTGTCAGTGTTTTGATCTGTTCACCATCAACATTGCGTGCAGCAGCAACCACAGCCTCCCAGACACTGTTCAGAGAGGTGTACTGTTTTCCCTCCTTGTAAATCTCACATTTGATGATGGACCACAGGTTCTCAATGGGGTTCAGATCAGGTGAACAAGGAGGCCATGTCATTAGATTTTCTTCTTTTATACCCTTTCTTGCCAGCCACGCTGTGGAGTACTTGGACGCGTGTGATGGAGCATTGTCCTGCATGAAAATCATGTTTTTCTTGAAGGATGCAGACTTCTTCCTGTACCACTGCTTGAAGAAGGTGTCTTCCAGAAACTGGCAGTAGGACTGGGAGTTGAGCTTGACTCCATCCTCAACCCGAAAAGGCCCCACAAGCTCATCTTTGATGATACCAGCCCAAACCAGTACTCCACCTCCACCTTGCTGGCGTCTGAGTCGGACTGGAGCTCTCTGCCCTTTACCAATCCAGCCACGGGCCCATCCATCTGGCCCATCAAGACTCACTCTCATTTCATCAGTCCATAAAACCTTCAGAGATATTTCTTGGCCCAGTCTTGACGTTTCAGCTTGTGTGTCTTGTTCAGTGGTGGTCGTCTTTCAGCCTTTCTTACCTTGGCCATGTCTCTGAGTATTACACACCTTGTGCTTTTGGGCACTCCAGTGATGTTGCAGCTCTGAAATATGGCCAAACTGGTGGCAAGTGGCATCTTGGCAGCTGCACACTTGACTTTTCTCAGTTCATGGGCAGTTATTTTGCGTCTTGGTTTTTCCACACGCTTCTTGCGACCCTGTTGACTATTTTGAATGAAACGCTTGATTGTTCGATGATCACGCTTCAGAAGCTTTGCAATTTTAAGAGTGCTGCATCCCTCTGCAAGATATCTCACTATTTTTGACTTTTCTGAGCCTGTCAAGTCCTTCTTTTGACCCATTTTGCCAAAGGAAAGGAAGTTGCCTAATAATTATGCACACCTGATATAGGGTGTTGATGTCATTAGACCACACCCCTTCTCATTACAGAGATGCACATCACCTAATATGCTTAATTGGTAGTAGGCTTTCGAGCCTATACAGCTTGGAGTAAGACAACATGCATAAAGAGGATGATGTGGTCAAAATACTCATTTGCCTAATAATTCTGCACTCCCTGTATATATTCCTTGGTTAACTAAGATTTCTAAATATCGAAATCTGACCGTGAATTATCCAGTCATATATAATGCTATTAGAAAAATTTTAATTAGATTATATTAATTACATTAAACCAGCATATTTACCAGTTAAAAATATGTTCTCATCAGATGTTCTCAGGTAGCTAAGTGTCAAGGAATGTTTGTCATGGGTCTCTTTCTCGCTCTCACTCACTTGCTTCTTACTTCTTGTCTTTCTTCTCCCCTTGCTTACTCCTTTGCTTACTCCTTTGCTTACTTTTCTCACTTAGCCTGTTATCCTGATTTTTAAAGGGCCAGACTTTCTGTTCGTCATTACTTGATAAGCCAATAGGAAATTGAAGGTGGGGTCATCCTGCATATAGCAATTTAGGTATATGGTCCATAGAGGGCAGTCTCGTCTGACTAAACTTTCCTATCCAGGAAACAGTTAACCTTTTCAGATGACGATTTTGACGAAATTTGGCTTATCTATATGGCTGCCATAACTCAAGATTACTTGTCAGTTCAAAGAGTTTCTTTGGGCTTTCTTCAGACAGTGTGTCTCCAATTCCTGCTAAAATTTCTAAAATGACAGTTATAAAATCAGTCTCATCTTTTCACTTACAATGGGAATCTTGTAAAATTTAGAAAGTAAAATTAATTACTGAGTCTTATCTGGTCACTGTTGTCTGGCTTTTTTGTGTGAAGCTAACATTAAGAAGAGTATTCCATCTTCCTTCTCTGTTAGACTCATTGTATCACTTGGTTTGTTTATACAAAGCATTCCTTAGTTCAGGCTAGTGTTTAGTTACAAAGAGGATAGAAATTTGTGTCTTTGTTAGCTTGAAATCCAAAATGGAGTCTGCTCTGTTCTGAGTGACTCAGGCAATATACACTTTTAATTTCTATCATAGCACAAAATGTCTGCCAATATAAATATCCTGACAGTCTTTCATTATACGAATGGGCTCCATGGCATAGGTATCTAGGGTATCACTGTTCGAATAGGGCAAGTTCCAAATGACCCGGCTTTCGTGTCTTTGCAGGGGAAAATCAAGCATTTCAACATGGGGCCATAGTCACAGGGCAGGAGGCTGGCAATCAGTCTTCTCCAATGCCCAGTGGCGAGGCTGGTTCCACCACATACTATACACACAACATTTATAAATTAAAATAGCAAGGCAGCTGGTTCACACAATGGACTTAATACTCCTGAGAAGTATGGAAAGACTACCAGCCATGTGTCCGTCGGTAAATATGGTGAAAAATAGAGACAGAAAGTATTTGTTGTTAAACACACGCTGGCTGGTCAGTTTAGCTATTACTGCCTGTATATTGCACCTATGCAACTGAAAAGCATGAGTATTTTAAACAAGGAAAAATGTATGCGATCAGTAACTGTTGGTGGGTATTGGCAAATAAATGTCTGTGTTTAATGAGGTCTAATAACTTCCATAAGGAGGCAAAACTATACCAGAAGAGGGGGGATATGGAGTGGAGGGGGGAGAAAGTCTCTATCCCTACTGTGCCTTCGAGGGCACCCCTTACCCCAAATCTCACCCTAAGTCTGTATATAGATAAAACACCATCCACTTGTACGAGAGTCAAAGCAAAATCCTTGTAGAAATGAATAGTAAATTAAATAAAATTGGATGCAGAAAAATTGAATCTTTTAGGTAAGTGTTCCAGTATGTCAGCAGATACTACAGGTAGAGAGTGTGGAGCCAGCAGCGCCCCAAAGCCCCTATTTGGACCTATTTGGAACCAACCTCGCCACTGTGCACTGGAGAAGCCTGGTTCCTAGCCTCCTGTCCTGCGGCCCTGGGATGTATCAACCCTTTAAGAACTGTCTTTGGGCACAATGGGGTTTTGTATGCTGTTCCTGGCCCTTTAAATACTTTGGAGCAGTATTACAACTTTTAAACTGGCACTTCGGATGCAGTAGAAGAGCCGAAGTCGTCGAAGTGCCGAAATCATCGAAGTGGCCGCCATTAGACAGTCTAACACGTGGCGGCAACCATTTTAATCCAGTTGAACGCGGTGAGCTATACCTTCCCCTACCCTTCGACACTGCGGCTGGAGACTAAGTCTCGTTCGAAGATTCGAACACACGTTCGAACGGGACTTTGTCATTTTGGGGTGTAAAATAGACCTCCAGTAGACAATTGAACCCCACGGAAACACAACCCTGGTTTCACTTCGAAGTGCGTTTGACGATTCGAACGCCGCCTTCGGATGGGACTTTGTTATTTTCAGGGCAGAAATAGACCGACCGCACAGCCTGAATCTGTGGAACTGTTTTGGGCATGCAAACAGGCGTGCGGTCGGTCTAAAGAGACTTCTTAATATTTTTTGGAACCACTGAACGGATTTTCACGAATTTTGAATATGTTGTTCCACAAGTTGTGTGGTTCATAAAAAATATAAGTTTTATTCCTGTGTGATACCAAATCATAAAGTTCTAAAATTGTATAAAAATGTATAAGTTTCAGCTTGGAGATAATTGAGGAGATACAGTAAGAAACTCAATTATCTCCCAAGCAGAGGGGAGGGAATCTGTGGGATGTAACTGTGGTGGAATCTCGGTAAAAATAAATTTAGTAGGCCGAGATTACCACGTGGCATGTGTACGTGCATATACTGGTGTATCGGTCGGTTGGTTGCACGTGGCAAAGATACGATCAGTAGTGTACGGAGCATGTGCGAGCATACCGGATGTAGTATTCCCCTCCTCCATTGTGCTGGGCAAGCCATGCGGTCAAACAGGAAGTTAGTTCTTATTCGTTTTGATTGGGTAAGAGAATGTGTGGGTGGAGCTACTTATGGGAGGAGTTACATGCTTATATAAGGAGCTTACACTATTTTCCGGGGCTCAGAACTTGTTGTATTTTGGTGACATTAGTCCCTCTGAGTCCCGATCGGTGAACCGAATAAAGAATCTCTTCCTTCCTGAAGAAACCTGTGTCCATCTCTCTGTGCTTGGCTTCCGTCAGTTTCTCCGGTATCATTTGGTGCATTGGCCGGGAAGCTCATCGTTCAACGGTAGCTGAGGAGCAGAGGCGTGAGACGGTCTATCTTTGCCCACGTTCTCTACGGCTGCACCCCTGAACTTCTGCGTGGACCTCCCTTCGTCTCGGCGCCACTGGTTTGTTGTCCAGGAGATCATCGGCCTCTACGTAGTAAGTGCTGGGGTGTCCCCGTCGAAGAGTGTGAACTCAGGTTCAGGAACGAGGAGGTAAGACGACCGCTGTTTTAGACGGCGGACCCACTAGGGGTATTGGATACCGATTGTGCGGTAGGCCCATAAGGGGTTATTTGGAATCTTCCCCCTCCAGTGGAGGGAAGGAGCGAAGGCGCACCGCTCAATTAAACGCCCTTTAGTAAGCCCGTTTAATTTTGGTTTGGAGTCAGGCGGGGTTCTGGTGTAAATAGCCCTAGCCGGACACCAGTGTCTTGTCTAGACTAGCGTTCTAGGGTGTATATTACGTTCGCTAGGTCGGAGGGACCGGGAGACTAAGCGGCGCCTGTGTAAATTCGGTTCGCTAGATCTCAACCTATCTTGGCTAAGTGGGAAGGCGTGTAAATTTGGAACCCACTAGACTATTGATAGAGTAGATAGACTAAGAGGGTACTGTTGTAAATTCCGCCCTCTAGTTCGCTATATGTGGTGCTTGGGCAGTGTGGCTAACCAAAACGGATGTAGATAGTTTTAGGTAGTCCATCAAGGTACTGGCCAATAGATTAGTTGGGAATTGTATATGTGTTAAAGATTGTTGTAGTAGCGTGTATATCTTGCTAGATAGTGTGAATAGTGTGTAATTGTATTATAGCGTACGGTACCATAACCATGTATAATTACTGACACTGTAGATAAGTACTAATAATTGTCGTCTATGTTGCATGTTTAACACCATAACCACTACTAATTGTACTGTGACTTTAAATTGTACTTTAACCTATGCTAACCATACTGTAACTACTGTTTGTAAAGACGATGTTACTGGGGTATGTTATAGACGGGTAATTCAAATATAGGAAATTATAGCGTGGGTGACCGTATAGTTTCGCCAAAGGGCACAGTATTAGTTACTTAGTGACTGGTGTAACAGCTGTGTGTGTACGGGAATTCCCTGAGTGTTTTGTTGTGTGCGTTTCACTTAGTAACTGTACCACGTGGTGCTGTTGCCGAGGGAACGGGTGTGAACGTTGGTAGAGTGTTTGTATAGTTTCTGTTGGAAACGACGCTCCATTGTTAAGTATGGGCGCGTCGGATTCGACGATTTTGGATCCCCTAGGATGTATGATAAAGAATTTTAAAAAGGGATATAAAACATGTGATTTTGGGGTAAAGATGTCTCCAGCACGCCTGATTACATTGTGTAGTAGGGAATGGCCTACTCTGGTTGCCGCATGGCCACCACGTGGCAGTTTGGATCCTAATCTGGTACAGCGTGTACACGTGGCTGTATCAGGTATGCCTGAACTTTACGGCCAGTTTCCATATATTGATTGTTGGAGGCAGGCCGTAAATGACTCGCCAAAATGGATCCGAGTATGCCACGAGGAACAATGTCGCCTCATGGTGGCCAGGACTCGCTTGTCCACTAAGGCCGTAATTATGCCCATTTTTGACACGCCCCCTGAGTCTGAGATCCCTATGCCGCCCCCTTACTCCTCCTCCACAGGAAGAGGAAGAGGAGGTGCTGCTGGAAACGCTCCTCCCCTTGCCCCGTTGTCCCCACCTACTTCCTCCTCAGAGCCCAGCCCCTTTGTTTCAAACCCTCCCCTTCCGATACCTGCTTCCGTTAACTCCACATACCCAGATTTGGCGCCATATCTAGCTTCCGGTCAGGCTGCCCCTAGCCCGGCCCGGAATATTCTACTCACCAACCTTCCCCATAGTAAAGCTTCCCCATCCCCTTGTCTTACTACCCCTCGACCGGAACCCCTAACTGACGCATCCCTACGAAGCCCCATATTGACCCGACAACTGACCGGTACTCTCCAACCCCGACATTATCAAATGCCACTTCGATTGACTCCTGGCCCGACACACATTAACGATGACGGCCAAATACAATATACTGATCCAGTCTACGTCTATGTCACTTTCACGACCACCGATCTCTTTAATTGGAAGACCCATAACTCCTCTTACACCGAAAAGCCTCAAGCCATGACGGATCTGTTTACTTCAATAGTCCAGACACATAATCCCACTTGGGCTGATTGCCAGCAATTATTAATGACATTGTTTAATAACGAGGAAAGGACTAGGATAAATCAAGCGGCAATTCAAGCGCTGGAAGAAGAGGCATGTACACAAAATCAGGCCAACCCAGCAGCATGGGCCACAGCACATTATCCAAATGCCGATCCAAATTGGAATGTCAATGGCGCAGACTTGGTTCATTTAAAAGCTTATAGGGACGCTATTATTGCTGGCATGAAAGCTGGAGGAAAGAAGGCGATTAACATGTCTAAGACGGCTGAGGTATTGCATAAATGTGATGAATCGCCCAGTGTCTTTTATGACCGATTATTTGAGGCATACCGCTTGTATACCCCCTTTAATCCGGAGGCCCCTGAGAATTCCCGGATGGTTAACTCTGCCTTTGTCAGCCAAGCCTACGGAGATATAAAGCGCAAGCTACAAAAGTTAGAAGGGTTCGTAGGGATGTCCATAACCCAACTAATGGAGGTAGCGAAGAAGGTGTATATGAACAGGGAAACAGAGACGAAGAAAGAAGAAGAGCGCAAGATGCGTAGAAAGGCAGATATGCTAGCGGTAGCGATCGCAGGCGTAGATAGAAGGGAGAAAGAGGTGTATAGGGGAGCAGATAAAGGCGATAGTAAGTGGAATAGGGAACCCCTGAGTAGGAATCAGTGCGCGCACTGTAGGGAAGAAGGGCATTGGAGAAGTGAGTGTCCACAAAGGGAACAGTATGAGAGAGACAGACCTAGGGCAGTATATGGTAATTATAGAGGCAGAGCGAGAGGTAGAGGAGGTCCTGGAGGGAATAATGGTAGCAATAGAGGAAGTGTTAGAGAAGACAGGTATTATCCAGCAGCGCAGAGATCCCGCGATAGAGAAGATAGGGACTTTGTAGGAGTTGCTCCTCCATCTGGA
Organism: Pelobates fuscus; assembly: GCF_036172605.1. Lineage (NCBI taxonomy): Eukaryota > Metazoa > Chordata > Amphibia > Anura > Pelobatidae > Pelobates > Pelobates fuscus. Next base: position 141,029,345 of record NC_086319.1, read on the forward strand.
AGAACCATCACCGTAATAGGAGCAACTGGAAGGAGTGCTGCTAAACCGGTTCTTAAAAGTCGACTCTGTACATTGGGAGGCCACGTAGTAAAACATCAATTCCTTTATATACCTGAATGTCCAGTCCAACTGCTAGGACGTGATTTGTTGTCAAAACTACAAGCACAGATAACGTTTCTACCAAATGGAACAACATCTTTAAAGTTCAATGGACCTTCAGGTATAATGACAATATCTGTACCAAAGGAAGAAGAGTGGCGACTTTATACAGCGTTGACTAGCCAAAACCCTAAGAGTGATGAATCCTTGTTTAATATACCAGGAGTGTGGGCAGAGAACAACCCACCAGGACTTGCTCGCAAAATCCCACCAATCCGAATCGAACTGAAACTTGGGGTCTATCCAGTGAGCTTAAGGCAATATCATATCCCACAAAAGGCCAAGAAGAATATACAATCATACTTGGATAAGTTCATAAGGTATGGTATCCTAAAATTCTGTACTTCACCCTGGAACACCCCATTGCTGCCTGTTCAAAAGCCCGGTACAGATGAGTATCGCCCTGTGCAGGACTTGAGAGCAGTCAATGATGCGGTCGTAAGTATACACCCAGTTGTGCCCAATCCATATAACCTGCTTGCTTTAATTCCGGGCAGGGCTACCTATTTCACTGTCTTAGATCTCAAAGATGCCTTCTTTTGCCTTCGAATTGCTGCGGAAAGCCAGTGTATTTTTGCATTCCAATGGGAAGATGCTGTAACGGGCTCGAAACGCCAGATGACTTGGACAAGACTGCCCCAAGGGTTTAAAAATTCACCACCCTATTTGGATCAGCTTTAAGTCAAGACTGGATTTCAAGTCCATCCCAGGAGAGTGTGTACTATTGCAATATGTAGATGATTTGTTGATAGCAGCAGTTACTAGAGAAATATGTCAGCAAGCAACACATGATCTACTACACATTCTCTGGAAGGCAGGATACAAGGTGTCCAGGAAGAAAGCTCAGTTGTGTCAGCCAACTGTCAAGTATCTGGGATTCCATATCTCTGAAGGTCAAAGAATAATGGGGCCAGAAAGAAAAGAAGCTGTATGCCAAATACCAATACCCAAGAATAGAAGACAAGTGTGGGAATGCTTGGGGGCAGCAGGCTTCTGTAGGATATGGATTCCCAGTTATGCGATATTGGCGAAACCTCTTTATGCAGCTATAAAAGGTACAGAACACGATCCCTTCCTGTGGACACCTGAACAGCAAAAGGCATTTGAAGATGTGAAGAAGGCTTTGATGAGTGCCCCAGCATTAGGTCTACCTGATCATACACGTCCATTCTACTTATATGTACACGAGCAAAGAAGAATGGCTGTGGGAGTATTGAGAAGTATTGAGTACTTGAGATCATGGCAAAGACCTGTTGCATATATGTCAAAACAACTGGATGCAGTGGCCAGTGGTCTTCCACCTTGTCTAAGAGCCGTAGCTGCCGCCACCCTGCTGGTAGCTGAAGCTGATAAACTCACTCTGGGTCAAGAACTCTATGTGCGAGTCCCGCACGCAGTACAGACGTTGCTAGACTATAAAGGTAATCATTGTGTGTATCAAGCTATGTTGTGTGAAAACCCAAGAGTGCATTTAGAGACTGTTAACACCTTAAATCCAGCTACCCTTTTGCCACAACCTACTGAAAGTCAACATGATTGCCTGGAGGTGATGGATGAAGTATTCTCAAGTAGACCAGATCTTCATGACTTTCCCATCCAGAACCCTGATGTCCAGTATTATACGGACGGCAGTAGTTATGTGAAAGAAGGGATTCGCTATGCAGGATATGCAGTAGCAACCATGGACAAGGTGATAGAAGCACGGCCATTGTCAAAAGGAACATTGGCACAGAAGGCAGAACTAATTGCACTAACACGAGCGTTACAATTGGCTGAAGGTTTAAGAGTGAACATCTACACGGATTCCAAGTATGCGTTTTTAACCACTCATGCCCACGGAGCTTTGTATAAAGAAAGAGGACTATTGAATTCAGAGGGTAAAGAAATCAAGTACGCAGCTGAGATATTACAACTACTGGAAGCCGTGTGGGAACCAAAAGAAGTTGGTATTATACATTGTCAGGCGCATCTGAAAGGAGATGGTGATGTAACCAAAGGAAATCGGATGGCAGATAATGCAGCTAAGCGTGCCGCTGAATCAGGAAGACAGGAATATGTGGAACATATAGCTGCACTTATACCGACTCCACTGTCTCAATGGACTCCAGTTTATACAGCTCAAGAAGAAGAGTGGTTAAAGACTGAAGCTGGGAAGTACCTGGAGAACAAATGGTATCAGTTAGAAGATGGAAGAATAGTCATTCCAGCATCACTAGCTGTAGAAATTGTCCAGAACTATCACAACGGGACACATTCTGTGTAATGATATTGATGTTACAAAGTGTTGGAGTCCAGTAGCCAGATCAGCAATGTTTTCTGCCAGAGGTAGCCACTCGTTACCCAGGTGGTTGAGCCCCTGTGCCTTGAGTGGCCTTCTAGTCTTAAGCAGAGATGGGAGACTGGAACAGAGAGATGATAATCGTAGTGAGGCAAGCCGAGGTCAGTGGGAAGGAGAAGCAGCAAAGTCAAAAAGGTCCAAAATCAGCAACAGGTAGGAGAAACAGGAACAAGCTTGATTAGAGAGTACAGGAACCACAATAATCTGGCAAAGGTACAGAGACAGGAAGTGGCTTTTATAGGCCAAGAACCAGACACATGACCAGACACAGCTGAAGAGACTTGTCACTGATACCAATGCTTATAGAGTCAAGGTTATCAGATCTCAGGTACATTTGCAAAAGACAGGCTGGTGTAGTGGTAAGGAAGAGGTTTAGCAACATGTAAACCAGGGTTCGAAACCCAGCAGAATCAGTTCCTCACATTATGGAAGAATCTCTCAGAAAACATTTCTACATACCAAGATTTTCCAACTTGACTCAAGCCATTGTATGAAGATGTGTAATATGTGCTAAGAACAACACAAGGCGAGGACCAGTGAAACCACCGGGAGTCCAGTATATGGGGGGACTCCCTATGTCTGATCTTCAAATAGACTATACAGTAATGCCTAAATCCGGTGGACATTGCTACCTACTAGTAGTTGTGTGTACCTATTCAGGCTGGGTAGAAGCATGTCCTACTCGTACAGAGAAAGTAGGAGAAGTTGTACGATTCCTGTTACGAGAAATAATACCCCGATATGGACTACCATGCTCTATAGGATCGGATAATGGTCCAGCCTTTGTTCATCAGTGCCTACAACAACTGACTCATATGCTTGGTATTAAGTGGAAGCTTAGTGGAAGCTTCATACGGCATATAGACCTCAGAGCTCTGGTAAAGTAGAAAGAATGAATAGAACTATTAAGAACCAGTTGGCAAAGATGTGTCAAGAGACTCAGCTTAAGTGGAATGTTCTTTTGCCTATAGCTCTGTTACGTATTCATAGTACACCTACCAGAAGGATGGGTCTCTCACCTTTTGAAATCATGTATGGGAGTCCACCTCCCGTACTTGGTAACTTAAGGGGGGATTTGAGTCAGTTGGGAGAAGGAATTACCCGGCAGCAGGTTGTAGAGTTGGGTAAAACTATGGAGGAGGTACAGAAATGGGTACAAGGTAGATTACCTGTGAATATTTATCCCCCTGTTCATAGCTATCATCCAGGAGATCAAGTGTGGATTAAAGAGTGGAACAGTATACCGTTAGGGCCTAAGTGGAGGGGTCCTTATGTTGCTCTTTTGTCTACCCCTACAGCAATAAAGGTGGCTGAAGTGACTCCGTGGATTCATCACTCCAGGGTTAAACCAGCAGCAGTAGATTCTTGGCAAGCTACACCAGATCCAGAGAATCCCTGCAAGATCCGGTTAAAGCACACGACTCAGTTGGAGTGACGAGAAGATATTGGGATTACAATTGTATTTAAAGAGATCAGTAAGTGAGTGTTTTGACGGCCATAATAAAGCCTGACCACTTACCCACGTGTCATAGCCAGGGTGTCTCGAAGGGACCTCTGTGAAGGGAAGAGCAGAACTCCATTCCTTGCAGCCCTTTCATCCTGGAAGCTGAGGTGCCATCACACGGACGAAGACTGAGGATGAAGACGTCGAAAGAAGTGTTTTTGATAATGTGTATTTTTGTGTTTTTAAATATTCAGGAAGGTAGAGGTACCGACACACCTAGCTCTGAGGTTTGCATTAAGACTACTATAACAGGTAATCATATTTCCCAGACCCTAATTTGGCATTCACAATATGAGTGTAAAGGATATGTGTCTAGGTGTAGATATTTAGGTATAGAATATAGTGTATGCCATTTAGGAGTAGGAGACCCTAAGTGCTTCAATCCAGAGTATCAACCCCGTACGATTTGGTTGACCCTCCGGAATGGAGATCCACAGGGGACCCTAATAAATAAAACAGTATTAAAAACCGTACATTCTTCGGGTGTTCTGCTATTTGATGCATGTAAGGCGATATCAAGTGGTAGAAAGCCGTGGAATGTATGTGGGGATCTTAAATGGGAGAGAACGTATGGGTCTAACGATAAGTATATTTGTCCCAGTAGTAAAAATAAGTACGTAAGTCCAAAATGCCCAGATAGGGATTATAATTATTGCCCATATTGGTCTTGTGTGGGGTGGGCAACTTGGGGACAGACAGTAGATAAGGATATGATTGTTACTAAGTTGCCTACCAAACCGTATTGTAAGTCTATGGAGTGTAACCTAGTCCATATACTTATTAATAATCCTGAACAATTTTTAGATAGGTTTGGTAACTTATTTGGGTTCCAGATATATGGGACGGGTTTAGATCCTGGGACAATATTATTTATAGGGATAGAGACCGATACCATAGCATCCCAAACTCATCAGGTTTTCCATTCTTTTTATGAAGAGATGAGTGTAGAAAATAAGATCCCCATAATGCTAAGAACCTGTTTATAGATTTAGCTGAAAGTATTGCTGGTAGTCTTAATGTGACCAACTGCTATGTATGTGGAGGTACTAACATGGGAGACCAATGGCCCTGGGAAGCAAAGGAGGTAATGTCCGGTTCTGAGACAGTTGAACAAATAATATCTTCTCAAGCCGATTATCAAATGAGTGTTAGAGGTAAATCTGAGTGGCGATTAAAGACCTCCATTATAGGTTATGTTTGCATAGCAAGAAAAGGAATAATGTTTAACACATCTGTAGGAGAACTAACTTGTCTAGGGCAAAAAGCTTATGATGATAATACAAAGAATACAACCTGGTGGTCGGCTTCAAATGTCTCAGAACCACCTAACCCGTTTGCAAATTATGCCAATTTAAAGGACGTGTGGTTTGATCTATCTATCACATCTAGTTGGAAAGCCCCAGCAAATTTGTACTGGATCTGTGGTAAGAAGGCCTATTCGGAGTTACCACAGGACTGGGAAGGGGCATGTGTGTTCGGTATGCTCAAACCATGCTTCTTCTTGTTGCCTATTGAAACAGGAGAGACTTTGGGAGTTAAAGTATATGATGTGAATCATAGGAAGAAAAGGGGACCCCTAGAGGTACCTGGGAAGATAATGAATGGCCTCCCCAGCGTATCATAGATTATTATGGGCCAGCCACTTGGGCAGAAGATGGTACTTTCGGATATAGAACCCCAATATATATGCTCAACCGCATTATAAGGTTACAGGCAGTGGTTGAGATAATTACCAATGAGACATCACAAGCGCTCAATCTCCTAGCGAAGCATAATACTAGGATGAGGACAGCCGTTTACCAAAATAGATTAGCTTTGGATTATCTATTGGCAGTAGAGGGAGGTGTATGTGGGAAGTTTAACCTAAGCAATTGCTGTCTTCAAATAGATGATGAAGGGCAAGCAATAGCTGAGCTTACTAGCCATATGGTTAAACTAGCGCATGTGCCTACTCAGGTATGGAAAGGGTATAATCCAAGTAGTTGGTTTGGTAATTGGTATGAGCAGTTTGGAGGACTTAAGGCATTGGTAGGTGGAGTCATGCTAATCTTAATGCTGTGTCTTCTCCTACCATGTCTTGTTCCTTTGGTAGTTAGGTCTGTGCAGGGCATTATAGAAAATATAGCAGAAAGAAAGGCTGCTGTACAGATAATGGCCATATATAGATATGAGGCTCTAAATCAGGGAGAACTAGTGCAGGAAGAAGAATGTTGAGGGATTCACGTCATTAGTCGCAAGGTCTGGTCTGGTTCATGGCAACCTGAGGTATATGCAAACTAAGGTTAAGTGATGCCTCCGTAATTTTGAAAATATCAGAGGCATCAAAGGGGGGAATTTGGTGGAATCTCGGTAAAAATAAATTTAGTAGGCCAAGATTACCACGTGGCATGTGTATGTGCATATACCGGTGTATCGGTCGGTTGGTTGCACGTGGCAAAGATACGATCAGTAGTGTACGGAGCATGTGCGAGCATACCGGATGTAGTATTCCCCTCCTCCATTGTGCTGGGCAAGCCATGCGGTCAAACAGGAAGTTAGTTCTTATTCGTTTTGATTGGGTAAGAGAATGTGTGGGTGGAGCTACTTATGGGAGGAGTTACATGCTTATATAAGGAGCTTACACTATTGTCTGGGGCTCAGAACTTGTTGTATTTTGGTGACATTAGTCCCTCTGAGTCCCGATCGGTGAACCGAATAAAGAACCTGTGTCCATCTCTCTGTGCTTGGCTTCCGTCAGTTTCTCCGGTATCATAACCATTGTCTGATTGGTTAATAACAGAAAAATGAGTAAGCGCTGGATAACACAGGAGGCAGCAACTCTATAAGGGAATCCCTCAAAGACCCTTAAAAGTAACACAATAAAAACAAATAGAAATAAGAGCTGCGCCTAATAAAAAATAAATAAAATAATGAACAGATAGTCCGAATATAAAAATAAAAATAGAAAGTCTTATCTAAATCGATCTGATGTGGTCGTCTGGTACAGCACTGTTCAGTCCGCAATAGTTATCCTTGTTTGGTTCTTCCTTATGAATCCACTCATATGTAAGAGACAAAGGGTATATAAATGAAGCCAGATAGTGTAGTATTGTTAAAAATTAGAGGGAATAAAATGGATAAAACTCTTGAATGCAAACTCACATTTGAAAGAGCAAAAGCCTGCTCTGGTGTAGAGGGCGTGTAGCGGTTTGGATCCCCGCTTATGGGATATGCAGTAGGTGTCCTCCGTCTTTAGTGTGTTTTCTCCGTCCTTTGTATGGCAAACACTCGGGTAGAGAGAGACAACCAATAGTGTACACTGGATATAAAACTATGGTTAAATGAAAGAAATAAAATGGATACTCACAATGGGGGAGCAGGTACACTGCTCCTTTAAAATAGCGCTGGTGGTATTATCCCCACCTAGGATTTCTTGGAGTCCGAAGTGATGATAAAATGCCAGGTAAGGAAGAAATAAATGTATATAAAAAATACAATAAAAAGTGATAAAATATACTTTAATATTAAAAATACACAATATTATAACCATAAACGCATTTCGCCAATACGGCGTTATCAATATGGGGAAAGAACCTGATACCTGGCAAAAGAAACTTTAAATAACAAACACAGTACTTTGAAATTGGCGCCGAAAATTGGGCTAACCAATCACAGCAAAGGATTCAAATGATAATATAAAACCATATTAAAAATTATATAAGAACAATATGTTAGCATAAAAAAGCATAATGGCAACATGATTGTACAAATGTATATAAAAAACGAGCGTGTAATGCGATAAAACCAATATAATGAAGCTCGGTCACATGACCGACATAAACAAAGCAGGGGGATTGTGGGAAATGTAGTGAGACGCCGGCGAGCACTGCGCATAAGAACAATATGTTAGCATAAAAAAGCATAATGGCAACATGATTGTACAAATGTATATAAAAAACGAGCGTGTAATGCGATAAAACCAATATAATGAAGCTCGGTCACATGACCGGCATAAACAAAGCAGGGGGATTGTGGGAAATGTAGTGAGACGCCGGCGAGCACTCCGCAGCCGCCGGCGTCTCAGCAAGACTACAAATAGGAGGGAGGCATGAGCTGCATCACGTCAGCACGCATAGAATATGTGGCTAACGTGAAGGGGAAAAGCGACGGCTCGCACGAAGCTGCGGCCGTCGGTATAGGAGGGGCGTGGATTGAGTGACGCGGCTGATGACAGCCGTCGTCATGGCAATGAAAATAAACAGCCGGTCGGCACGCACAGAACTGCGGCCGGCCGGACAGAGAAGGCTAGATAAAAAAACATGTAGTAAAAACATGTAAAAGGAAGAAACATAAATAAAAATACACATCATGTCTGATCCACTTAAACAGTGTGACCAGACATGATGGTATAACAATATAAAAGCAAACATAAGAACAGTGCATGAAAACCAATGTCTTAAAGCAACAGCAGCCCCAAAATGTAAAAAAATAAATAACAAAGAGGCAATGGAATTAAAATAAGCAGAAGCATATACAGAGAAATAAAAAATATTATAAAAAGTTAAACAGATCAAAATCAACATTAAGACCGTGTGGGGCAAGGGTTTGGAGTCTATAAACCCACTCCATTTCTTTTCTGCCTAAAATATTCTTAATATTTCCGCCCCTCCATGGAACAACACATTTTGTTATACCAATACATTTTAGCATTTTTGGATCTTTATTATGTGTAATAAAGTGTTTGGATACAGAATGATTCTGGTATCCATTTTTAATGTTTCTGCAGTGCTCACTTAAGCGTGTCTTTAAGCACCTTGTGGTCATTCCAACATATTGGAGGCCACAAGGGCATTCAAGCAGATATATAACATTTTTTGTGGAACAATTAATAAAATCGTTTATTTTATAAACCTTGTTTGTCTTATTTGATACAAATTCGGTGACTTTATGAGGGACGTCAGGATTGGTAGTTCTGCATACTATACACATTTTGCACTTACAAAAACCTTTAATTTGTGGAAAGAAAGATACAGAGGGGGCCTTTTTGGTTTCTCTAGTAAAATTATTGGTTAAAATAGATTTGAAATTTTGTGCTCCCCTAAAAATAATATTTGGACGTTCAGGTATAATTTTATTTAATGTTTCATCTTGTTTTAACAGGTGCCAATGCTTCCTTATGATCTTTTTTACATTGTTGCTTTTGTTATTAAAATTAAAAATAATTGGTAAAGGCATTGCCATATCTGTGGTTTTCGGTTTACATTTTAAAAGTTCAGTTCTATCTTTTTTTTGGATATCCCTGATGGTATTATCAAGTTCTATTTCGGAATAGTTTTTCTCAACAAATTTTTCTTTTAGGAGGTCTGCTTGTATATTAAAATCTGTTATTTCTGAACAATTGCGTCTAAGTCTGAGCATTTGACTTTTTGGGGCGCTGTCTAACCAGGGTTGGTAGTGACAGCTACTTTTATCTATAGCAGTATTGACACAGACCTTTTTAAAAAAAGTCTTTGTGTGTAACTTACCATTTTTTATAAAAATATTAAGGTCTAAAAAATTTATTTGATCTCTACTGTATTCGTGGGTCAGAATTATACCTTTAATATTTGTATTTAAATTAGTAATAAAAGAATTGAGATCGTCTTCAGTACCATCCCAAATAAAAAAAAGATCATCAATATACCTAAAAAAGGAGACTAGGTTTGCTCTCCAAGCGTGATTGCTAAAAATGGCTTCAGACTCCCAATCAGCCATAAATAAATTTGCATAGCTGGGAGCAAACCTAGTCCCCATAGCGATCCCTCTTTTTTGAAGGTAAAATGAATTTAAAAACCAAAAATAATTATTTTTTTAAATAATATTAATACCTTCTAAAATAAATTCAATTTGTTTGTCAGCGATTTTTCCTTCTTTCGTTAATATATTCTTTACAGCTTGACAACCTATATCATGAGGTATGATTGTGTACAGTGACTGAACGTCGCAGGTCACTAGTATAAAATCAGGTTTCCATGTAAAATTGTTTAAAAAGTTTAAAAGAGCCATGGAATCTTGAAGATAGGATCTCATGAGACGGACTGAAGGCTGTAACAGAATATCTATATATTGTGAGAGATTACATAAGAGAGAGCCTATGCCAGAAACAATGGGTCTCCCTGGGGGGGAGGTTTCATTCTTATGAATTTTCGGAAGAAAGTATATAACAGGAGTGACGGGGAATTTGTTATTTAGAAAATTAAATTCGTGTTTGTTTAAAATACCTAAAATCACACCATTGTTTAAAAATTGAATAAAAGTGTTTTGAATTTGTTTGATAGGGTCAGATAGGAGTTTTTCATACACATTTGTATCATTTAATTGTCTGTATGCCTCTTGTATATACATTTGTGCTGATTGAATGACTATCCCTCCGCCCTTATCGGCAGGCTTGATCACAATATTTTCGTCATCTTGGAGTTCTTTTAGTGCCAATTTCTCTAAGTGTGTAAGGTTATGAGGGTCATATTTACTATTTTTTATTTTATCTAAATCTTTAGTAACTAACTTCTCAAACATAGTAAGGGGGGCAGATTTAAAATGAGCGGGATAAAACGTGGATCTTTCTCTAAGAGCAGTGTTAATGACCTTTTGATTGGGAGGGGATGTGAGAGGAGTTAAAACTGGGTTTGGTAGAGAGATTTCATCATTTTTGTCCATAAAAAATCTTTTGAGGGTGGCTTTGCGAACAAATTTATTAACATCGATAAAAGCTTCAAATGACTTAAAAGTATTAGTGGGGGCAAACTTAAGACCTTTTGTTAAAACCGCTATGTGGGCACTAGATAAAATTTTCTGTGAAAGGTTAAAAATGCCACCACTAGTACTACTAGGAGGAGTAATTATCTTTCTAATCTTTCTCTTTTGCTCACGTCTGCCACTTCTTCTTCCTCTAAATGTAAAATCCTTTTTTTGGGGCTAGTGCAGTGTGGTGAGTGCGGATTTCTAAAAAATGGTCATCGTTTTCAAATTCAGAATCTAGTGACAATAGTTGGTATCTATTGGGGTGATTAGGAATTGGGGGTGATTTGGAATAATTGGAATATTCTTTGTGATTGTTAATATACTTGGATCTTTGCGGTTTAGGAGACAAGTGTTTGTATTGAAGTCTTGGTGTGTTGTGATATATTGGTGGTGGTGAGGTATTTTGGTGAGTACGGTGTGAATTATATCGATTTCGTTGAGGGAATGAGCGGTATTGGTTAGTGTTGTAGTGACGTGAACGTTGTGGTGGGCCACAGTAGTAATTGGTTGGTGCCCTATGTGTATACGTATTCTGTGGTGAATGGGGTGGTTGTTTTGTGTTTTGGTATTTGTATGACTGATGTTTAGAGTATTGTCTTTCTGGATTCTCATAGGGTATTTGATCACGGTAGGTGCTAGTTTTTGTAAAATGACTTTTTTGGACTGGATATTGAGAAGAATATTTCTTGTTTAGATGATAGGTTCTGACTTGCTTATTCGAATAGTCAGTTTTATCTCTGATATATTTTTTTATTTTTATGTGTTTGGTTTCAATTTCGACCTTTTCAATTTTGCTTTGGATTAAGATAGAATTTTGTTTGTATGCCTGAGTATCTGTGAAGGGTAGAAGTTTTTCACGAAGGTCATTGATTTCTATGTCTAAAATAGACAATTTTTTTTACTTTTTTTATTATTAAAGTTTCCATAAGGCCTAAGGTGCAAAGTTCTAACTTGTTGTTCCACTCCTCCATAAACTCTAAATCATCCTGATCAGAGGTTGGTAGTTTGAGTAGTCGTAAGCCACGGGGGGTGATTTGTTCGTCAATGTATTTTTTAAGAGTGGCTATCTCCCATTTCAACTTAATTTCTTTGCTTAGTATATTTTCCAATTTAATAAATAATTCCTCTTGGCTTATCTTTGGATAATTTATGTGCATAGGACTAATAACTTCTGTATCAAAAGCATTTTCGACATCAATGATATAGTTATTTCTAAAGTCGAAAATAGACATAATATGGGTTAAGAAGCAGCTGACTCTAGAGGGAATTAAAACAAAGTAAAAACAGAAAAATGAGTAAGCGCTGGATAACACAGGAGGCAGCAACTCTATAAGGGAATCCCTCAAAGACCCTTAAAAGTAACACAATAAAAACAAATAGAAATAAGAGCTGCGCCTAATAAAAAATAAATAAAATAATGAACAGATAGTCCGAATATAAAAATAAAAATAGAAAGTCTTATCTAAATCGATCTGATGTGGTCGTCTGGTACAGCAATGTTCAGTCCGCAATAGTTATCCTTGTTTGGTTCTTCCTTATGAATCCACTCATATGTAAGAGACAAAGGGTATATAAAGGAAGCCAGATAGTGTAGTATTGTTAAAAATTAGAGGGAATAAAATGGATAAAACTCTTGAATGCAAACTCACATTTGAAAGAGCAAAAGCCTGCTCTGGTGTAGAGGGCGTGTAGCGGTTTGGATCCCCGCTTATGGGATATGCAGTAGGTGTCCTCCGTCTTTAGTGTGTTTTCTCCGTCCTTTGTATGGCAAACACTCGGGTAGAGAGAGACAACCAATAGTGTACACTGGATATAAAACTATGGTTAAATGAAAGAAATAAAATGGGTACTCACAATGGGGGAGCAGGTACACTGCTCCTTTAAAATAGCGCTGGTGGTATTATCCCCACCTAGGATTTCTTGGAGTCCGAAGTGATGATAAAATGCCAGGTAAGGAAGAAATAAATGTATATAAAAAATACAATAAAAAGTGATAAAATATACTTTAATATTAAAAATACACAATATTATAACCATAAACGCGTTTCGCCAATACGGCGTTATCAATAACTGCTTGATTCAAGGATAAATCTGACTGCCATTCTGGGGTCAATAAGGAATTTTTTGTCCTAGCTTGTTGCAAAATTGTGCTTCAAACTGGGGGTTTTTTTTTGTTTTTTTTTTTTCTCTTTTGGATCAACAGCAAAAAACAGGTGTGAGGAAGGCTGAACTTGATGGACGCAAGTCTCTTTTCAGCTATCTAACTAAAAAAAAAAAAAAAAAAATCAATATGGGGAAAGAACCTGATACCTGGCAAAATAAACTTTAAATAACAAACACAGTACTTTGAAATTGGCGCCGAAAATTGGGCTAACCAATCACAGCAAAGGATTCAAATGATAATATAAAACCATATTAAAAATTATATAAGAACAATATGTTAGCATAAAAAAGCATAATGGCAACATGATTGTACAAATGTATATAAAATAGCTCTTATTTCTATTTGTTCTGATTGGTTAATGCCAATTGCCTGTGGGCGTATCCCTTGCAGGGGAGCACTGCATAAAAGCAGAGTACCTGCCATTAAACATCAGTTCGAGTTCTACTTTACCCTCGAGTTGGAGTACCGTTGGCCCAGACCCCCAGCGGCAGTGTGAAGTGCAGGGAGTGGAGAGCATCGTCTCCCCTCCCCAGTGGCAGTGTACCTTGTAGGGAGAGGAGAATAGCGTCCTTCCTCCCCGGCGGCAGGGTGAGCTACAGGGATGCTGGGCAGTCAGCCCAGATCCCCAGCGGCAGATTGATTTGCAGAAAATAGAGAGCCATGTCTCCTTCCCCCAGCGGCAGTCTAGCCCACCAAGGGGAGATGATAAGCCCCACACCGGTGCAGATGGGACCATGTTCTCTGTGCCCAAACCACAGGGGGTAGGGACGGTCGGTCATGTTTCCCTGCAGCAGGATTGTTAATCAAAAGGGGAGACAGTCTGTCTCCTCCTCCAGCAACACCGGATCCAGGGAGAGAAGCCTACCACCCCCTCTTCACAGCTGGGCTCCAACCTGACTACTCCAGCTGAAGTGCTGGTACCAGGGCAGAGTACCGCTGGTCTCTGCCCACTCAGCAACCCACAGATCTAGAGTACCCTTACCCCACACAGCTGTGATGGATCCCCTGGACAAAGACTGGCTGCACGTTTCCCCAGGTGCAGTAACTTTTCATTGTGGGTGGGCTGCACTACTGACTATGTTTTGTGGGTGGGTTGCTGGACTAACCAAGGCACTGACCGACAGGAGGTCAGATACTCTGTTAGTCTAGATGGTAAAGGGGAGAAATGTGGCGGAACCAACCTCGCCACTGTGAACTGGAGAAGCCTGGTTGCTAGCCTCCTGCCCTGCGACTATGGCCCTGGGGTGTATTAACCCTTTAAGAACTGTATTTGGGCACAATGGGGTTTTGTATGCTGTTCCTGGCCCTTTAAATACTTTGGAGCAGTATTACAACTTTTAAACTGGCACTTCAGATGCAGTCGAAGTGCCGAAGTCGTCAAAGTGGCCGCCATTAGACAGTCGAACACGTGGCATCAGCCATTTTAATCCAGTCGAACGCGGTGAGCTATACCTTCCCCTACCCTTCAACACTGCGGCTGAAAACTAAGTCCCGTTCGAAGATTCGAACACACGTTCGAATGGGACTTTGTCATTTTGGGTGTAAAATAGACCTCCAGTAGACAATTGAACCCCACGGAAACACATCCCCGGTTTCACTTCGACACTTCGGTCCAAAGAGACTTTTTAATATTTCTGGAACCACTGAACGGATTTTCACGAATTTTGAATATGTTGTTCCACAAGTTGTGTTGTTCATAAAAATGTAAGTTTATTCATGTATGATACAAAATCATAAAGTTATAGATTTGTATAAAAATGTATAAGTTTTAGCTTGGAGATAATTGAGTAGATACAGTAAGAAACTCGATTATCTCCCAAGCAGAGGGGAGGAAATATGTGGGATGTAACCATTGTCTGATCGGTTAATGCCTAATTGCCTGTGGGCGTATCCCTTGCAGGGGAGCACTGCATAAAAGCAGAGTACCTGCCATTAAACATCAGTTCTACTTTACCCTCAATTTGGAGTGCCGTCTCTTATTGGGGGAATCTGCTACAAGGGATTGCTATGCTTGTCATATTCCCTTGCTAAATCACTGCTAAGCTCTTGGAATAGCTGGTTCCAGTTTTGCTCTCTGGAGGAATCTACGGTGGTTATGGTGTCTGCTGCAGTACTTGGAGTCCTCAGGAAGTGCTAGGAGCATCCTTCAACGGAGGTACCCAGTCGGGGTGCCCGTCAATCCGTTACACCTGAGTTCTACTTCACCCTCAATTTGGAGTGCCGTCTCTAATTGGGGGAATCTGCTACAAGGGATTGCTATGCTCTGCATACTCTCTTGCTATATTCACTGCTAAGCTCTTGTAAACGCTTGTTCCTGATTTGCTCTCTGGAGGAGTCTATGGTGGTTATGGTGGTTATGCTGCAGTGCTTGGAGTCCTCAGGAGGCGCTAGGAGCATCCTTCAACGGAGGTACCCAGCCGGGGTACCCGTCGATCCGTTACAAGCGCCAACTAGTGGCACCCAGAAAGTACTGGTTGGAACTTCTCCGAATTGGCCATGATATCCCCTTAGCAGGACATTTGGATGGTAACCACACCACTTACAGGATCACCCAGACCTTCTTTTGGCCAGGGATCTCGAAGGATGTGCGGCGTTACTGCAGCACGTGTGATGTTTGCCAACGAGTAGGGAAAAGAGGGGATCACCCTAAGGCTCGACTGTCACCTATGCCTGTGATCGAGGAACCGTTTAGCAGGGTGGCAGTCGACCTGGTGGGACCCCTACCTAACCCCAGTCCATCCGGTAAGAAATATATTCTTACCGTGGTGGACTATGCTACCCGCTACCCGGAAGCCGTCGCTCTGACGAATATCCAGGCTGACACTGTCGCCAGTGCTCTGGTTGGGATATTCACCAGAGTGGGGTTTCCTCAAGAAATACTGTCTGACAGAGGGACCCACTTTACCGCAGACTTAACCCAACAGTTATGGAAGGTCTGCTGTATTAAAACCGTTCTCAGCTCACCTTACTACCCCTAGACTAACGGTCTCTGTGAACGCTTTAATGGTACCCTGAAACAGTTACTGCGGACCTTTACAGCCGAATACAGAGACTGGGAGTGATTCCTGCCACACCTCGTGTTTGCATATCGAGAGGTAACGCAGGAATCCACTGGGTTCTCTCCGTTCGAGCTGCTCAATGGAAGGAGAGTTCGAGGCCCTCTCGACCTCATCCGGGAGCACTGGGAAGGAGAGATGGAACATGAGGGCGTCATTGTGCCATATGTTCTGGAGATGCGGGCCCAGGGTCGACAGAAACGATGGTACGATTGGGGCGCCCAACAAAGAACATTCCAGGTGGGACAGAAGGTTCTGGTGCTTAGACCAGTTAAAGGGAATAAACTCCAGACCTCCTGGCAGGGCCCTTACAAGGTGGTAGCGCAAGTCTGCGACACTACCTATGTGATTGCCAGTAGCAAGGATGAAAGGATTCAGAAATCCTTCCATGTTATTCTGTTGAAAGAATATCAAGAGACGCCAGAGGATATTGCAGCCATGTGTATTCCTGCTACTGAGGATCCCGACAGCCTACCCATCCCAGATCTTTTAGCACGCACAGAACCCAATAGCTTGCTCAGTACTGTGCAACTAGGGGAGCGCTTAAACCCAGCAGAAAAGGGTCAGATCAGACAGTTATTAACTGAAAAGGGATTAACGTTCTCTCAAGAACCAGGAAACACCACGCTAGCGACTCACTACGTAGAGACTCCAGGACAAAATCCTCTTGGACAGACCCCCTACAGAATCCCTGAGGCAGTGAAGGAGGAAATGAGGAAAGAAATCCAGGAGATGTTGAGGTTAGGAGTCATAGAGCCGTCAGATAGTCCCTGGGCCTCGCCAGTTGTTCTAGTGCCCAAAAAGGACGGAACTACCAGGTTCTGTGTGGACTATAGGCACCTCAATGACGTACAGTGACGGATGCGTACCCGATGCCCCGAGTAGACGAACTATTAGATCGCATTGCCAGGGGACGATATCTGACCACCATTGATTTGTGCAAGGGATACTGGCAGATGCCCCTGGCCAAGGAGGCTATTCCCAAGTCGGCGTTCGTCACCCTGTTTGGCCTGTACCAATTCAAGGTCAGACCATTCGGGATTAAGAACGCCTCAGCTACATTTCAGCGCTTGGTGGATAGACTCCTTGATGGCTTCCAGGACTTCGCTTGCGCGTACCTGGATGACATTGCGATCTATAGCGAAACTTGGGGGGAACACTTGAGACATGTAGAAGCCGTATTGGACCAGATTCGGGCCGCGGGCCTAACTCTGAAGCCAGAAAAGTGTCACTTCTATATGGCCGAAGTCCAGTACTTGGGACACAGGGTAGGGTGTGGGAACCAATGACAGACACACAGAGGTAAAACATCCCCACAATGCATCCTAATGTCCCTCCCTCTGTCCTGGAGATAATTGGGAAGTAATCCAATTATCTCCCAGGACAGAGGCAAAACTCCATTAACCACATGGCAGTAAAAGACAGTAAAAGACATAAAAATGTATAAAGTTACAACTGTTGCACAAAACATATACATTCTACCTATCCCCAGATAGCTTAGATCTGAGCGCACATTATTACCGAATGGCGCTCAGATCACATACAATCATTTCAATCGCCATGGAGCCAAAGTCTTTCCCATAGTCTTTTGTTACACGAATAGGCTCCATGGCATCACTATTTGGGGTAATGCTGTTCATATGGTTTAAATTACCGAATGAACAGGCATCCGGTTAAATGACCGAATGCAGAAGCAAGGAGGCTGACGGCTCAATGGTGTTCGCGCAAATAAGTGTCCGGTTCCAGTTCCATAGCTTGGGCGCTGAACACCGCTGGCCGTTCGGGACTTTAAAATGGCCGCTGCCACGTGTTCGGCAAATGAACAAAGGCCACCCAGCATTTGTCAATTAAGCTGTGGTTAACCGCAGCTTCTGGGAGGTAAATTGCCGACACACTCCCAATAAAGGTGGTCCAGTCATTCGGTTGTTTGTTCGGTAGATTGAATCTACCGACCGCCGGGCTGAAAGGCACGAACAAGCCTTTTCTGCAGGGGAAAAGAAGGCTTTTTAACATGGGGCCATAGTCCAGAGGCAACAGGCGGGCAACCAGGCTTCTCCAATGCAATGTGGCGAGTTTGGTCTTGTCACCCTGTTCTTTCCTATGCATGGACCATGCCTTCAGGGTGGGGGTTACCGTGGGATGTGAAGTGGGCGTATTCACCATTAGGTTGTTCTCCCGCCCTATTCATGGTATAGTGTGGATCGGTGATGTGAAGAAGCTTGATTCGATCTGGACCCATTGTTTAGGGTTCATGGGGTTTGCCCATTCATAGATCCTTGTGAGCGTAATAGCTTTATAGGATTCCAGGTCGGGTAGTCCTAGGCCCCCTTGTGGCTTGCTCTTTATCAGACAGTCATATTGGAGTCTAGGGGGTTTCCCTGCCCAGATAAAGGTGGTAAGCATGCGTTTAGTGTGCATGAAAAAGGATGTGGGGAGTTTGATTGTTAAGGTTTGTAGCAAGTATAGGAACTTTGGGAGGATGGTAATTTTTATGATATGGACCCTACAAAGCCACCCGAAATGTGGTTTGTTCCAGGCCTTGAGATCAAATGCTACCATGGACAGAAGGGGCGGGAAGTTGAGGTTGTATGTGCACGTCAGGTTATTGGTGAGGTGGACACCTAGGTACTTGACCAACCCTGGGGGCCAATGGAATGGATAGTCTTTGTGGAGTGCGGATTGATTGGATTGTGATAAGTGTAGGGGCAGAATTTTGATTTTGCCTATGTTAACTTTATAGCTGGAGACCGGATTATAGGTGTCTATTTCTTTCAGGAGGTGCACCAGCGAGGCCCTAGGGTCCGAGAGTGTGAATAGGAGATCGTCTACAAAGACCGAGATTTTGTATTCGTGCTGTGCTATCCCTGTCTCATGCCATTAGCTATGTGAACGGTGTCTGACAGCTGACTGTGGATGCATATCTTTGCCCCCGGGTTGGAGTAGATGGCTGCGAGCCACCCCATCCAATTCGTGCCAAAGCCCATAGCCTGTAACGTCGCCTTAAGCAAGGATCAATCCACCCTACCAAATGCCTTTTTGGCGTCTATCGTGAGTATGCAAGATGTATGAGGCTTAGAAGTTTAGTGGTGTTGTTTTTGGCTTCTCTCCCTGGCACAAACCCAGATTGATCAGGGTGGACTAGCCCCTGCAGCAAAGGTTTGAGGCGGTCAGCCAGGATCTTAGTAAATATTTTAAGGTCGATATTACTCAGGGAGATTGGCCGATAGCTCCCACATTCCGTGGGGTCCTTTCCGGGTTTAGGTATAAGGGTTACGTGGGCTGCTAGTGATTCGGCTGGGAGTGTGTGTCCTGATATGAGAGAATTGAAAGCTGTCACAAAGGGCCCTTTTAGAATGTCTGGGAATATTTGAAAGTAGTTGGCTGTAAAGCCGTCTGGTCCGGGGCTTTTTCCCATGGGGAGGTACCTAACAACTGTGGTGAACTCAGAGACATGGGGGCATAGTCTGACCATATGATTGGGCCGTATCTGCATGTTTGGATGAGATGTAGGTGTCTGTGCTGGAGGAATATCATGTCGAGTCCAGAGTAGGTGTGATTGACTGATGAGTAGTAAGAGAAGTCTCATGTTTGTGGGTGTGTGACTCTCCAAGTGTCGAAGAGATAAGAGTTGTCTAGCAACTGGGTCATTCTGTGTCTGGTAGCCGAATTGTAGGTTGCGGATTCGCAGGTTGTGTCCAGGTCAGAGTCTAGGGACATGTTGAGGTCTCCCCCCATTATTAGGATACCCTCCATGTAGTTGTCTATTTTATAGAGGTATCTGCATAGGTGTGTGCTTTGTTTGGTGTTGGGTAGATACATATTGGCAAATGTCATGAATGTGTTGCCTACTTTGCCCTTTACTATGAGCAGTCTGCCGTTCGGTTCAGCGTAGTGACTTATGTGGGTGTACGGGGTTTGAGTGCTAATAAGAATAGCTACTCCCCTAGATTTGGCCTCACCATAACAGCTGTAGTATCCTATGGGGTAGTGTCTGTTGTGGAAGGTAGGGGTCGAATTTGCTTTGAAGTGGGTCTCTTGTATGAAAGCCACGTCTGCTTTCAGTTTATGCAGTTCGTGAAGTGTCAGTGATCTTTGTTGGGGAATTGAGGCCTCTGACATTGAGGGTAATGACAGTGAGGTTCGCCATGGGTTTGGTGAAAGAAGAAGGTGTGTAGTATGTACTTCAATTCCGTAAGTAACCAAAAATAACTAAAAACAAACAAACTATATACAATGTTGCTTGTGTGCAAGTAGAGCTAGAAATTGAGATATATTGTTTGATAGATTTTATCGGCCTCGTCTGACAGCGGCTTTCCTCTTGACGGCGCGCTGGCCTCAGGGGAGCTGTATAGGCACCGCATGGGCCGTCTCTGTCGCTCCACTCGTGCTTGAGTGTAAATTTGAGGGGGGTATCGTAGTGGGTATAAAGGTGAATCAGGCTATAGAGTATCAGTGGTGGGACAGGGGTAGATCACCGGCCAGGCCTGGATCGATAGGGAGCGTGGACTGGGCTGGTGCTGGTAAGGTCAGCCCGGCTCACAGTATGTGAGGGGTATACATCTCAATTTCTAGCCATTACAAACCATTAAACAGTTATCCCGCTATCTTTTAACAAGTATCTTAGCTGCGCTTGGTACTTATAGTATATCAACTTCAAGTCTGCCTGGTCTGCAGCTTGGTGTGCTCTGTCTTAAGAACACCACCGGGGTAGCGAGTATTTGGGGGGTCAGGGGGGAGGGGAGTAAGGTGGGTGGGGGCATAGAATAACTGTTGTGGCACATAGAGTTCAGTATTACCAGGGTGTAATGGGTATACTTCCGCTGCTGTCTCTTCCTCTCCTGGTTTACAGGTCTCGCATATGGGGTAACAAGTGTCCCTCATTGGGTTGAACTTTGTCTTTTGACATCTATTGTTCCTTGTGTAATCGGAGCTGCACACAGGGTAGAGTAGAGCGAAGTGGGAGCCAGTGTCAGGCTCTGGAGGCTAGCGGTTGGGGTCTTGCTCTCCCGGTAGTTGGCTGGCAAGGTCCATGTCCCCCGCAGTGGTAGGCAAACTGGTCCTTAGTCTTGACAGTCTCCAACAACGTAAACGGGCTACGATTGAGTAACAGTTCACTTAGTGCCGTTGGGGGTAGGGTGTGTGCCTCCTTGTGGGGTAGGTGGGTGTTCTGGCCAGCCTAGTAGTGCGCTTAGTTTTGCGGCCCAGTCCATTTGCCCGATTATCTGTATCTGGTGTTGGTTTGGTGCTTGTTTATGTCCTAGCGAGGACTGTAGTCAGCTCCGTCTATGTGGGTACCCGGTGGCCGGTGTTCTTATAAGAGTGTCTCTTTAGTGGGGGGAAGGGCCGGCTTGTGGCCTGGAGCCCCATAGGGTAGCAGTGATCCCAGTGTATGTTGCCGTGATGGCTAGGGGGAAACCCCATCTGTACCTTATGTTTCTAGATCTCAGGAGATCTGTAAACGGTTTCATCACCCTTCTGGCTTGGAGAATCATCCAGGATAAGTCAGGGTATATCTTCACTGGTGTGCTGTGGTACAGGAGGGGTTGGGAGGTCTGTCTTAGGTTTCGGAGGATGTCTTCTTTGATCCCAAAGTAGTGCAGTCTGCAAATTACATCTCTTGGAGTGTCTACGGACAGGTTTCTTGGTCTGAGTGCTTTATGGGCTCTGTCCAGCAATATGGGCACTGCTACTTCCCTTTGAAGGATGAGGTTAAAAAGTTCTTGGAGGGTGCCAGGGAGATAATCTCCCTCTGATTCAGGAAGGCCCTTGATCCTAAGGTTGTTACGGCGTCCTCTATTGTCTAGGTCATCTAACGATCTGTACATCGCTGCCATTTGCATGTTATGAGCTGCTACTGTGCACAGTAACATAGCTACAAACCCTGCAAAGCAGTCATGTTCATTTTCTATGGACCCTTTCGTTAACCCTGTCACTGACCTGCTTGACCTCTGTGGAGATGTCATCCATTTTCTTTTGGAACGTCACCTCCAGTTTCTGTAGCATTGTGGCTAAATCTTGTTTAGAAGGGAGGTTTCTGAGAATTTCCTTCAGGTCCCTGTCCCTGTCTGTTGCCTGCAACAGGCTCTCGGATGTCGCTGGGCTGGATGGTGGTGATGTTAATTCTGGCGGGTAGTCCGGCGCCATGTTTGGCCCTTGTACTTCGGCTTGTTAGTCGGTGTGATCCCTGAAATATTTAGTCAGGGCACTCGTTTTCAACCTCACTTGTTTGCCTGAGGGTTGGGAGGCAGTGGAGGTTCGTTTTGGGTGTCCCATGTCAATTAGAGTGCCTGATGGCTGTGGATTGCTGTTCTCTTTGCCAGAGCTCAGCTAACAAGCGTCCATGCGAGCTTACGGTTGGCTCCGCCCCCCATTTTTAGCACTTTTATATTTGTTTTCTTTTGTTTCCATAATAACAATTATAACTTATTGTTAATGCTTTGACACTGAACTGGGTCCCCTTACTCTCTTCAGGTCTACACCTGAAGATGTCCTCCTTCTGCATTTATTGTATCAAGTTTGTCACTATTTGGATGGATTCAATTAATTAGTGCATCAAATGATGCTCCCATTCAAAGGGAGGAATGTATATCTCTAATGCAGGAGTAGGGACTTCAGTTTAATTACATCCTGTAGCGGAGGCCTGATATTCCACAGGTTAACTCCACTATAGATCCCAGTGAGGCTCAGGAACAAGTAGTAAAAACACCATGAAGCAGCAATTCCAGCAAATAAAGTAATCCATGAATATCCCTATACAGATCCCAATGACTGGACGACACACAGCATCAGGTGCAGAACTCATGTTTAATGGCAGGGACTCTGCTTTTATGCATTGCTCCCCTGCAAGGGAGACACCCAAAGGCAATTAGGCATTAACCAATCATATATCGGTTACATCCCACAGATTCCCTCCTTTCTGCTTGGGAGATAATTGAGTTTCTTACTGTATCTCCTCAATTATCTCCAAGCTGAAACTTATACATTTTTATACAATTTTACAACTTTATGATTTTGTATCACACAGGAATAAAACTTATATTTTTTATGAACCACACAACTTGGGGAAAACATATTAAAAATGTGTACAAATCGGTTCAGTGGTTCCTGAGATGTTGAAAAAGTCTCTTTGCACCGACCGCACGCCTGTTTGCATGCCCAAAACAGTTCCACAGATTCAGGCTGTGGTCGGTCTATTTCTGCCTTGAAAATTGACAAAGTCCCATCCGAAGGCAACGTTCGAATAGTCGAACGCACTTCGACTTCTGTCGAAGTGTCGAAGTAGAACGGGGTTAAACTGCTGCGGTGGTCGTTAGTCGAGTGGCAGTCTATTTCCCATGAAAAAGATGACAAAGTCCCATTCGAACGGGTGTTTGAATCTTCTAACTGGACTTAGTCTCCAGCCGCAGTGTTAAAAGGGTAGGGGAAGGTACAGGTCAGCGGTGTTCGTTCAGATGTGTGGCCGCTTTCCGTTCCAGGGATTTGACGGCACACACCGCTGACCGCGTTCGACTGCATTAAAATGGCCGCCGCCACATGTTCGATTGTCTAATGGCGGCCACTTCGACTACTTCGGCACTTCGGCTGTATCCGAAGTGCCATATCAAACGTACCCATTCTTTGCACCACACAATTAAAAGGCCAGAAACAGTTTTTGTCTTTAAGTGCAAGGCAAGGCGGATGATGGCAATAAAACAAAGGGTAGAGGTTCTCAGGTAACATGGTAAGTGGCTCATGCAGATCAAATGCCAAACAGGGGCATCTGTTACAGATGGGACAGCCAAAAAGGGGTTCCGCTACACATCCAATGATTGGGACAAACCTTGAGCGTCTAGTGAGGTCAGGTAAATGTCAATTGTTTTTAAACTTGCTTGACTACTGATCATTAGATGGCATCGGCAACATACTACAGGGTTGTGGTACTTAGAGTGCTTCTTTAAACCATGCATATGTATTATATATTGCATTATAGGCTGTTATGGCAGCCTGTATATTAAATGCTGCTTGTGTTAATATGCTGATCAGAAACATCCTTGCTTTTTCCTATCCTTCTGTTTGCTGTGATGCAGCCCTGTGGTTTTTTATTTTATTTCATGCATGCTGGGTGCTCTACAGTATGAATGATGGTCTGACAATTTATAGTAACTCTATTTGAGGTAGAAGACCTTTCCTTGCAGAGAAATGTGTTTCTCCACAAAAATGAGGATTCATTTTGAAATAAAAAGGTATATGACATTGCTTTAAAATACATTTTGTATTCCAAAGCCATTGAAGAAAGGGGGGAGTCATGGAGTTAAAATATTTGTTCTACTATTTTCCCATCTTCTCCATTTCATCAGACATAACAGAATGGTGTTTTTCCAAATTCTGTATTTTAAAATATTATTAACATGTAAAACCAAAGCTCTCTGGAGAGTAAAGGATTTCAAAAAGTATTTAATACCATTATTGTTACATAGTGTCAAAATGGCTTGTCCTCAAATTTTAAGCAAAATATACTTTGATAAAATAAAGAAATTAACTAAAAAAATAAATTTGCAAGATGGTATTTAGATTTCAAAATTAAATACCTAATTTCAATTCCTTCACTCTATTTTGTATTGTGTATTTGCATATAATTATTACACAGATTTTCAGCTCCTTTGAACATTCAAACCATTCTATATTGCTTGATTAACTTTTTGTTCAGTGAATCATTAATTAAATGGATTGTTATCCCATCCCCCAATATAAGCTTTTTAAAGTAACTACTTAATGATAATAGGATTAAAATCATTATGTGACAGAAGTATGGCTAACATGCTATTTAGGTTGTCTGTTAAATTACTGAGTTTGGTGTTTTGGACTGAAACTTTAATGGTCTTAATTTTACTGCAGGAATATACAATGGATGTGTTTTTCCGTCAGACATGGATTGATGAAAGACTTAAATTTGATGGTCCTACAGAAATACTTAGGTTAAATAACTTAATGGTCAGTAAAATCTGGACTCCAGATACATTTTTCAGAAATGGAAAAAGATCTCTATCTCACAACATGACAACTCCAAATAAGCTTTTCAGAATCATGCAGAATGGGACAATTCTCTACACAATGAGGTGAGATTATTTATTTTTATTTTTTAAATCTAATGTTTTCTTAAATATTTTTAAAGAAAGATATCAAAATACTTGGTAAACAATTACCAGATTTTACTAATTACATGACATAAAGTCATGATTTTATTAAGGACACGGAGGCTTATCTCTTTCTTTTATTCCTCAGCAACAAAGAAAGCTATAATTCATATTATAGAAAAAATGAACAAATACCCTCACAAGGTTAATCATTACATCACTATATCTTAGCCTGTGGGAACAGTCCACATATGATATACTCCCACGTGACCCCCCCCCCTCTTCCTCTTTCCTGTTGATGCCGAAGCTAATAATCAATGACAACAACTAACAAAAACAAACTTAATCAAACACAAAACAAACGGGTAGCCGAATTCTTGGCGACTAATCCTTCCGCGAGAAGACGGATCTTCGGGAACTGATCCTTTCGAACTGTGGAAGATGTCGGTATTGCCGGGAGGTGTCATTGCATTTCAGGGTAGAAGGGACAGAGAGAACAAATGGTAAAATATGTTCTCACCAACTATTTTCATATTATCATACTATTGAACTATGAAGTTATATTTAAATTAAGCATATAGTAGGTAGCCATCTGTTAGTACTCACAAACCTTACAGGCGACAATTCATCCATTTACAATTAATACCTATTACGTATCTGGGTTGGGATACAAAAACTCCAAACGTGATCTGGGTGGGCTTAATACTCCAAACGTGATCTGGGTGGTCCTTAATAAAATCATGACTTTACGTCATGTAATTAGTAAAATCCGGTAATTTTATTAAAGGATATGGAGACTCCTATTAGGCTAGTTCAAAGCTGTGAAATAACCATAGATGACACATGTTCTGTAGGCTAAAAATAACATTCTTTAAACGTAGATTCACGAGACCAATCTACCATTCTAAGAAGATCTTTTAACTTATCTTTAACCAAATTGAAAACCTTTGAAGCCATGGCTCCTCTAGTAGAGTGAGCGCCATACACAGATGTATCTGTGTGGGCCGAAGTCATTATCCATTTCACCCAGTGGGCTAGCGTTACTGTAGATACAGGGCTATGAGGCCTTTTGGTAGCCAAAAACAATTCCTGATGTATCGTACTCCTGAATCCCAGGGTTCATTTTTCGTATTCCTGTAGACAGGCCACTGGGCAGAGTTTAACATTATGTGGAAATGAAGGATAGGAAACTGAAGTAATTGATGACTTTGTACGTCTTGAAATGTTGAATAACACTCCTGTGGGAGTAAAGGAGCGTGCAGCTATGTCTAGTGCTCGAACATCTGAAACTCTTTTGCAAGATGTCAGGCAGAGAAGCATGGCCAGTTTTGCTGACAGCTGTTTAAGCGCGAGTCCTTCATTCCGTGACCAAGATTCCAATAAACGGAGGACCATGTTCACATCCCACAACGGCATGTATCAAGGTTGAGGTGGTCGAGAAAATTTTATACCTCGTAGGAGTCTGCACACCAACAGTTGTTGACCAGCCGGAGTCCCATCTAGTCCACGATGGCCCGCAGAGATTGCCGATCTATAGACATTAATGGTACGGTAAACCAAACCCTGGTTATACAGCTTGGTAAGGAAACGTACATACAGGATCCACCTATAGTTCCATGCACTACTCCATCCATTCCAGGCATAGTGGTAGGAATGTCTTGTTCCAGGGGTCCATGCTCCTGCAGTAGGTCGAGAGCTACTTGTGGAACATCCAGTATGACCCAGGGTACCCGGAAAGGAGCCACGATAAGAGTCTGAGGTGCCCCTGAACCAGAAGGGAGTGTGGATTGCCCTCTGGATCCAGTAAAAGGTGTGAGACATCAGGTAGTAATCTCGGAAGATCGATGGACATCTCCATGAGTGAAGGAAACCAAGGTTGAGCAGTCCAGAATAGAGTTATGAGGACCAGTGATGCTTGAGCATGTCTGAGATGTACATGTGTCCGAGCCATGAGGGAGAAAGGAGGAAATGCATACAATCGACTTCTCGGCCAGTGTTGGAGAAAGACATCTGCTGCTAGAGCATCTGGGTCCGGCCTCCAGGTAAAGAATGCTGGTAATTGGGAGTTTAAACGAGACGCGAACAGGTTGATGTACATCGGGCCCCAAAGCGTTTGAAGTCGTAGGAATATTTTGTGATCCAGACGCCAATCACTGGCGTCTCGCAGATGTCTGGAGTACCAGTCTGCTACTATATTGGACAGGCCAGGAATGTATTCCGCTTGGACTGAAATATTGCCAACCAGGCATTATTGCCAAAACTCCTTGGCCAGGTCCGTCAGGATCCTTGATTTCGTGATTTAGCGGACTGCAGATATATTGTCCATTCGCAGGACAATCAAGCAGTTGGTTGCGGCCCTGAGGAGGCTCTTCAAGGCAAATGACCCTGCCATAAGTTCCAGGCTGTTGAGGTGCAGCTCTTTTTCTGAGTATGATCATATTCCTCTGGTGGACATAGGACCGCAGCACGCTCCCCAACCGCGCGTACTCGCATCGGACTCTATGATGAAGTCCAGGGCAGTTCCGAAGATTGCTCTGCCGTTCCATGCTTACATGTGTTGCATCCCCCAGGTGAGTTCCTGTTTGGTCGTGTAGTCGAGCGGAACGGAGTTGGAGTATGAGTGACCCAAATGTAAGTGTGTGGCATTTAGCCGTTGTAGGGCCCTGTAGTGAAGAGGCCCCGGGAAGGAGGCCTGGATGGAGGCTGAGAGGAGGCCGGTAATCCTTGCCAACTGCCGTAAAGTTAATATTGGGTTTGCCAATGTCCTGCGGATCTCCTTTTTGATGTTCTTGACCTTCACGGGTGGTAAACTGGGCGTCCCATTTGTCGCGTCTATGTTAAATCCCAGAAACTCCATGTTTTGAGATGGGGTTAATAACGACTTTTCCCAATTGATTAAAATCCTAAATTTTGTAGTAGAGACAGTGCCCAAGAGAGGTGTTGTCGAAGCTGGTGGGCATCGCGTGCCATGATCAGCATATCGTCCAGATATGTGATCATCCACATGCCCCTGCTGCGTAGGAGAGCGACCACAGGCTTCAGCAGTTTGGTGAAGCACCAAGGGGCCGATGAGAGTCCAAAGGGGAGGCACTGGAATCTCCACGTCATCTGGAAATTGAAGAAGGTGGTGACAGTTTTCCGCAATGGGGATTGTGAGATAGGCGTCTTGTAGGTTTAGTTTGACCATCCAGTCCCCTAACCTGAGGAGGTCCTGCAGGTAATGGATTACCTCCATCTTGAAATGGTGGTACCGGACTAATCTGTTTAGGGGCTGCGTGTTGATGACCGGTTGCACCCCCCTGCACTACTTGGGTACCAGAAAAAGGTTGCTCATGAAACCGGGGGAAGATGGTGGGACCTGATAGATCACGCCCTTTTCTTGCAGCGCGAGAATTTCCTTGCCCTGTCCTGTGCGGAGAATACTATCCGGTGTGGTCTGGAGATTTGGACGGGGCGATGTACAAACTCGATGTGGTAACCTAGAATAGTGTTTAGGACCCAAACATCTGTTGTTAGTTGGCACCAGACATCTATAAAGTGGAACAGTCTGCTTCCCACAAGTGACATACACGGCGAAGGGGGTGATAGAACTCTCACCATAAGGGCATCGTCCACACGAGGCACCCCTGGTCCCTCGAGACTGCCATGGTCTGCCCCTGACCAGGAAGAAGGGTGTAGGCAATTTGTTCTCTGGAGGCTGGAATTTAGTCATGGTGGGGCCTTGGTATCCCCAGTAGGAACCCCAGGATGAATGGCCGGGCAGACGGCCCCAATGTCTGCCGGCCCCACCAAAAGTTTTGGGAGAGAACACTCTCTTTATGTTTGTCTGTGCCTTGTCTAGGGCTGTAAATGTATTTACATATATTCCCAGCTCCTTCACGAAATTATCTCCGAACAGGAGGCCTTTTGCCTGCAGCCCAGGCTCAGCTAAGGCCATATTAACGAGTTTGGGCTCAATCTTCATAAGGATAGTCTTACGCCACTCAATGGCCAATGCGGCATTAGCATCGCTGATAAGGCATATAGAGCATTGGACCCAACCTATTGGCAGTGGCGTAAGGAGTAGTCAAGCCCCTTTTTTTGGAATTTTCCCAGGAATTGGGCCACTTTGGGGTCTATGTCCGGCATGGCGCAGGCCATGTCGGGGACCGTAGGGCACGGGCATTCTGCCTGAAGATTATTCCTTGTGGCCTTATCCAGGGTTTTCCTGATTCTGGCCACTATATATCATGCCACGCGTTTGGTCGTGTACCATTTGGCCGACCTTGTGTTTTGCAAGGTATCGGGGTCAAACAGGGGTTCGCCCTGCAGGTCTAGGATAGCGGACGCAGTATGGTCAGTGGCTATGACCGATTTGCGTGCCAGGCTATGGTCCGGAGAACAAACCTCGGATTCACTGGAGCTGACTTCGTCTGACTCATTCGAGACCTCCTCAAAATCCGAACCAGAGTTGGAAGAATCTGTTAGTGCTTTTTGCCCTTTTCCATGTCTGCGCCGCTTTTCCCGGAGGGTGGCTCGTTTTCGTGGGGGCCCCACGACCTCAGTGATGACAGGACGCAACCTGTCCGTCAATTTGTTTTTGGAGGTATGCGTGCCCACGTTGTGGGTTTTGCTTGTGGACTTACGGCCACCCTGGTGTATTGGCCTATCCTCAGAGGCCTTAGGGCAGGATATAGCGGGGTTTTGTTTGGACGCCATGATGGCGTTGGTAATGGAGGTGGATATGTTATCTGATATGGCCCCCATAGCAGAGTAAAAAGCTTGGGTGACCGATTTGGTCATGGTAGCATCTAGGAGTGAGTGGAACTACCTCATCCCCATGAAGGGACTGGGGTCCAAGCTCAGTGGCTAGGTGGTGACTAGTGACACCCTCATCCCTAGTGGGGGCAGTGCCTGGGTAATCTTTAGGGGCCTGCATACTGAAGTGCTAACAGGGGTGAGTGGCAGGGCAAAATACACAGCAGAGTGAAGGTGATTTCAGGGCACTAACAGTTCTGCCTGTGAAACTCCCAGCGTTTGGTTATACACTGCAGTGACAGGTCAGAAACTGTCAAGGCAAAGGCAAGGCACAAGAACAAAACTGCGCTGTCAGCTTACTGAGTGTTCCCTCAGGAATGGCTTCTGGGGCGGACTGGCAAGCTGACAGGCAGGTAGATGGACCAATCAGCTCGCGCAACCCCTAATGAGCCGCGCGAGCAGAGGAAAAAGAGTGGCAAAATGTCTTTGCCACACACAGTATGGCTGCCGCGACTGCACATGTGTGAGCAGCACCCGGTCACGAGAAAGGGCCCAGACGGAATGAGCAGTTCCAGAGGAGGTACCCTGAGCCTGAGTGGCCGGGTGCCATGACCGGAAGGCGTGCGGGTAATAAACTACCCGAAGAGAAGTAGGGAACAAAGGGTAGTGCTAGAGCGACTTACCCACAGAGGGACCCCTCAGAGGGGGCCCAGTATTCATACAGAATCACAGAAAAACCCCACAAATACAGCATTAATCAGTGAAACAATCAAAATAGCATATACAGTAGTCAGAGATTGCAAATCAAAAACATATGGTGGTACTTAGCTGAGGCTGCAGCAAAGAAAGAGGAAGAGATGGGGGTCACGTGGGAGTATATCATATGTGGACTGTTCCCATAGGCTAAGATATGTAATGTCGGTGATGTAATGAGGGTATTTGTTCATTTTTTCTATAATATGAATACCTTAGCTTTCTTTGCTGCTGAGGAATAAAAGAAAGAGGTAAGCCGAATATGAGCCTCTGTGTCCTTTAATAAAATCCATACTTAACATGTACTTGTAGCTCTGTGTCATTAAACTTTAGTGATGTGTTGTGTTAGAACAACATCAGTGATGCATAAATGATTGGGCCACACCTAAAGCATCCAGGGAGATCAGATCAGTATCAGGTAATTTGAAAACTGCTTGACTACTTATCCTTAGACTACTATCAATTGCCCACCCTCAGTTTGCAAGCTAGAAAAGCTGCAAGTGTAATTCAACTGTTGTCAAGAAGATCAGAGTGTGTAACAAATTAAGAATCAAAAGAGA
This sequence comes from Pelobates fuscus, assembly GCF_036172605.1. Taxonomy (NCBI): domain Eukaryota; kingdom Metazoa; phylum Chordata; class Amphibia; order Anura; family Pelobatidae; genus Pelobates; species Pelobates fuscus. The sequence continues at coordinate 141,060,488 of NC_086319.1, forward strand.
AATATAGAATAACTTTGTTTTGTGCACATCCAGGGGAAAGCCTGTTTACAATCCTTCAACTCCTCTCAAGTTGTTTATATGCATTGGTGATAAGTTGGGGGGATTGTGTGCGTCAAAGCTCTGGGTGCTTGCGAGACCTCTATCACATGTTCTGCAGCTCTGCACCTGGCTGAGCTGCAGACCAGAGGTGCTCTTTCTTTCCTGGGCACACTGAATGGAGGGACACTACACCCATAAGCATTAAGGGCAAGTCACTGGGCCCCCTCCTGGTTTCTGTCCCTGTCCCTGTTCCCCCATCCCCCTTCCACCCAGAAGAAGAGTATCAGGCAAGGCCAATACTAAGGATTGAAAAAAAATACACCTCTGAACAGGCATCTGCTATGTAACTACTACACTCGGAAACCAAATAGAAAGAATTATAACACAAATATACTTACAGCTTAATGCCTCTTCAGTCTGGGACTGCGCTGATAAACATCTCCCCAAGAGGTCTGGTGCAGCCTCAACATAACACAAAGCAATGTTGGGGCACCAAGGCCAAGGGCTCCTTGTAATGGAGCTTCCTGTACCCCGGTTGTGTACCTCCGCTGACGGATACTCCTAGTGCTTACTGAGTGCTTCAAGCACTTTTTCCAGACAACGTAAGTACTGCAGACCCCACAAACCGCCACAGCTTGGTTGGGGTCTCGCTGTCTCCTACCCACCCTGGATCTATGACAAGGCTCCAGATTCCAGTGGGTGAACCGCTCTTCCATCAGAAAGCATAGCAGGAACAGCTCTTACAATAGCTAGTGATTATCCAAGGGAGTACGATGATCATAGCAATCCCGTGTAGTGTTTTTGTCCATAAAAAATAAAAATAAAAAATACTTGAACATCAAAAATTATTTCAGTGTTTCAAAGTAATCTGATTGTATCTTACACATCAAAAATATTCTTAAAAACACTCTAAAACACTAGTTATAATAAAAATACATAAATAAGCTCAGTAATACACATTCATTAAAGGGACACTCCAAGCACCCAAACCACTTCTGCCCATTAGAGTGGTCTGGGTGCTCCCATCACCCTTAACCCTGCAACTGTAATTATTGCAGGGTTGCAGGGTTAACTCCAGGGTTGCAGGGTTAACTCCACCCCACTAGAGGGCACTTCCTGGTTCCTAGCACAGGAAACCTGTGCTAGAGCCTCGCTGGACGTCCTCATGCTGTGTGAGGACCTCCAGCGTCGCTCATTTCCCCATAGGTCTCCTCAGCCGGTGGGCGGGATCAGTCTCGCCCACCGGCCGACGGAGTCAGAAGGAGGAGCGGCGCAGAGGAGGAAGCAGCGACGAGGGACATCCCTTAAGCAACTGGGAGGATTGTTTTCCTGGCACTGGAGTTTCCCTTTTAAAAAAGGGTTCAAACATATTGTGACGGTAGTAGTTTATATCACTGTAGCGAAAGCCACTTTGCCACTGTGTTTTGGAGGGGGCTGCTTGCCCGCCTCTTACCCTGTGACTACGGTCCCTGGGCGATTTGGCCCTTTATGCACGGTATTTGGGCATACTGTGGGTTATTGGGCTGCCCCAGGATTATGGGCCCTCTCATCAGCCCATACGAAACTTAAACCCCATGGCGTTTGAACTGTCTTTGTGGCATCTGAGCGCTGTTTGGATATGTTGAGCGCTCAGATCCAAGCCATCTGGGGATGGGCTGAATGTGGGGGTTCTGTTTAGTATAACAGGAGTTATGTATTTTTATGTCTTTTGGTGGTTGCTGGTAACATGTGCTTAATGGAGGCTGTGTTTGTCCCTGGATATAATTAAATCAGCTTCTCCATTGTCTCCAGGATAGAGGATTCTGGGGAACTAGTTTGAGCTGTAAAAACCATGCTTCCAGAAGGTCAAATGCACATTTGTACTAACTTTTGAACCCCTGGTCCAATTCGTATGAATTTTGAGTATGTTGTTCCCCCGAATGGATTGATTGTGAATATGTATTTTTATGCGAATGTGATGTATATTTTGGGAGTTATGAATGTTGTGTAAAAACTGTATTTTCCCTACCTATGATAATTGTATTTCCCTGTGTGTACAGATAATTAGTTTACAGGTAGAGGGGAGGGCTATGTGTGGGATGTAACTATTGTGTGATTGGTTAATGTACGTTACTGTGTGTGTCCCTCCCCTTCATGGGAGCACCTAATAAAAAGGGCTGCAAGCTAGCAGCCAGGGAGTTCTATTTTTACCCTCAACTTGAGTCCTGTCTCTTATTGGGGGAATCTGCTAGGCATATTCGCTTGCTATAATCACTGAGCTCTTGTAAGAGCTTGTTCCTGCTTCGTTCTGAAGGGAGATAGCTGCAGCCTGCGGAGCTTATGGTGTCTGGTGGAGTGCTTGGAGTCCTCTGGAAGCGCAAGGAGCATCTTTCAACGGAGGTACCCAGTCGGGGTGCCAGTGGATCCGTTACATTGGTGGCAAGCGGTGGGATGGCGTCCTTGTGCGAGGAGAAGCAGCTCAGAGACACTGGTAAACGTGTGGAGTTGTGCAGCGTCCCTATCTTCAGCAACATAATGGAACCAGCAGTGGCTACAGCAAGCATGGCATATAGCTACTCCATACTAGAGTTTGGCACGATGGTAGGGTTGCACCTGAAGTTTTACGGACCCAATCCAGAGGAGAAATACGTGCGGTTCGTGTGGGACATGGTGACCCGGAACCTACAACACAGGGCATTGAGGGAAGGCCAGTGGGCACGTTGGGAGAAACTCCAGCCACAGGTAGAATGGGACGAGGAAGAAACCGAGGTGGCCGGTGGAGATGGGACCGAGGTCTCTCTATCGGCCCTACAGGGATGCTGGGCACCCGGCCCAGATCCCCAGCGGCAGTATGTTTTACAGGGAGGGGAGACAGTCGGTCTCACTCCCCAGCGGCAGAATGTGTTATTGGAGGAAGAGACAACTGGTCTCCCTCCCCAACAGCAACCAGAGGTACCCGAGGTAGAGGACCTCATAGACTGGTCCTGGGAGGACCCCCTGCAGGCAGGTGGAGATGGGACCGAGATCTCTCCACCAGCCCTACAGGGATGCTGGGCAACTGGCCCAGATCCCCAACTAGAGCTGGAGTTACAGAAAGTGGAGAGCATCGACCTCCCCCCCAGCAGCAGCCGGAGTACCAGGGGGAGGTAAGTGATATTTCTCCTCCCCAGTCAACTCCTTTGTTCCCTGACCCCCCAGCAGAAGAGCTGGCAACTGGGCAGAGCGCCGCTGGCCTCTGTCCTCCCTTGTTTCCTTCCCCTGAGCCTGACTTTCTACAGGCTGCCCCAGCGGAAGAGCTGGCAACTGGGCAGAGCACCGCTGGCCTCTGTCCTTCCTTTTTTCCTTACCCTGAGACTACCCCAGCTCTGACCCCGGAGCAGAGCACATCGGGCATCTGGCCCCCAAGTACTCACAGCCATTTGCCCAGCAAGGCCGAGGGTGCAACAGTTTCACCCCACAACTTGGGTCCTACAGGCGAGTATGACTTATTGTGGGGGGGCTATTCTGTGAATTCTTTATTGTGGGGGGGCTACACTGCTAAATTTGTTTTGTGGGTTAGACCCTCTGTGAACTATGTACCGTGGGTGGGCCATTCTGTGAATTCTTTATTGTGGGGGGGCTACACTGCTAAATTTGTTTTGTGGGTGGGCTACTCTGCTAATTTTGTTTTATGGGTGGGCTGCCCAACTAATCTAGGTACTGACCGGCAGAAGGTCAGGTACCTGGTTAGTCTACCCCCGAATGGGAAGATATGTAGCGAAAGCCACTTCGCCACTGTGTTTTGGAGGGGGCTGCTTGCCCGCCTCTTACCCTGTGACTACGGTCCCTGGGCGATTTGGCCCTTTATGCACGGTATTTGGGCATACTGTGGGTTATTGGGCTGCCCCAGGATTATGGGCCCTCTCATCAGCCCATACGAAACTTAAACCCCATGGCGTTTGAACTGTCTTTGTGGCATCTGAGCGCTGTTTGGATATGTTGAGCGCTCAGATCCAAGCCATCTGGGGATGGGCTGAATGTGGGGGTTCTGTTTAGTATAACAGGAGTTATGTATTTTTATGTCTTTTGGTGGTTGCTGGTAACATGTGCTTAATGGAGGCTGTGTTTGTCCCTGGATATAATTAAATCAGCTTCTCCATTGTCTCCAGGATAGAGGATTCTGGGGAACTAGTTTGAGCTGTAAAAACCATGCTTCCAGAAGGTCAAATGCACATTTATACTAACTTTTGAACCCCTGGTCCAATTCGTATGAATTTTGAGTATGTTGTTCCCACGAATGGATTGATTGTGAATATGTATTTTTATGCGAATGTGATTGTAACGGACCGTTTCAGCATATGAGTAATTCCTTTTTCCCCATAAAAGTATATTCCCAATAATCCACAGGAATGAATATCTCTGGTAACACGAAATAATCCACACATGAGCCAAAGCTTAATGCTGGAACAAGACTTTACTGGAAGCAACAAAAACAGGTATTCAAGCTACAGTTTATTTTATGCCCTGCTCCCATGCAGGGGAGGGACACACACGTTATCTACAGTAGCCAATAAAACAGAGGTTACAGCCCACACAAAATCCTCCCCTCTGCCTGTGATTCAATTATCTTATACAATAGAAGATGCAATTGTCACAGGCAGGAAAAATACAGTTTTTACAGCATATTCATAACTTCTAAAATATACATCACATTCACATAAATATATATTATATATTCACAATCAATCCATTCAGGGGAACAACATATAACAAAATGGCATGAATCAGACCAGGGGTTCAGAAGTTAGTAAAGTATCTTTTGGGGTCTGGCTGGCAGCATGGCTATCTGGCCCAAACCGGTTTTACAGAGCCCTCTATCCTGGAGACAATGGGGGAAATAATCAAATTATATCCAGGGATAGAGGCAGACTCCATTGAGCACATGTTACCAGTAAAACACAAAAGGATACAAAAATACATAACTCCTATCATACTGAATTGAACTTATTACACGAATTGCAACTGCAGGGAGAAGGCATAACTGAAGGCACACAGGTAAATACATACAAATCCTTCACAATGGCCCCCCTTTTTCTCCCTGCTCCGACAGACCCGGTTGGACCTTTCCTGGTTCAGGAGGGTTGTTGGACAATTCAAAGTCTTAGTCCGATATCAGGTCAGTTTGGCGTGATAGTCCTTCCGCATTTCTGTTTTGCTTGCCTGGGCGATAATGGATGGTAAAATCATAAGGTTGTATGGCTCCAGCGCAGCAAAAGGGCATTGTCCCCTGAAACCCGGTTGAGCCAGACCAATGGATTGTGGTCAGTGATAAGAGTGAAAGCACGGCCATTGAGATAGGGGGTGAGTTTTTTGAGAGCCCATACCAATGCCGGGCACTCTTTTTCAATAGTTGCATAACTGACCTCCCTTGGCAACAGCTTTCGACTCAAGTAGGCCACCGGGTGCTCTCCTCCGTCCTCTCCGATCTGGCTTAATACTGCCCCCAGTCCAAACATTGAAGCGTCTGTGTGGACAATAAATCTTTTGTTAGGATCTGGGGTTTCCAACACCGGAGCATTAACAAGAGCAGTCTTTAACGCTTGGAAAGTCACCTCACACTCCGGGGACCACAGGACTTGTTAGGGTAACTTCTTTTTGGTCAAGTCTGTCAGGGGTTTCGCCAGGGCGATATCATCTAGGTAGGCACAAGCCTAGTCCTGGAAACCTTCCAACAAGTGATCTACCATCTGTTGGAAGGTGGCCGGAGCGTTCTTCATCCCGAATGGCATAACCCGAAATTGGTATAAGCCGAACGGGGTGATGAAGGCTGACTTGGGTACTGCATCTTCTGCTAGGGGTATCTTCCAATATCCCTTACATAGGTCTATTGTGGTCAGATACTTCCCTGCGGAGATTCGGTCAAGTAGTTCGTCCATCCGTGGCATCGGATAGGCGCCTGTGACCATCTTGTCATTGAGCCTCCGGTAATCTACTCAAAAGCAGGTTGTCCCATCCTTTTTTGATACTAAGACTACCGGTGAGGCCCAAGGACTGTCTGAATGCTCTATGACCCCTAGCCGAAGCATTTCTTCAATTTCCTTCCGCATCCCTCCTCGGACAGCTTTGGGAATATGGTAGGGGGGTTGCCTTAGGGCCGCCTGCCCTGGGGTCTCTAGTTTATGGACGGCTAGCGAGTATACCCGGGCTCATGTGAGAAAGCGGCCTGCTTGGCTTCTAGTAGGCGTAACGCCTGCGCCCTCTCTTGGGGTTCCAACTGTTCTCCTAGCTGCACTTTCTCTATCTGCCTTGTCTCTCCGTTAATGCCCAGTAGGTCGGGTAGGCGCAATGCCTATGTGTCCTCTTCAGCTGGAGCACAGATGGCGGTCACCTCCTCTGCCCTCTCGTGATACGCTTTAAGCATGTTGATGTGAAATGTTCGTTTCACGTCTTCATCCTCGCAGCTGGCTATGGTGTAGGTGGTATCGCACACCTGTCCTATAACCTTATAGGGGCCCTGCCAGGCAGCCTGGAGCTTGTCAGTTTGGACCGGTCGGATAAAGCCACTTTGGGGAACCCCACTCGAGTGAATATCTTGACCAGGGCATCAGCCACTGTCTCAGCCTGGATATTAGAAAGGGCCACAGCTTCGGGGTAACGAGTAGCGTAATCCACCACGGTAAGGATATAGGAGTGGCTAGGCTGGGCTAGGGGTCCTATGAGGTCTACAGCTACCCTCGTGAAAGGTTCCTCTATGACTGGCATAGGAACTAGTTTAGCCTTCGGGTGATCTCCCTTCGTACCTATTCCTTGACATGCCTCGCATGTCTGGCAATACGCTCGGACGTCATCGGATACCCCAGGCCAAAAGAAATTCTGGGTTACCCTATGTAAGGTCCTGCCAATGGGACATCATGCCCAATCCTTAGTTCCGCGGAAATACCGGCGGGAGTTATCAGCTGGCGTTTTTGCTGGGGCCCAGGTGCATTGACCCGGGTCTCAGGTGAGCCTGTATAACCGGCCCTTTTCCCAGACGAACTGCTCCTTTTCTAATCCTCCCCGTTCTCTCCTAGCCTTTTCCCTGTACTTTCTGAGGGAAGGGTCTCCGGCTACTTCCCTCCCAAAGTCCTCCGGGGTATCCCAGGGAAGGGGTGCTAAAGTCAGGGGTATGTCAGATTGGCTTACCTGGGTCTCTGTAAGGAGTGGATGGCTCTCAACAGCGCGACTTTGTGCTCTGGTGGTTACTGCGTTAGCCTCGTGTTGTGGGGTCGATGCAAAAGCGGAAGTCAGCGGTCCAAGATCATTGCCAAAGACGACATCAGAGGGTAACTCTCTCATTACGCCAACTTGAACATTGCCAGCCCCAGCACCCCAGTCCAGATTCACTTGCACTGTAGGAATCCAATACACTGCCCCCCCTGCCACTCTCACAGCAATAGATTTCCCCGGTCTTTCAGAATTGTCAATAAGATGACGTTGAACCAGAGTGATGGTAGCGCCACTGTCTCTCAGAGGGTTGGAAACTACCGGTCTGCTGGGGGGTTGATACCTGGTCACTGGTGGGTTTGACGGTACCGCTGGTCGAGGGGGTTGGACCCGTGGTGCGACCCGTGTGGTCTTGCGAGTATCTGCATACTCATCCGCCAACTTGGCAGCCTCTGGTAAAGAAAGTGGTTTGCGGTGTCTCACCCAGTCTTTAATATCTGCCTGGATGTGGTCGTAGAACTGTTCCAGGAGTATGAGTTGTAGGATGTCCTCCGCGGTGGTAGCTTGGCTACTGTTGACCCAATTGGATGCAGACAGGTATAACTGGCAGGCCCACTCTGCATAGGAATCCTTGTCCGTTTTGCGTGAGTCCCTGAACTTCTGACGGTATGACTCTGAGGTTACCGCATAACGAGCCAGGAGCGCCTCTTTAACCCTTGCGTAGCTGTGGATCTCCTGTTCTGGTACAGCCCGGAAAGTATCGGAGGCTTTACCTGACAACTTCCCAGCCAATATCGAAACCCTTTCCTCCGCAGCTACTCTGTATAGGTGGCACTGTCACTCAAAATCTGCCAGATAACTGTCGATCTCGCATTCCTTCTCATTAAAAGATTTAAAGGCACTGAAAGGAATTTTCTTTGTGTCTGCTGGGCTGTGCTCGCTGGTTGGGGAACTTGCTGCTGCCCGCTGGGTTTCAGCCAGTGTCATGGCCGTTACCAGTAATTCCTGTCTCTTCCGGGTTGACGGACTGTTGCCACTCCCCCTCTCTGACGCGGTCTCGCTGCGCTACATAATGGGACCGCGCCAGACAACAGACGCTGGATTAATGAAAAGCGTACCGCGGACCTCCTTCTCCTTCCCTCGATCACGGCTAACACTTTGACTCCTCTCGACCTCTCTACAACAGAACCTCCCCGGAGGGGACTCTGGGACCAACTTAAAGCCTCTGTAAGTTAAGTTACCTCGCTTGTATATACGAACTTTTCCTCTGACTTCTGAGCACTCAAGCTCTAGCCTGCTCGCACGTTCTCCTATCGTTATAGGAGTAATTCCTATTCATTAACCCCTCAGTCTCCAGCTGATATGTTTTCTACCAATTAATCTAAATCAATTCTCTGCAAGTTAATATCAACTTCCTTCCTTCATTGAATTATTGCTGCAAATCAATTGTATAAGACAATCTAAGAATCACTCACCAATTCTGAAGTATTTAAAGATACAGCACCTATGTTCCTCCAATCAAAATATTAAAGACACAGTATAAGTGAATTCTCTGGTGAACTGTCATCTCTTTATTTCCTCAATAGATTGCATTCACATCTATTCAGTCTGAAATCTGCAGTTGAGCTCCATCTTACTATATGTGAACGTGACAGCCAGCTTCAGTTGCAGATCTATTTCTCAAAAAATATTACAAGAAGTGGAGCGACATTTAGGTGATCAACCCCTTCCCACATGCAACAAAGATTTAGGAAATGAAGGAATGGGTATACTTATATACTTATACTCTTCAATGGATAGTAGTCACATGTTGGCTCCTCCCACCTTCCGTGCGTGTTGACGTCGTCTACGCATTTCGCCGTTCACAGACGGCTTCGTCAGGACGTAATGAGGCTTCTTCCTTACTTGCTCCCAAAGTACTTTTATAGGGCAAAGTGTCTCTCCAATTGGTTCAGTTCGTATTAATCATGTGCCGCCCAAACTCTGCACTGGAAATTAGCCTTTAAATTCAGCAGACTCTTCATATTATTAATGAAGGCTGCTTTCTCATAAGGTCCTCTCTAAACATTTATAGCACCATAATAAAGCATATGATAGAGTTTATAAAAACAGTTATAACCAATTAATACAATATAAAAATCATTATTAAAACAACAGTGTGTGTATACATAGTTTTAAATAACATGATAAAAATGCAAATTTCAAATACAAATGGAACATGATGAGTATACATATTGTCAGTACCTAATTTTTATAGAGATCGGAGAAAAAACAAACAAATGTCAATAGCATTCTTGCAGATGTACATAAAGAAATACTGTTACCTTCTCCACTATACACAATTTAAAGTGACAGTGCAAAAGTATGAGAACAGGGAAAAGTATTATGTGCAAAATCCATTAGGTAAGTTTAGTCCAATTACATGAAACTAAAATTAAAAAATAAAGAATACAAATGAAGAATAAAAATTAAAAGGTAAAAAATAAAGTTAGATAAGGATAGGGGTGGATATTTATTGCAGTTCCTCTGTTTTGCTTGGACTGAATAATATAAATGTAAAAATTCTAATTGATTTAAAAAGTGACAGATTTCAAAATCGTTATTAAGTCCATTGGGGATGAGGGTATTCAATTTGAATATCCACCTCATTTCTGTGCAGCCTAAACTTTGAATAAAATTACCCCCCCCCCCCCCCCCCTCCAGTGTTTATTTATCTGTTGGATCCCCATAAATTCCAACAGGGAAGGGTCAGAATTATGGAACTTTTGAAAATGTAAAGGTACCTGATGCTGTTGGTACTGTCTCTTAATATTATAAGCATGTTCACAAGTCTAGTTGTCCTGCCTATGTACTTTAATCCGCAAGGACAGGTTAACATGTAAATTACATTTTGTGTATTGCGTGTTATCAATTCTTTAACTTTATAGACCTGTCCATTCGCTTCAAAGTCTTTAATGCATTGTTTTCGACTCTGAGTATTGCGGCAGGCATTACAATTGCCACACCTATAGAATCATTTTAATTGATTTAAAAAATTAGGCTTAAACTTATCAGCATTCGGAATATTGTCTGTTAAAATTCTTTTTATATTTTTTACTCCTCTATGTACTATTTGTGGGTTAGAGGGTAAAAATGTTGACAGAGTGGGGTCCTTTAACAGTTTGGCTCTTGTTCTTTCTTTTTTTGAATTTTATAATCCAACAGTTTTTCTCTATCTATTTGCTGGGTTGCTTTACATAAGATGTGGTCCTTATAACCTCTCTCCTTAAAGTCTGTAATAATCCGCTGACTCTGATGGACAAAAACACATTGGTCAGAACAGTTTCTTTCGATTCTGGTGAGTTGGCTTTTAGGAATGTATGTTAACCATGGGCTATAATGGCAGCTGCTGATCTCTATATAGCTATTTACGTCAATTGTTTTAAAGAAGGATTTGGTCTTAACTATTCCCTCTTCTATGTAAATAGTAAGGTCTAGAAAATTTACTTCACTTGCACTATAGTCGAAAGTTAGACTAATCCCCCACTTGTTAGAATTGATATAGCTAATAAAGGACTTCAGGCGTTCATCCCCTCCCTTCCAAATGAAGAAGAGGTCATCGATGTAGCGCTTATATAGCACCAAGTTCGACTCCCAGCCACTTCCTACTCCCATCTCTATAAAATTAGGTACTGACAATATGCATACTGATCATGTTCCATTTGTATTTGAAATTTGCATTTTTATCATGTTATTTAAAACTATGTATATACACACTGTTGTTTTAATAATGATTTTTATATTGTATTAATTGGTTATAACTGTTTTTATAAACTCTATCATATGCTTTATTATGGTGCTATAAATGTTTAGAGATGACCTTATGAGAGAGCAGCCTTCATTAATAATATGAAGAGTCTGCTGAATTTAAAGGCTAATTTCCAGTGCAGAGTTTGGGCGGCATATGATTAGTGATGTACCGAACTGTTCGCTGGCGAATAGTTCCTGGCGAATATAGCGTGTTCGCGTTCGCCACGGCGGGCGAACACATGCACGGTTTGATCCGCCCCCTATTCGTCATCATTGAGTAAACTTTGACCCTGTGCCTCACGGTCAGCAGACACATTCCAGCAAATTAGCAGCAGCCCCTCCCTTCCAGACCCTCCCACCTCCTGTACAGCATCAATTTTAGATTCATTCTGAAGCTGCATTCTTAGATAGAGGAGGGAAAGTGTAGCTGCTGCTCATTTGATAGGGAAATTGATAGCTAGGCTAGGGTATTCAGTGTCCACTACAGTCCTGAAGGACTCATCTGATCTCTGCTGTAAGGACAGTGTTGGGGATAAAATCAGCTATACACGAAACTCTCTTAGTAAGATGGATATTTTGTTAGAGCCACTCCCTCTGTGATAGACAGGATCCTGGGAATCAGTCAAGAAGACAAGAGATGTGTTCTATAACCAATTCAAATTTTATTATACAGTCATATGCATTTATACCCCATTTTCATGTCGGTGGGGGCCATGAGCATTAGTGACATAATTTGTATTTCACAAGTTATAAACAGCTGTTTCTAGTTATAATCTTTCATCATATAACGCATTACATATTTGATTAAAACCAGATATTTACAAATACCGATATCTTGGACAAGAACATTTCGAAATCAGTATTTTTCCCGTAACTAGGATTTATATAAATCCTATTTCCGAGAATAAAAGATGAAATGCCAAATGTATTCTCTGTTCAAATTAACCCTTATATGAACAGCTAGGATAGATGTCAAAATGGATATTTGTATCTACAATTCCCCTCTTAGATCATATCATGATCTATCTTACGGTAAATATCCATGGGAGGCCTGCGGCAGAGAAACAAAAGGAGGTATATTCAGATGTGCTAATCACGTCTGCGGGAATTTCATTATTTCTTCACCTCGATTTCCCCCATTTGCTCTGTGCCGTAGGTTTTCCTTTCAAGAGGAGTTCGAACTGTTGATTTCAGCTTTTCCACTTATCTGTTGAATACATCTTTTAAGTGTACAAGTTAAATATTTCAAACAGCTGACATGTTAACCATTTTTAAACACACTGAACATGTTATCTTTAGCTTGAGCCTTGGGTCTATACAGGCAAAGTGTATTTTTCCCAACTACGGGAATATTATTATTATTAATATTATTATTATTATTATAATTCATAATATAAGCTCATATAGCCAAAACGGGAATAATATCTATCCCCCTCTTTGTTTTGAATATTTTTATTGTTGTCACAATATAAACGCATATATCGAACTGAGTAAAGCAAATAGTTGCCTACGCAGGGGCATAAGCATTAGTGAATAAAGGTGTAAACAGTTTGTCGCTTACGCAGAAGCGGATTTGTCTTAGCCTGTATAACGTGACATATTGGTTCATATTGTCAATTGATCTATGCACTCAATTAGGTTTTATGGCTGTATGTTTTAGTTTTGTGTATTCTTATTGTTGCCGTAGCATATGTGTGTGTAGCATCTTCGTGGATGATTAAGCTTGGGTTGCCCACGCAGGGGCGCATAGATTCGGTACATACATCAGTTTGCAGTTCGTCGCCTACACAGAGGCCAGTTGGTTTATGCAGGTGTAAAACAGTTTGCTTATGCATGGTCAGTTGTTCGCACTTGACCCCTGTAGTGCTCGTGGCGCACTGTTGTCATGTTTACTCAGGTGAACTGTGTTTCAACCCAGTGCCTTCTCTTCTGAGGGGCACACATCAATCTTTTTACCGTGTTCTGTGTTGCTCTAGTGCGTATGTTGGTATGTTACCCGTGCTGCTGAGTATCCATTGCCTTGTGTATCTTGTCGTGTTGTGGTCGTGTTTGGCTATTCTTGAACCTTGTTTGGTCTTGTAGCAGGTGTAGTTTTTGCGTGTGCCTGGCTACGTTGCTCTACCTGCTGCTATGAGTGTCTCAGTGGTACGTGTGCTCTGGGCGTTGCGTGACTCTAGGTTCTGCTGTGTTATCGCTTGTTTGTGTATCGGGTTGTCGTTGCGTGCAATAGCCGAATTAGTATCTCCGCCGCTAAGGCTGATTGCTTCAGCCCTGGATGATAATATGGTGTGGTGCTTCTATCAGTGTGGCTGATTCGGTTCCCGTGTGCTGTTTCCTGTTTGGCTAAGCCGAGGTCTTGTGCCTATTGGTGTTCGGTGTGTGGTGCCCGTTCCCGTTTTTTGGTCTCTCTCTATGATAGGTTCGAAGGGCCTTAGTTGAGTGTATGTGCGTGTGTGTCATTGCGAACTGTTAGGCTTCTGTTCCCTGTGTGCATTTTTCTCCCCTGGGCGGCCTACAGAGACGTTCCTCTCTGTGTCTCGGTTGTTCGTGTACTTATGTCGGGTTGGGGTCCTTGTGGTATTATTGTCAGGGTACCTGAGGCCTCTACCTCTAAGGGAGGTAGAGACTTGGTGGTGTATCCGTCCAGGCGAGCTGTTTCCTCCGTTCCTCGCGGTTCATCCAGTCACTTAAACACCGGCCGCGAGGAATCCACGTCCTTTTCTAGCAGGACGCTCAATACGTGACGTCATGACGCTATCACGAGCGATCTGCCACTCAAGTGTCCGATATCCAATCGGTACTTGTCAGAGGCGTGATTTCCATCCAGAGCCAGGGTATTTAAGCTTACTCCTTACTTCAGCTCATTGCCCTGTCGTGGTTCTAGCTTGTCTAGTCACTCAGTGCTCTGGTATTCTAGTTTGCTCTATTGGTTTTGACTCGGCTCGTTGTACTACCCTGCTTCTCTGTTATCCCTTGACCCGGCTTGTCTCTCGCTTATCTGTCTTCTCGTTCCCTCGACCTCGGCTTGTCTCTGACTATTCTTTACTCTCGGTACGTTAGTCCGGCCATTCTAAGGCCCGGTATACGTACCTTTCCACTCTTTGTACTCTGCGTGTTGGATCCCTGTCCCGATCCTGACATTACGACAGGGCCAATGGATCCTGCAGGTACAAACAGTCAGCTTGGTTCTTCGGATCCCAGGTTTGACGCCATGGAACATAGGATGGATCAGATGGCTTTGGCACTACAGGCACTTTTGTCTCGTGCTAGTAATCCACCTGAGGAGACATGTACTCCTTCTATCTCTCCTGCAGTCTCAGGTCTAGAGGTAGCCACTGTAGGTGCTTCTTCCCGTATTACCCCACCAGTACGTTATGGCGGGTCACCGGAGAAGTGTCGTGGCTTTCTAAACCAGATTAGCATCCATTTCGAATTACAACCCCGCTCTTATCCTACAGATAGAGCAAAGGTTGGATTTATTATTACTCTGCTCATTGAAAAAGCTTTGAGATGGGCCAATCCTTTATGGGAGAATGATAATCCACTAGTCTATAATTATAATGCCTTTGTAGCTGCGTTTAGAAGAACTTTTGACCCTCCTGGCAGAAAGGTCAATGCAGCTAGATTAATGTTGCGCCTTAAACAGGACAATCGAACACTTGTGGATTATGCACTAGAGTTCAGATCCTTGGCGGCAGAAGTTAAGTGGAACGAACAGGCTTATATAGATGTGTTTCTGAATGGGTTATCAGATGTAATTCTTGACGAGGTCGCTACTAGAGAACTCCCTGAAAATTTGGAGGATTTAATTTCTTTTATATCTCGTATTGATGAACGCTTAAGAGAGAGGCAGAACACTCGAGATAGGACCCGTAGACCCTCCTTTAAACTAGCGCCTACCTTTCAAATCTCTGAGTTCGAAGACTTACGTATTCCTGAACCTATGCAGATAGGTAGTACTCATCTCACTGAAAGGGAGAGACAGTACAGGAGAAGGGAGGGTTTATGTATGTATTGTGGAGTCAGGGGTCATTTACGCCTAAATTGTCCCAATCGTTCGGGAAACGCTCGCACCTAAGTTCCTCTAGAGGACAGGCCTTGGGTGTTTCTACTTTGTCCTCTATTCACAACTACAAGGAGCTCAGGCTTGTGTTACCCGTTTCTTTAAAGTGGGAGAAGGGAGTAGTTAAGACTATGGCACTAATCGATTCTGGAGCTGCTGAGAGCTTTATAGATCAGGGTTTTGCTGCCAAGCATGCTATTCCATCCCAGTTAAAAGAGACACCTCTGGCTGTCGAGGCCATCGATGGTAGACCGTTACTTGAGCCTGTTATTTTCCATGAGACCATACCGATTAACTTGACTGTTGGCATCCTGCATAAAGAGGATATATCCTTAATGCTCATCTCTTCTCCGTCTATTCCCATAGTCCTGGGGTACTCCTGGCTGAGGAGACACAACCCTATTATTAATTGGGAATCAGGGGAGATAGTTTCGTGGGGAGAGAATTGTCAAGAAAAATGCTTGCGGAAGGTCTTACCTCTTGGATTAACTAATACATCGAATACCTCTGACAATCCTACAGAGACACAAATTCCGCCTCAGTATCTAGATTTAAAGGCAGTATTTGACAAAAAGAAAGCCGATACCTTACCCCCACACAGGTCCTTTGATTGCAAAATTAACCTACTTCCTGGTACCATGCCTCCCAGAGGTCATGTATACCCATTATCTATAAAGGAGAACTCAGTCCTAGAGGAATATATTCACGAGAATTTAGACAAGGGATTCATCAGGAGGTCTTCCTCCCCTGCCGGGGCTGGATTTTTTTTTGTTAAAAAGAAAGATGGTTCTTTGAGACCTTGTATTGATTATCGAGGCTTGAATAAGATAACCATTAAAAATGCCTACCCGATTCCCTTGATCACCGAACTCTTCGATCGTTTGAAGGGCTCTACAATTTTCACCAAGTTAGACCTCAGAGGGGCATATAACTTGGTGAGAATCCAGCAGGGACATGAGTGGATGACGGCATTCAATACTCGATATGGTCACTATGAATATACTGTTATGCCTTTTGGGTTATGCAATGCGCCAGCGGTATTCCAAGATCTGATAAACGAGGTTCTTAGGGAATTTCAGCAAGAGTGCGTCATTGTATACCTAGATGATATACTCATTCATTCTAGTGAGATTGAGATTCATCACAAGCAAGTCAGGAGGGTTTTGCACAAGCTTCTCCAGCATGGCTTGTACTGCAAGTTGGAGAAATGTAGCTTTGATCAAACCCAGGTAACCTTTCTCGGCTATGTGATCTCTGGGGAGGGATTTAAGATGGATCCGGATAAGCTCCAATCCATTCTAGAGTGGCCTTTACCCACAGGTCTTAAAGCCATACAGAGATTTATTGGCTTTTCCAATTATTATAGGCGCTTTATTAAGGGCTATTCTTCCATTATTGCACCTATCACTAACATGACCAAACAGGGGGCTGATACTAAGAATTGGACTACTGAAGCTCTCCTTGCGTTCAAGACTCTCAAGGAGCTTTTCGCTTCCGCTCCAATTTTAGTTCACCCTGACACTTCTCTGCCTTTTTTGCTCGAGGTAGACGCATCAGAGACTGGTTTAGGTGCTGTTCTATCTCAAAGGTTGGGTGTTGATAAACCATTACATCCATGTGGATTTTTCTCTAAAAAATTGACCGTTACTGAAAGCAGGTATGACATTGGTGACAGAGAATTACTAGCAGTTATCAAGGCTTTGAAAGAATGGAGACATTTATTGGAAGGTACATTACATCCTGTTACCATTCTGACAGACCACAAAAACTTGTCCTATATCGGAGAGGCCAAGCGCCTGTCCTCCAGGCAGGCTCGTTGGTCGTTGTTTCTTACCCATTTCAATTACGTTCTGACTTACAGACCTGGGTCAAAGAATTCTAAAGCCGATGCGCTATCTCGCCAATATGAACCCTCTGCTTCAGTTGAACCACTTTTGTCTTCCATTGTACCCAAATGCAATATTATTGCTAATACCAGTCTCAAAATTCATTCTCCGCTACTTGACCAGATCTTGAAGTCACAACATCTAGCTCCCGGAAACACTCCTGAGGGAAGAAACTTTGTTCCTCCTGAACTTCAACTGGAGCTCTTACAATGTTTTCATGAAAGTAAAATAGCTGGTCATCCTGGTATTCGCAAGACATACTCTCTGATATCCAAGGATTTCTGGTGGCCTTCACTTCGAAAAGATATTGAGGAGTTCGTCGCAGCTTGTGAGACTTGTGCCAAGACTAAACTACCTCATGCATCCCCATGTGGCCTGTTACACCCCTTGGACATTCCTGAGAAACCTTGGTCCTGTTTGTCCATAGACTTTATCGTTGATTTGCCTGCTTCCAAAAGACAGACTGTTATTCTCACGGTGGTGGATAGATTTACTAAGATGGCCCATTTCGTGCCATTACCTAAACTTCCGACTTCCCCTGAATTGGCGGAGATTTTTGCGAGAGAAGTTTTTCGCCTACATGGGATTCCTTCAGAGATTGTTTCTGATAGAGGTTCTCAATTTGTCTCACGTTTCTGGAGATCCTTTTGTTCTCAAATGGGCATCAAATTGAACTTCTCCTCTGCCTATCACCCTCAGTCTAACGGAGCTGCTGAACGTACTAATCAAAAGATCGAACAGTATCTGCGTTGCTTTGTTTCCGAACACCAGGACGATTGGGTCGGTCTGATTCCTTGGGCGGAGTTCGCACACAATAACCTTGTTTGCGATTCAACTCGCTCTAGCCCTTTCTTCATGAACTATGGCTTTCATCCTTCGATTTTTCCTTCGGTTTCCTCTTCTCAGGGGATACCGTCGGTTGATGATCATGTCGCCAACCTGAAGAAATTATGGGATCAGACTCGGCAAATTCTATTACATAGTTCCTCGCTGTTCAAGAAACACGCTGACAAACATAGAAGAGCGGCTCCGGTTTTTGTTCCTGGGGATAGGGTATGGTTGAGTACTAAGAATATTCGCCTAAAAGTTCCATCCATGAAATTTGCTCCTCGCTACATAGGCCCTTACAGGGTTCTCACTCGTATCAATCCGGTTGCGTATCGCCTTGCTCTGCCACCTGCCTTGCGCATTCCTAACTCTTTTCATGTCTCCTTGTTGAAACCCCTCATTTGCAACAAATTCTCCTCTAAGGTCCCCTCGCCTCGTCCTGTTCAGGTGGAGGGTCGGGAGGAGTACGAGGTCAGCTCCATCATTGACTCCAGAATTTCAAGGGGAAAATTGCAATATCTGGTCAACTGGAGGGGATATGGTCCTGAGGAGAGGAGTTGGGTACCTCAGGAGGACGTCCATGCTTCTCGCCTTCGCAGAGCATTTCACCTCCGCTTCCCATCTCGCCCCGGTTCATTCCGCCCGGTGGGCGTATCTGAGAGGGGGGGTACTGTCAGGGTACCTGAGGCCTCTACCTCTAAGGGAGGTAGAGACTTGGTGGTGTATCCGTCCAGGCGAGCTGTTTCCTCCGTTCCTCGCGGTTCATCCAGTCACTTAAACACCGGCCGCGAGGAATCCACGTCCTTTTCTAGCAGGACGCTCAATACGTGACGTCATGACGCTATCACGAGCGATCTGCCACTCAAGTGTCCGATATCCAATCGGTACTTGTCAGAGGCGTGATTTCCATCCAGAGCCAGGGTATTTAAGCTTACTCCTTACTTCAGCTCATTGCCCTGTCGTGGTTCTAGCTTGTCTAGTCACTCAGTGCTCTGGTATTCTAGTTTGCTCTATTGGTTTTGACTCGGCTCGTTGTACTACCCTGCTTCTCTGTTATCCCTTGACCCGGCTTGTCTCTCGCTTATCTGTCTTCTCGTTCCCTCGACCTCGGCTTGTCTCTGACTATTCTTTACTCTCGGTACGTTAGTCCGGCCATTCTAAGGCCCGGTATACGTACCTTTCCACTCTTTGTACTCTGCGTGTTGGATCCCTGTCCCGATCCTGACAATTATGTAGGGTTGTATCGTTCGTATGGTGTCTCTCGTCTGTCATGTTGAACGGGGGTGTCCCGTTTAGGTCTGTCAGGCTAGATTTGCTGCTTGTGTGGTGCATTAGCGGGTCTGGTCTGGTGTCGGTATGGGGGGGATGGGTAGTGGGGTTTGGGGGGGTTATATGTGTCACCTTCCCCTGCTGCTGCCCCCCTTCGCCACGTCTCCGCTCCCTGCCTGGTCCCCCGGTCATCCTCTCCCTTCTCTTGACCCTTCTGGTTATTGCGGGGCCAGGCGTCGTTGGAAGTCGTTTGATGTGTAGCGCTTGGTGTATGAGTTTCGGTGTGTTTGCCTTTATATCTTCGTATTTCCTGGTGTTTTCTACCTCTTCCACCCATCTTGATATCGGAGGTATGCTTTCCTGCTTCCAATAGACGGGGATGATCGCTTTGGCTGCGTTCAGCAACTGCGGTAGTATGGATCTACCGTATGACTGTGTGGTCATGCTGGTGTGATGGAGGAGAAAGACTGCCAGGGATCTCGGGAGCATCTCGTCTGTTACTTCGTGTATGATGTCTCTAACCGTGTCCCAGAATGGCTGTACCCATGTGCATGACCACCAGACATGTAGAAATGTGCCTGTATCCCCCTCTTTGGACCAGGGTCTTGGATTACCAGTCCACCCGGTGATCTGGGGCCAGGTCAAAAAACCCAGTGGCAAAAACTCATATTTGAGGAAAAAAGCACATCTGGGGAAACTCTGAGTGAGGGCCATGACTGTGTAGACATGTCATCCCCTCACGTTGACAGCATTAGTGACTTATAAAACCTGCACTTGTAAGTAAATAGCTCGGGTATCGGGATTGGGAAACACTTCTTGAAAAGGCCCACTTACATATTAAATCATGAGATAACTTATAATCAGCTTGAAATTCTAACAATAATCCCAATCATGACCTTGCATCCTATGTCTCCTAATCACATCCCTATTTCGACAGTCCAGTCATATCCACACATAATACATGGGAATCCATCCTTGGTACACTTAACATACATCAATGACACACATAGTACATCCATGCCTGAGTAAGCTAACACTTCCTCTCTCTCCGGCTAACTCTATACAAATAACAAAATAGTTCAATAGTCCAGCATAGTCCAGAAAAATAGAATAAGTCTTTCAAGGAGTATAAAGAATCTTAGACACCATAAACTTTGTTCCATAATCTTAGACACCATAACATAGTTAAGGGTAGCAATATGGCTGACAACAAGACAATGTCAGCTTCCACATAGTTCTTAATTCTTCTGTTTGCTGGATGTTCACCACAATTCTCTGTGCAACACCCCAATTGTTGAAAGAGTAATACAGAAATAGCGGCATTAGACAGCACTGCACCTTCAGGACTTTCCAAGTTAGTTTATGAACTCATACGTAAGCATCTTAGTTTCTTCGGCCAGCATGGATTTTGACCAAACAGATTTAATTGCAAAAAAGTAGGCAGATAGGTCAGCCAGAGAGATTGGTGTGTAGTCCCAAATATCAGGCTGCACAAATACTCCAGTACAGTCTCTATAATCATACAAACACAAGGATCAGTACGACATCAATAAATTAATTAACGAGGCTAAACTCAAATTAGAGACTAAAGTTAAACCCTTAACTTGTGTAACATGTACTTCTCTCAGTGTTGCCTATAATTCATTGAATTTGTCCTTTAAAAATTTTTAATACATAATTTCCCTTTAGAATGGCTTTGTATGGTTGAGAGAAGCACTCATTCTATATAAATGCTTGTTAAGTACTAAAACACTAACATATACATATTGGAATAATTCCTAATAAAATACTGTTCTTAAACTTGTTAAGGTTGCAAGTGGCCTCTGATAAGGAAGGGGCAGCAAACTGTATATATATGTTATATTAAATAGCCCTCACTTGTCAGGTCTTGGAAACCACAGGACGCCTAGTGGTGATATGCTTATTGTTTTTAACTTATATGTAAGTTATTCAATTTCTTTTTTACTTCACTCTGGAACTGCACTTTATTTCTCCATATATTTTCTCTTTTGAGCAAATATTTTAATTCACTGATGGGAGTATGAAGATGAACATAGAAAATATTGAAGAAAAGGATTTCACTCAAAGCTGTTTTACATCTAACAATTTGTGAATGGCCAATTGTATATCATACATCTTCATTTACTCTCACACAGTTAAACGCTATGTTTTTCCATTTGATCTGTATTTAGCAGAATATCCCCTACTCTATTTTGTAGGTCTTGGAAACCCACTGATTTTATTGCAGATGCCTCTATGATACCACGTTACAAATTGACTAAGCATACTTATTATCCTATTTTATTTTAGTTATTTCACATTGCACAGTCTATGCAAACAATGTCTAGGTCACAACTTCAGCTTGTACATCCTCTAAGAGCCAGCATTAATACTGTTTTATCACTGAAAACTATATATAAAATATTAAAAACATGAGCCATCTGTGTATTAGGCTGGGGTTGTTGGGTGTGGGTATAGATTGGAAGCTGTGGTTGGTATTGAGGAACCTGCCAGCGTGGGTCCTTGAACGCCAGGTTCTCCCTTAGCACCAGGTTCTCCTTTGCTTCCTTGAGCACCAGGTTCACCATTGTTACCCTTAGGTCCAGGGGAACCTCCGGGGCCTTGAGGTCCAGGAGCACCACAGGCACCAGGGAAGCCAGGGGCACCAGCAATACCAGTGGGGCCAGCTTAACCGGGAGAACCGGGTTCACCACGAGCACCTTGGGGTGAACCCCTGCTATCCACAATTAAAACAGTGCTGAAGTTGCCACCTCTACAAACGTTAGACCCTTTGATCAAATCCTCTACCTCTGCCTCCAAAACTTGTCTGATTCAATCTCCTATCACCTCCCAAATGTCCTTGTCTCGCCTGTTTAAGATCACAATCCTTTGTGACCGATACAACATACTTTTCCCTCTTTCTTTATATCAAAACAACTTGCTGTATCTTTCTCATGAATCTTCCCAAGAAATTCTGTTGGGGTAAAAGAGGGCCAGTCACAGACCAACACCCCTCTCTTTGTGTACCCCTCTTTGTGTACCACACAGATATAATATTAATAAGCTTTTGAAGATTTATTGTGTATCTATAGCACGGTTGTCTAGGGGTGTATACATAAACAGTGAAAGCAAAGTCTTCATGTAGGGTTAGCAATACTGACAGTCTGGGTCATGGGTGTAATGCAGTTAGTTACTTTTCTATTGTTAGAATACATTGAAAACACAAATATATTGCAAATATTAAAATCGTATTGCAGCCGTTTCCTACACTTGCAAGGATATGGTTGTAATACTTCAATTGAGTTCAAATTGAGTATCAAAAGTCCAACCACAAAAACTAAACTTTATATGCTTATCAAAAATGAGTTTAATCCCTTAGCGAGTTAATAGGGTGACCTCTTCCCATAGTATGGTTCCTTTTAGAATTATTATATTATTTATTCTCTTCTGGGTCTGCAAAATGCTTTCAATATACCAATACAAATATAATACAGTAGTGTAGAATTGCCTCACTTATAATCATCAGAAATTGTCTGATCTCTATTAAAAATACCATTTCATCATTTTGCTATAATCAATGAGGCATCAATGAGGAATCTTAATCTTATAGAAAACTTATCCTATACATCCATTAATTCTTTCTTGTTAAATAACCATATAACATAACAATTGTTTATGTTAAAGATAAAAAAATTTCTTTGATTTGGTTAATGCAATGCACTTTAAAAGTAGAGTTAACTCTAAATACTCCCCTAATAATATGAAGAAAGAGAGAGCCATTTAAAATTGGAAACGTGGATCCACGATTTTAAAAAGCAGATGATTATTTTTTTTATTATTTTCTCCTTCTCAGGGGCCCCTTTCTTGTCGGCTGATCAGCGTTTTAATCTGTTGTAAAAAGACACTAAAGGCTTGCGTTAGTGACATGCAAATATTCTTTAAATATTCTTCATACTCATTGTAATATCACACATGTCCTCTTATAACACAGAACACAACGAATGTAGCAGATATCCAGCAGACATGCCAATACAAAAAGCATATTCATGGACAGGCAATTAACTCAATCTATAATAAATTATTAAATGTCACACCCAAAAGAAACACATAATGTAGGTTTCCCTTGTTTGTGCATTATGCATTTCTGCAAACTATGCAAGTAGTACTGCTTTAAGATTAGACCAGAAAACCTGGCAGCTGGACAGGAAAGTCGAATTTTGGCAAGAAGTCCATTATTACAACAGAATTTTGGAACACAGCTAAAACTTACCGTGTTTTTTTTTTCTTTTGCTTTAAGGATTACAACTCATTACTCTTGGACTAGTATTCAATAATAAATCAGTTATTTAATAGATTATTACGCTGCCATTTCCAGCTGTATCAATACTGAGACAAATGTATTTAAATATAATTTAAAATAACACAGCAAAATACTCATTAAGCACACAGTTATCACAATCACCATTTACACAGAATAAACTTTTAACAGCTGTATTCAGAACATATTATTGTAAGGTTTTTTTTATTTTTTTTATTTTTTTTATTTAATAGTTCTGGTACCAAAGGTTTTCTTATTAAAGAAGGGATCCCGTAGGGCCATATAACGTGTTTGACTTAAACATTTGTATAACACTTGCATTAACCAGTTGCAACATATGTACCTTGTCAATAGAATTTCTCTCCTATACGCTTATAGAACATTTGGACCAGATTACACAGACATGGTATCACCTGCATTTGTCAGAACTCTCAAATACTCAAAATATTTAAACTACTCCATGTTAAAGGCATTGCAAAATTTTGACCGGTCAATTTTAGTTCCCAAAAGTCATAAAAACACAGGTAAAAACCTTTGTCCATGGTTTCTGATCCTACATTCGATGACCAAAATTTCAAACCCACTTCTGCACAGGGGGGCCACCATTTTGGTCACAATCAATAAAATCTCAGCATCCCTAGACAACAATTTACAGATTTTCACAATGCTACAGAATACATACAAGCAAGTTAGTTTACAGCACGAAATGAGGCATGTGCTGAAAATATAAATTTCATAATAATTTATAATCATCTACATTTACAACATGAATTTGTAGCCCCCCTTAATTAACCTCTACTTTTTCTTTTATTTATCATCACCTTTACATGTACTTTTGACATTCCCTCAATTATTGTATTCCCTTAATTCTCATACCTGGTTTGGACACCCTCAGGGCTTCAGAGGAGCTGCCCAATCCTTTCTTCCTGGGGAGGGGGTAAAAGGGAACTCTATGGAGCACAAAAGCCAACAGATATAGTGCAAGCAAGCAAAACAGAGGTTGCAGGACAGCCAAAATACCCATCAACAGAGTACGGAGTTTAAAACAATTCCCTTTTTATTTTTATTTTTTTATTTTTTACTTTTTTTCTTTGCTAAAACATTACAGTTTGCAAAAGGCAACCTCTTTTCTTTCAAAGAGGGATCCTGGGACGACTTTCACAGTTATGTACAAACTCATCTCCTACCTAAGGAATGAAACTAACCTCCCCTTTAAATAAAAACATAGATGTGCAATGTATAAAGGATGGGAAAAGAAAGGCAAAAAAATAAAGGTCAAAAAGACCTACCTTTTCTCTTCCGTTCCTTTAATTGCACCCCATTCCTGGTACCAAGTTGTTGGGGATAAAATCAGCTATACACGAAACTCTCTTAGTTAGATGGATCTTTTGTTAGAGCCACACCCTCTGTGATAGACAGGATCCTGGGAATCAGTCAAGAAGACAAGAGATGTGTTCTATAACCAATTAAAATTGTATTATACAGTCATATGCATTTATACCCCATTTTCAATTCGGTGGGGGCCATGAGCATTAGTGACATAATTTGTTTTTCACAAGTTATAAACAGCTGTTTCTAGTTATAATCTTTCGTCATATAACGCATTACATATTTGATTAAAACCAGATATTTACAAATACCGATATCTTGGACAATTAACAAGAACATTTCGAAATCAGTATTTTTCCCGTAACTAGGATTTTATATAAATCCTATTTCCGAGAATAAAAGATGAAATGCCAAACGTATTCTTTGTTCAAATTAAGCCTTATATGAACAGCTAGGATAGATGTCAAAATGGATATTTGTATCTACAGACAGCACCCCAAAAAGCCCTTTTTAGGGCTAGAACATATCTGGTGTCACAATAGCTTAAGCTTGCATTTAAAAACATTTTTTTTCACTGTAATAGATTGAATAGCAGTTGCCTGCCTGCCTGCCAGCTTCTGTGTCAGGCTCACAGTGGATACTGTGCCCACTTGCCCAGTGCCACCACTCATATCTGGTGTCACAATAGCTTAAGCTTGCATTTAAAAACACATTTTTTTTTCATTGTAATAGATTCATTAGCAGTTAGTTGTCTGCAAGCGTCTGTGTGTCAGGCAAACAGCGTGTACTCTGCCAGTGTGCACAGTGCCCCTCATATCTGGTGGCACAATAGCGTGCATTTAAAAACCCACAAACTTTTTTTTCACTGTAATAGATTGAATAGCAGTCAGTTGTCTGCAAGCGTCTGTGTGTCAGGCTCACAGTGGATAATGTGCCCACTTGCCCAGTGCCACCACTCCTATCTGGTGTCACAATAGCTTAAGCTTGCATTTAAAAACAAAAACATTTTTTTTCACTGTAATAGATTAATTAGCAGTTAGTTATCTGCAAGCGTATGTGTGTCAGGCCAACAGCGTGTACTCTGCCAGTGTGCACAGTGCCACTCATATCTGGTGGCACAATAGCATGCATTTAAAAACAAAAAATAGTTTTCACTGTAATAGATTGAATAGCAGTTAGTTGTCTGCCAGATTATATGTCAGGCTCAGAGTGGATACTGTGCCCACTTGCCCAGTGCCACCACTCATATCTGGTCTCACAATAGCTTAAGCTTGCATTTAAAAACAAAACAAATGTTTTCACTGTAAAAGATTGAATAGCAGTTGCCTGTCTGCCAGCTTCTTTGTCAAGCACACAGTGGATACTGTGCCCACTTGCCCAGTGCCAACACTCATATCTGGTGTCACAATAGCTTAAGCGTGCATGTAAAAACAATTGTTTTTTTCACTGTAATAGATTGAATAGCAGTTGCCTGCCTGCCAGCTTCTTTGTCAGGCTCACAGTGGATACTGTGCCCACTTGCCCACTGCCACCACTCATATCTGGTGTCACAATAGCTTAAGCTTGCATTTAAAAACAAAAAAAAAATTCACTGTACTAGATTGAATAGCAGTTAGTTGTATGCCAGCTTCTGTGTCAGGCTCACAGTGGATACTGTGCCCACTTGCCCAGTGCCACCACTCATATCTGGTGTCACAATAGCTTAAGCTTGCATTTAAAAACAAAAATGTTTTCACTGTAATAGATTGAATAGCAGTTAGTTGTCCGCCAGCTTCTTTGTCAGGCTCACAGTGGATACTGTGCCCACTTGCCCAGTGCCACCACTCATATCTGGTGTCACAATAGCTTAAGCTTGCATTTAAAAACAAACAAAATGTTTTCACTGTAATAGATTGAATAGCAGTTAGTTGTCTGCAAGCGTCTGGGTGTCAGGCCTTCAGCGTGTACTCTGCCAACCTCTGCAAGTGCACTTTGCCACTCATATCTGGTGTCACAATAGCGTGCCTTTAAAAAGCAAAAAAGTTTTTCACTGTAAGTTAATAGCAGTCAGTTTCTTTCAAGAGGGTGTCAGGCCTTCAGCGTGCACTTTGCCACTCATATCTGGTGTCACAATAGCATGCCTTTAAAAAGCAAAAACGTTTTTCACTGTAAGATAATAGCAGTCAGTGTACTTCAAGTGGGTGGCAGGCCTTCAGCGTGTACTCTGCCAACCTCTGCCAGTGTACTTTGCCACTCATATCTGGTGTCACAATAGCGTGCCTTTAAAAAGCAAAAAAGTTTTTCACTGTAAGCTAATAGCAGTCAGTGTCCTTCAAGCGGGTGTCAGGCCTTCAGCGTGTACTCTGCCAACCTCTGCCAGTGCACATTGCCACTCATATCTGGTGTCACAATAGCGTGCATTTAAAAACAAAAACTTTTTTCACTGTTATAGATTGAATAGCAGTTAGTTGCCTGCAACCATCTGTGTGTCAGGCTCACTGTGAATACTGTGCCCACTTGCCCAGTGCCACTACTCAAAACATTTTTTTTTCACTGTAATAGATTAATTAGCAGTTAGTTGTCTGCAAGCGTCTGTGTGTCAGGCAAACAGCGTGTACTCTGCCAGTGTGCACAGTGCCACTCATATCTGGTGGCACAATAGCGTGCATTTAAAAACCCACAAACGTTTTTTCACTGTAATAGATTGAATAGCAGTTAGTTGTCTGCAAGCGTCTGTGTGTCAGGCCAACAGTGTGTACTCTGCCAGTGCACATTGCCACTCATATCTGGTGTCACAATAGCGTGCATTTAAAAACAAAAAACTTTTTTCACTGTTATAGATTGAATAGCAGTTACTTGTCTTCAAGCGGGTGTGTCAGGCCAACAGCGTGTACTCTGCCAACCTCTCCCAGTGCACATTGCCACTCATATCTGGTGTCACAATAGCGTGCATTTAAAAACAAAAAACTTTTTTCACTGTTATAGATTGAATAGCAGTTACTTGTCTTCAAGCGGGTGTGTCAGGCCAACAGCGTGTACTCTGCCAACCTCTGCCACTGCACAGTGCCACTCATATCTGGTCTCACAGTAGCTTGCACGCATAGTACCCCTAATCCAAAAAAAATGACAGGCAGAGGAAGTCCACCCTGCAGGGGCCATTGTGGTCGAGGTGCTGTGATTCCATTTTGCCCTAGAATAATGCCCAGTTTTCAGAGGCCACGTACCCTGAACTTGAAAAGTTCTGATTACATAGTTGAGTGGCTAACACAGGACACCCAATCTTCTACAGCTTCCGCTCGGAACCTTGACGCACCATTCTCCTTCAGCTTAGCTTGGGGCACTGTAACGGATCAACTGGCACCCCAACTGGGTACCTCCGTTGAAAGATGCTCCTAGCGCTTCCAGAGGACTCCAAGCACTCCACCAGACACCATAAGCACTGCAGGCTGCAGCTATCTCCCTTCAGAACGAAGCAGGAACAAGCTCTTACAAGAGCTCAGTGATTATAGCAAGGGAATATGCCTAGCATAGCAATCCCTTGTAGCAGATTCCCCCAATAAGAGACAGGACTCAATTTGAGGGTAAAAATAGAACTCTCTGGCTGCTAGCTTGCAGCCCTTTTTATTAGGTGCTCCCATGAAGGGGAGGGACACACAGTAACGTACATTAACCAATCACACAATAGTTACATCCCACACATAGCCCTCCCCTCTACCTGTAAACTAATTATCTGTACACACAGGAAATACAATTATCCTAGGTAGGGAAAATACAGTTTTTACACAACATTCATAACTCCCAAAATATACATCACATTCGCATAAAAATACCGTGCATAAAGGGCCAAATCGCCCAGGGACCGTAGTCACAGGGTAAGAGGCGGGCAAGCAGCCCCCTCCAAACCACAGTGGCGAAGTGGCTTTCGCTACATATCTTCCCATTCGGGGGTAGACTAACCAGGTACCTGACCTTCTGCTGGTCAGTACCTAGATTAGTCGGGCAGCCCACCCATAAAACAAAATTAGCAGAGTAGCCCACCCACAAAACAAATTTAGCAGTGTAGCCCCCCCACAATAAAGAATTCACAGAATGGCCCACCCACGGTACATAGTTCACAGAGGGTCTAACCCACAAAACAAATTTAGCAGTGTAGCCCCCCCACAATAAAGAATTCACAGAATAGCCCCCCAACAATAAGTCATACTGGCCTGTAGGTCCCAAGTTGTGGGGTGAAACTGTGGCACCCTCGGCCTTGCTGGGCAAATGGCTGTGAGTACTTGGGGGCCAGATGCCCGATGTGCTCTGCTCCGGGGTCAGAGCTGGGGTAGTCTCAGGGTAAGGAAAAAAGGAAGGACAGAGGCCAGCGGCGCTCTGCCCAGTTGCCAGCTCTTCCGCTGAGGCAGCCTGTAGAAAGTCAGGCTCAGGGGAAGGAAACAAGGGAGGACAGAGGCCAGCGGCGCTCTGCCCAGTTGCCAGCTCTTCTGCTGGGGGGTCAGGGAACAAAGGAGTTGACTGGGGAGGAGAAATATCACTTACCTCCCCCTGGTACTCCGGCTGCTGCTGGGGGGGGAGGTCGATGCTCTCCACTTTCTATAACTCCAGCTCTAGTTGGGGATCTGGGCCGGTTGCCCAGCATCCCTGTAGGGCCGGTGGAGAGATCTCGGTCCCATCTCCACCTGCCTGCAGGGGGTCCTCCCAGGACCAGTCTATGAGGTCCTCTACCTCGGGTACCTCTGGTTGCTGTTGGGGAGGGAGACCGGTTGTCTCTTCCTCCAATAACACATTCTGCCGCTGGGGAGTGAGACCGACTGTCTCCCCTCCCTGTAAAACATACTGCCGCTGGGGATCTGGGCCGGGTGCCCAGCATCCCTGTAGGGCCGGTAGAGAGACCTCGGTCCCATCTCCACCGGCCACCTCGGTTTCTTCCTCGTCCCACTCTACCTGTGGCTGGAGTTTCTCCCAACGTGCCCATTGGCCTTCCCTCAACGCCCTGTGTTGTAGGTTCCGGGTCACCATGTCCCACACGAACCGCACGTATTTCTCCTCTGGATTGGGTCCGTAAAACTTCAGGCGCAACCCTACCATCGTGCCAAACTCTAGTACGGAGTAGCTATACGTCATGCTTGCTGTAGCCACTGCTGGTTCCATTATGTTGCTGAAGATAGGGACGCTGCACAACTCCACACGTTACCGGTGTCTCTGAGCTGCTGATGTAGATTAATTTAGAAATAAACAAATATGTTTAAATGTCTATCTGTTCCTGTCCAAATCTGAGATGATTAAATTGCGTATACGCAGAAGTAAGCTCACACTGACACATGGAGTTCAGGTTAAAAGCACTTCAGAAAATTTAATGCAATCTGGTTGGAAAACAGTTATGCAGGCCTTTTTAAATGAAAAATGACATCATCATAAAATCAAGATAAGAAGTGAGGAAACATTGTCAATTGGCTAAGAGAAGAAGTGGTTAGTTAAATGCCCTCCCTGTTGGGTGTTACGTCTTACATCATAACTGACGTCATAAAGTTCTCCTCCAGATTTCAGCGCCATCTTGCTAGCACGAGGAGTTCTTTCGATGGGAGGGGGCATTTTGGCAGCTATCCATAAAGAGTAGCTGGTACCTTTAGTCTTTCAAGGTTAGTATCCTCAGTATTCTCAAGGCCTCTTTGGCAATTATACACTCTATCAATACTATCTGCTACAGTGTGTTCTTTGAATCAGAAGATTCTAGCATTTTCTGCTGACATGCTGTTTCTACGAACAAAGGAATCTTGTAAAGTTTAAACTACGAGGCATGAGAGCTGAATATGAGAATATAGTATTAAAGGGGCCCAGTAAGGATTATATAGTTTATAAGGGGCCTAATAATGGATATAAGTTATAAGGGGTTAATAATTCTACAACAGTCCCCCCTATAGAGTGTTAATTGCTAAAAAAAAAGATAAACTTTATTGGTTAGTTCCAGAAGACAGGTTGGCACAAAACCCTATGAAGTAACGATTCTTAAAGT
Organism: Pelobates fuscus; assembly: GCF_036172605.1. NCBI lineage: Eukaryota > Metazoa > Chordata > Amphibia > Anura > Pelobatidae > Pelobates > Pelobates fuscus. The sequence continues at coordinate 141,091,159 of NC_086319.1, forward strand.
CTTCTTAGTTCTTCAGAGGGACATCATGAATAGACAAGCTTACATTACCATATGGACCTGTGTTATCTGGAATATAGGAACAACAAGTCATGGTGACAGGTAAACGTTGTTGGTTGCAATAGATATAATAAATGCAAATCAAAATATTATTATTATTATTAGGTACCCCCCTTGGCACACCTATGGCATCAATATATATATATATATATGTGTCAAACTTTCCCTTTAGAGGGGTGCTCCTCTTTATGTTCTGAAGCATGAATGTGGTGTGTCAAGAATACCTTGTCATGTATTATGTGTATGGACATAATAACCTTGGCTAGGGCGCATTTGCTTCTGCATTGTAGTATTAAACCTGTCCCACGCTACATCAGCGTAGGTGGACTCGGATCATTTAGTCAATATTAATATCACCACAAACTCAGGATGGGCAAATAATCCTGAGGGAGCTTGGCATTTGGATCTCTTTAGCTTCACGAGGTCTCCTTTTGGGGTCCTCGGCTTTCCATCGATGGCAGGTGGTCAGGCATTATTATGGCCATCAAACACCTACTTGCTGGTATCTTTTTATTTAACAAGTCATTTTTTCTTTAGAGTCAAAAGTGTGTCAAAATCAACAAATGTCACTTCTCATGTTGCAGAGAGAGAGAGAGAGTCTTGAATCTGGAACAATGAATCAACTGAGTGATCTCTGCAACTTTCACAATGCACTACTGGGTATATGGTCTTGGTTGTCACATTGATGACCGGCTAGGCTTCTGGCCATCCTGACAAAATGTCTATGATAACTAGTGCATATTTGACCCAGTAGCTCTTTGTCACCTGGATTCTTGAAAGGGATATTGAGAGTTAGCTAGGTGCTTAGGAGTATTTTAGAGATCAAAGAGTTCATGAGGGTCTTGGATAGGTATAAAGTTCCATGGGCTCACTGCCCAGTACATGTTTTGGGTAAACAGAGCTTGAGAGTGTTGGAGTACAGCCCGTCTTCAAGGGTTGCCCCTTTCTGTTTTTCCAGCTTTGTATTTCTTCAGGGTCAGCAGCTGCTTGTCATTCTTTCAGAAGCTTGAGATCTGTAGGTAGGATCTACATGGTGAGTATAGAAGTTTCTTTAGCGGACACCCTTCTGTCCACTTCCCTTGGTGCAATTGTGGCTTGGTTGGCAGCTTTTGGGCAGCTGAGTGGTGCTTCTTATCTTCCAGATTGATCCAAAATAATGTGCTGCACCCAGGGCATATCTTGAGTCAGTGTAGATATTGGCATGTCTTCCTTCAGGCATTTTGTATGCCACTGAGAAGGCTGTCAATTCAGCGTCTTGAGCAGATGTGAATGAGGAAAGTGAAGATGCTTGACGTACCTGATCTTCTGTAGCAACAGCAAATCCAGTATGGTACCTTTCCTCTTTATCCGCAAACAGAGTGGAGTCAGGATCTGGTAACGCTACTGCATGCTCTGTTGAAAGGTGTCTTGTTTCTTCTTTCATCTGTTCAAAGCAACCATGAGGAGCAGTAGGAGAGGTTTCCTCACCTATTTCTGTGTGAGATTGGGGGGTATTTGTCTTTCTATTTACAGTTCTCTTGCTGACCCCCCTCTGTAGAGATTTGTAAATTGAATGTTCATGTTTTGTTCTAATGAGTCAGGTTCCTTTCATGAGATTTCTGGGGACTTAGTGAAGAAAAAAAACATGAGGGACAGCCACCTCCCTTACTTCCATGGGAATCTGGGTCAGGGTCGCACTATTTCCTTGAGAGTGCCCAAAACAGTTCTTTCAGTGTGGTATTCCCCCCTGGGAAGTGGCGGAAGAGTGGCCAGAGCAACTTTTCTTCAAAATATAATGTTGTCAGGTAGAGTTGTCTATGAGTGGAGGAAATTGGTAAGGAATAAGAAGGGAGGAAGCATATAAAGGATATAGATATGGTGGTGGGGAGATGGAAGAATGAGTAGGGGATAGAGTGAGAGGGAAGAAGGTGGAGTAGGAGGAGGAGAAGGCGGAGTAGAGGGAGGAGTAGGAGGAGGAGAAGGAGGAATAGAGGAGAAGTAGGAGGAGAGAGGAGAAGGTGGAGTAGAAGGAGAAAGTGGAGTAGAGGGAGGAGTAGGAAGAGGAGGGAGGAGTAAGAGCAGGAAGAAGGAGTAGGAGGAGGAGAAGGTGGAGTAGAGGAAGGAGTAGGAGGAGAAAGTGGAGTAGAGGGAGGAGTAGGAGGAGAAAGTGGAGTAGAGGGAGGAGTAGGAAGAGGAGGGAGGAGTAAGAGCAGGAAGAAGGAGTAGGAGGAGGAGAAGGTGGAGTAGAGGAAGGAGTAGGAGGAGAAAGTGGAGTAGAGGGAGGAGTAGGAAGAGGAGGGAGGAGTAAGAGCAGGAAGAAGGAGTAGGAGGAGGAGAAGGTGGAGTAGAGGAAGGAGTAGGAGGAGAAAGTGGAGTAGAGGGAGGAGTAGGAAGAGGACGGAGGAGTAAGAGCAGGAAGAAGGAGTAGGAGGAGGAGAAGGTGGAGTAGAGGGAGGGGCAGTAGGGGAAAGTGGGGGACTGTAGATGAAGGGGAGGGATCGGTTGGAGGAATAAGCGGGGGTGGGCAGGTAAGGGAGCAGACAGGTGATGTAGCAATGGAGGATACATCAGAAATCAAGACTAGGTAGAAATGCAATGGAGGCTGCAAATAGCCCATGTACAACAACTATTAACTGGCCCTATGCTTTCCCTAGAGAAAAATAATAAAAGGCTAACATGCTCATCTTGTCTCCACAAGCCTCGAACGTTTCACTCCCATGGGTGGCCCATGATGGCTTGCCCACCACTTCTCCACACGGGGTCTTGTGCCCGCGGAGACAGACGCTATCCCTGACTCTCGTTCTTAATTTAATAATTTATATCTAACATCTCAAAATGTAATTCCTGCTTATATCACAAATATACATTATCACAATTTTTATGTCTCGCAAATGGGATAAAATTTATTCTATCTTTAAAACATACGAAATAGACAAATAACATTGTCTTCTGGAAAATAAATGGAAAAGATAATGGAGATTTTGTTAAGCTTATAAATGGCTATACATTAATTCACATTTCTTGTTCTCCAGTTTCTGGCTGTTAATGACAATGTACAATGTAATAGAGCAGCAGGGAATGCTAGCAGAATGCTTGGTTGCATAGGGAGAGGTATTAGCAGTAGGAAGAGGGAAGTGCAGAGTACTGGATACAGTACTGGAGACCATATCTTCAGAAGGATATGGATACCTTAGAGAGAGTTCAAAGAAGGGCTATTAAACTGGTTCATGGATTGCAGGGTAAAATTCACCAGGAAAGGTGAAAGGATCTTGACAGGTATAGCTTGGTGAAAAGATGATAAAAGCATTTTAAATACATAAAGGGAAACAACACAGTAAAAGTGGAGACTATATTTAAAAGAAGGAAAACTACCATAACAAGAGGACATAGTCTCAAAAATAGAGGGACAAAGGTTTAAAATGATATCAGGAAGCATTACATGACTGAGAGGGTAGTGGATACATGGAATAGCCTTCCAACTGTAGTGGTAGAGGTTAACTCAGTAGAAGTGTTTAAGCATGCGTGGGATAGGCATAAGGCTAAGCACTTGCTGCTAGTAACAGATCTAGAATTAATATACTATAATGCCCAAAGTCTCAATTCCTATGCATATGCAATAATAAAATATCTGGGCTTACAACAAAAAATTATGTTAGTCAGTCTTTTAATCTGGAGGCAAACATTATCCAGTAAAAACATTTTGAAACCAATCCCTAATTGTATTACCATTTGTTCAAGAAATCTTGGTTTATTAGAACTTTCATTTAGTAAATGTTCTTTAAGATAACCCCTCTTCCATCATGTTACCAATTTTTTTTCTTTTTTTTTTTTTTCTTACACAAAGCTAAAACACACTTGTTCACAGACACTTTCCTGATATAGGGAAACTAATAGTAGGATTCACTATATATATATATATATATATATATATATATATATATAGGCGGATATGACCTCACTAAGGGCAGAGTGAGGGCAGGAGCCAGGACTGACGTGTCTCTTTGTGTCTCTTTTAGGGACAACCTTCTTTTGTTCTAGGGGCCATTTTCTTTTAGGGCATTTCAGCTGACAAATGAAAGCATTATACATTTAACAGCCCGTGAAGTTTTGAAATAACATGGTGCAAAAAAAAAAAACTCACGGGATTCAAACAATTACCAATTCACTTTTCCTCTTCATAATCTAACGTAACAACTTTGCATATTCCCTCTATCCACATTGCATAGTATTGCAACAAATCACACTTGCCTTTACATTTTTAACTCGTCCAAATAATTCTCTATTCCTGCATCAGATTCACTTTCCTAACCTTCGTAATAAACACTGAGCTACTAATTTTACTGAACGCAGAACTGAAAAACCAGGAATGTCACCCCTCCCTCTCCCTACTCGCGTCTCACAGAAGGCAAGGAGGGAGGGGTGAGGAGAGAGCCAGCATGAAGTTTTTTAACCATGTCAGCGCTGGAAGGACAGTTACGTTACAATTATTGCAAGCAAAGAGACACAAAAAAAAAACAAAAAAACACAACATTTAGACAATACACCTGGGGTACCCACACTTATAGTAATAATTGAAATAATCCCTGATCCAGTCAGGTCAATCACAATATGGTAATACTCTCAGTGGAACTCAATACAAAACCCCCACCCTCTACCAGGGTAACGGCTAACACAAAATACAAAAACAATGATTATAATATACATATATTCTTAACCCTTTGTGATCTAGTTCTTCCTCAGCCCAATCTTCCTGCTGAATTCTAGCTGCAATCTACCACATGAAGGCACAGCAATTTTACACACTTTAGCAATCTCTATCTTCAACTAGATCACACGCGCTAGCCAGCCCTTATTGGGCTTTTCTAACCCTGTTTCATTCCCCTCCTATACAGGCATCCCAGATATAGGGGAAAGAAGATTAAACAGATTATCTACAATGGTCAGCTGCCACTCAGAAAGGGTGGGTCCCTCCAAGTGCATCTTCCCAAAACGCAGACTAGTCACTAATTCCGTGTACCCGAGGTGGTAGCCATGGATTGGAGTGGGGTGAGAAGTGTGTGACCAATCACTTCTCTCACAAGAGAAATAGTAGAGGATAGTGTAATAGTATAGGAAGTGTAGAAAAGATAAAAAGGTAAGGAAAATCCTTAGAGACAGACACAGGAGTTCATAAGACTCCTAATTAAACAAACAAGACAACAATACAATTGAAATACAGTGCATGCATCACAGTTCAAATGAAATCAACAATAATCCCTTTCCTTTACTCGTGTGCTTACTCCAAAGTCACCTCCCTCAACCCCGTAGTGTCTCCGCTCGGAGAACGACTTTCATAAGTCTCACTACCAGCGGCCACGGAAAACAACTGACACCGGTCCGAATTCCGTCAGCCTCCCTCTACACAGCAGTCCACAAGAATGTGGCCACCTCTATCCTCACTCCCGTAGTGCCCCTATAAAACCCACTTATAAGTCTCACTGCCTCGTGATGCGGAAAACAAGCAATGCCTACTTGAATCCCCCCAGGAAACAGAGTCCCCTGCCACAAGACTAAGTCCCCTACCACAAATAAACAGAAAACTGGAATTCCACCAGCCCCAGCGCTCGGGGTTGTGGTTACCAAAAGAAAATTGGAATTCCCTCAGCCTCCACACTTGAAGCTGCGGGTTACCACGTGCACAAAGAAGCTAGCTAGGCTCTCAAAGTGACACAAGAAGGATCACAGGAAATTATGAGTCTACACAAAATCCACAGTTCCAACAATCCTCTTTTTCCTTACAGCCACAGCCACGAGGCTCCTAAAAGAGGTAAACAGGCAAAGAAGACCCCCAGGAACGCATCCGCAGGTCAACCCCCCTTTATCTCAAAATGGGGAAACAGGCAAACAATTCAAACACACCCAGGCAACAGATAGACTAAAATGCAGGTAAACAAGTGAGTAACGAGACACCGGGCAAGATATTACCTGTCTTTGATGTCCTCCCGGGAAGCAGTCACAGACACGTGGACGGGTCAATCAAAGGGGCCGGAACATACCGGTGGCTCTGCAGAAGTCTCTACCGTGTACCTGGAGGTGATCAATCTCCTTTCCTACCCCCAGGATTCCCCCGTCCAACCTTGTCTTCCTTAGGACGGCTCACCGGCCAGAGGTCATAGCCCGATGCCCCACGCTTCTGGGCGCCAAATTGATGTAGATTAATTTAGAAATAAACAAATATGTTTAAATGTCTATCTGTTCCTGTCCAAATCTGAGATGATTAAATTGCGTATACGCAGAAGTAAGCTCACACTGACACATGGAGTTCAGGTTAAAAGCACTTCAGAAAATGTAATGCAATCTGGTTGGAAAACAGTTATGCAGGCCTTTTTAAATGAAAAATGACATCATCATAAAATCAAGATAAGAAGTGAGGAAACATTGTCAATTGGCTAAGAGAAGTGGTTAGTTAAATGCCCTCCCTGTTGGGTGTTACGTCTTACATCATAACTGACGTCATAAAGTTCTCCTCCAGATTTCAGCGCCATCTTGCTAGCACGAGGAGTTCTTTCGATGGGAGGGGGCATTTTGGCAGCTATCCATAAAGAGTAGCTGGTACCTTTAGTCTTTCAAGGTTAGTATCCTCAGTATTCTCAAGGCCTCTTTGGCAATTATACACTCTATCAATACTATCTGCTACAGTGTGTTCTTTGAATCAGAAGATTCTAGCATTTTCTGCTGACATGCTGTTTCTACGAACAAAGGAATCTTGTAAAGTTTAAACTACGAGGCATGAGAGCTGAATATGAGAATATAGTATTAAAGGGGCCCAGTAAGGATTATATAGTTTATAAGGGGCCTAATAATGGATATAAGTTATAAGGGGTTAATAATTCTACAACACTGCTTCTCCTCGCACTAGGACGCCATCCCACCGCTTGCCACCAATGTAACGGATCAACTGGCACCCCGACTGGGTACCTCCATTGAAAGATGCTCCTAGCGCTTCCAGAGGACTCCAAGCACTCCACCAGACACCATAAGCACTGCAGGCTGCAGCTATCTCCCTTCAGAACGAAGCAGGAACAAGCTCTTACAAGAGCTCAGTGATTATAGCAAGGGAATATGCCTAGCATAGCAATCCCTTGTAGCAGATTCCCCCAATAAGAGACAGGACTCAATTTGAGGGTAAAAATAGAACTCTCTGGCTGCTAGCTTGCAGCCCTTTTTATTAGGTGCTCCCATGAAGGGGAGGGACACACAGTAACGTACATTAACCAATCACACAATAGTTACATCCCACACATAGCCCTCCCCTCTACCTGTAAACTAATTATCTGTACACACAGGAAATACAATTATCCTAGGTAGGGAAAATACAGTTTTTACACAACATTCATAACTCCCAAAATATACATCACATTCGCATAAAAATACATATACACAATCAATCCATTCGGGGGAACAACATACTCAAAAATCATACGAATTGGACCAGGGGTTCAAAAGTTAGTACAAATGTGCATTTGACCTTCTGGAAGCATGGTTTTTAGAAGCTCAAACTAGTTCCCCAGAATCCTCTATCCTGGAGACAATGGAGAAGCTGATTTAATTATATCCAGGGACAAACACAGCCTCCATTAAGCACATGTTACCAGCAACCACCAAAAGACATAAAAATACATAACTCCTGTTATACTAAACAGAACCCCCACATTCAACCCATCCCCAGATGGCTTGGATCTGAGCGCTCAACATATCCAAACAGCGTTTAGATGCCACAAACACAGTTCAAACGCCATGGGGTTTAAGTTTCGTATGGGCTGATAAGAGGGCCCATAATCCTGGGGCAGCCCAATAACCCACAGTATGCCCAAATACCGTGCATAAAGGGCCAAATCGCCCAGGGACCGTAGTCACAGGGTAAGAGGCGGGCAAGCAGCCCCCTCCAAACCACAGTGGCGAAGTGGCTTTCGCTACAGGCACCTCTCAAGATACCACTCACCCGCCTGCCGCCACCACCAACACTAGCACGACAGTCGCTTCACTTGGTATGTCAGAGGAGTTATTTACACATCCGTTTGAAGAAATGAGTGATGCGCAACCATTATTGCCAGAGGATGTAGATAACAGGAATATGTCTCAGGCAGGCAGCATTACACACATGTGCGGTGTGATGATGATGATGTTGTACCCGCTGCTGCTTCCTTTGCTGAGTTGTCAGATACAAGTGAAGCGGTTGATGATGACGATGCGTCCATGGATGTCACGTGGGTGCCCGCTCGGGAAGAAGAAGAACAGGGCGAAAGTTCAGATAAGGAGACAGAGAGGAGGAGGAGACGAGTTGGAAGCAGGGGGAGGTCGTCGCAAGGAGCTAGTGGCACAGTCAGACAGCATGCATCAGCACCGGGGTCAGCCCGACAGCACGCCAATCAACGCATGCTGTGTCCACCACCAGAATGCCGTCATTGCAGAGTTCAGCAGTGTGGCATTTTTTTTGTGTGTCTGCCTCTGACAACAGCGATGCCATTTGCAACCTGTGCCAAAAGAAACTGAGTCGTGGGAAGTCCAACACCCACCTAGGTACAACTGGTTTGCGTAGGCACATGATCGCACATCACAAACGCCTATGGGATCAACACATGAGTACAGGCAGCACACAAACTCAAAGCCGCCATCCTCCTCCTGGTCCAGCATCTTCAGCCACGTCAACCACTGCTGTCCTCCTTGCCCCTCTCAACCATCCGCCACTCCGTCTGTCGCCTTGAGCAGTTCCCGCTCATCTGCCCACAGTCAGGTGTCTGTCAAGGACATGTTTGAGCGTAAGAAGCCAATGTCAGAAAGTCACCCCCTTGCCCAGCGTCTGACAGCTGGCTTGTCTGAACCATTAGCCTACTCTTATCATACTCTGACTTCAATGTAAGATTTTATTATTCAGTTTAAAATAAATGTTGAATACTTTTTCCTAACATTATTCTCTGATTTCTATCATACTGGGGAGGAACATATCCACTAAAGGATTTGACCCACATATCCTACTCAAGTCTATATACCTGAGCCAGTTTGAATACAGGCTCATTTAAATGTGAGTAGGAATTTCTACCATTTAAACATATACATATGATACCTGGATACCTATCAGTACAATATTGCCCTATGTAAGCTTTACTCTTTTCAGAGACATCAAGACAAAGATCTGCTTTATGGGTATATGTATTGTATATCTTTCATATTGTGTTAAATACCCTGATATATTTTCTTGGGTTTTCAGTGCGCTATCCACTTTATATATATATACTATATATTTTTTGCTGAACCATTAGCCTGCCAGCTTTTACCATACAAGCTGGTGGAGTCTGAGCATTCCAAAAATTTGTAGCTATTGGGACACCGCAGTGGAAAGTACCCGGCCAAAATTTCTTTGCACAAAATAACTCCTCCCCAACCTGTACTCGATTGTGCAAAAGGAAGTAATGGCATGTCTGGCACACAGTGTTGGGTCAAGGGTCCATCTGACCACTGATACCTGGTCTGCAAAGCATGGTCAGGGCAGGCATATCTCCTACACTGCGCATTGGGTAAACCTGCCACGACTTGCAGGCAGGCCTGCTGCCACCTCCTCTAGTCCTCATACTCCATCCTCTTCCATAACCTCCTCGGCTGAGTCCTCTTCTGCTGCTGCGTCTTGCTCCACATCAACGGCACCCCCCCAGCTCCCCAGGTACTATTCCACATCCCGGATACGGCAGTGTCATGCCATCTTGGGTTTGACTTGCTTGAAAGCAGAGAGTCACACCGGACAAGCACTCCTGTCTGCCCTGAACGCACAGGTGGAAAAGTGGCTGACTCCGCAGCAACTGGATATCGGTAAAGTGGTTTGTGACAATGGAACAAATTTGTTGGCAGCAATGAAGTTGGGCAAGTTGACACATGTGCCGTGCATGGCACATGTGTGTAATCTGATCGTACAACGCTTTGTGCATAAGTGATACCGGAGAAACTGACGGAAGCCAAGCACAGAGAGATGGACACAGGTTTCTTCAGGAAGGAAGAGATTCTTTATTGGATCACCGATCGGGACTCAGAGGGACTAGTGTCACCAAAATACAACAAGTTCTGAGCCCCGGACAATAGTGCAGGCTCCTTATATAGGCACATAACTCCTCCCATATTAAGCTCCACCCGCACATTCTCTTGACCAATCAATACAAATAAGAATTAACTTCCTGCTTGACCGCATGGCCTGTCCAGCACAATGGAGGAGGGGAATACTATATCCTGTATTCTTGCACATGCTCCGTACACTACTGATCGTATCTTGCCTCGTGCAACCAACTGATCGATACGTCAGCATATGCACGTACACATGCCACGTGGTAATCTCGGCCTACTAAATTTATTTTTACCGAGATTCCACCACATTCCCCCCTTTGATGCCTCTTGATATTTCACAATTACTTGAGGCATCACTTAACCTTAGTTTGCATACACCGCAGGTTACCTTGAACCAGACCAGACTTATCTTATGATGTGAACCTTCAACACTCATCTTCCTGCATTGGTTCTCCCTGATCTAGAGCCTTATATTTATATATTGCCATTATCTGTGCAGCAGCCTTTCTCTCTGCTATATTTTCTATCAGGCTTTGCACAGACCTAACTACTAAGGGTATAAGACATGACAGGAGTAGACACAACATTAAAATCAGTAGGACTCCACCTACCACTGCCTTAAGCCCTCCAAACCACTCATACCAGCTACCAAACCAACTACTTGGATTATACCCTTTCCATACCTGAGTAGGCACATGCGCTAGTTTAACCATATGGCTAGTAAGCTCAGCTATTGCTTGCCCTTCGTCATCTATTTGAAGACAGCAATTGCTCAGGTTAAACTTCCCACATACACCTCCCTCTACTGCCAAAAGGTAATCCAAGGCTAATCTATTTTGGTAGACTGCTGTCCTCATCCTGGTATTATGCTTCGCTAGAAGATTGAGCGCTTGTGATGTCTCGTTAGTAATGATCTCAACCACCGCCTGTAATCGTATAATACGGTTGAGCATATAAATAGGGGTTCTATAACCAAAAGTACCATCTTCTGCCCACGTGGCTGGCCCATAATAATCTATAATACGCTGGGGAGGCCATTCATTATCTTCCCAGGCGCCTATCTCTATGGGTCCCCTTTTCTTCCTATGATTCACATCATACACTTTAACACCTAAAGTCTCACCTGTTTCAATAGGTAACAAGAAGAAGGATGGTTTGAGCATACCCAACACACATGCCCCTTCCCAGTCCTGTGGCAACTCCGAATAGGCTTTCTTACCACAGATCCAGTACAAATTTGCTGGGGCTCTCCAGGTAGATGTGATAGATAGGTCAAACCACACATCCTTTAAATTGGCGTATCTAGCAAACGGGTTAGATGGTTCTGAGACATTTGAAGCCGACCACCAAGTTGTATTCTTTGTATCATCATCATAAGCTTTTTGCCCTAGACAAGTTAATTCTCCTACAGAAGTATTATACATCATTCCTTTCCTTGCTATGCAAACATAACCTATGATGGAGGTCTTTAATCTCCACTCAGATTTACCTCTAACACTCATATGATAATCGGCTTGTGTAGATATTAATTGGTCAACTGCCTTAGAACCGGACATTACCTCCTTTGCTTCCCAAGGCCATTGGTCTCCCATGTTAGTACCTCCACACACATAGCAGTTGGTAACATTAAGACTACCGGCAATACTTTCGGCTAAATCAATGAACAGGTTTTTAGCATTATGGGGGATCTTATTATCTATACTCATCTCTTCATAAAAGGAATGGTATACTTGATGAGTTTGGGAGGATACCGTATCAGTCTCTATCCCTATAAACAATACTGTCCCAGGATCTAAACCCGTCCCATATATTTGAAACCCAAATAAATTACCATATTTGTCTAAGAACTTGTCGGGGTTATTTATAAGTATATGGACTGGATTGCATTCCATAGACTTACAATATGGGCTGGTAGGCAACTTAGTCACTATCATGTCCTTATCTACTGTCTGTCCCCAAGTTGCCCACCCCACACAAGACCAATATGGGCAAAAGTTATAATCTCTATTTGGGCATCTAGGACTCACATATTTATTTTTACTACTGGGACAAATATATTTATCGTTAGACCCATACGTCCTCTCCCATCTAAGATCCCCACATACATTCCACGGCTTTCTACCACTTGATATTGCCTTACACGCATCAAATAGCAGAACACCCGAAGAATGTACGGATTCTAATACTGTCTTGTTAATTAGGGTCCCCTGAGGATCTCCATTCCTGAGAGTCAACCAAATTGTACGAGGTTGATACTCTGGATTGAAGCACTTAGGTTCTCCTACTCCTAAATGGCACACACTATATTCTATATTTAGGTATCTACATCTTGATACATCTCCTTTACACTCGTATTGTGAATGCCAAATTAGGGTTTGGGAAATATGGTTACCTGTTCTTGTAGTCTTAATGCATACCTCACAGCTAGGAGTGTCGGTACCTCTACCTTCCTGAATATAAAAATACACATAAATAAACATTATCAAGAACACATCTTTCGTCGTCATCCTCAGTCTTCGTCCGTGCGAAGGCACCTCAGCTTCCAGGATGTAAGGGCTGCAGGGAATGGAGTTCTGCTCGTCTTCACAGGAGTCCCTTCGAGACTTTCCTGGCTTATACACTATACGTCGGTGAGCGGACAGGCTTTATTATGGCCTTCTCACTCACGTACCAAATCTCTGAAACAATAAAATTTTGTAATCCACAAAGTTCCTCGTCACTCCGACTGAGTCGTGCGTTTTATCCGGATCTTGCAGGGATTCTCTGGATCTGCTGTAACTTGCCAAGAATCGACTGCTGCTGGTTTAACCCTGGAGTGATGTATCCACGGAGTCACTTCGGCTACTTTTATCGCTGTAGGGGTAGACAAAAGAACAACATAAGGACCTCTCCACTTGGGCCCTAACGGTACATTATTCCACTCTTTAATCCACACTTGGTCTCCTGGGTGGTAACTATGAACTGGGGGATAAATATTCACAGGTAATCTATCTTGTACCCATTTCTGTACCTCCTCCATAGTCTTACCCAACTCTACAACCTGCTGCCGGGTAATTCCTTCTCCCAACTGACTCAAATCCCCCCTTAAGTTACCAAGTACGGGAGGTGGTCGCCCATACATGATTTCAAAAGGAGAGAGGCCCATCCTTCTGGTAGGTGTACTGCGGATTCGCAATAGAGCTATGGGTAAGAGAACGTTCCACTTAAGTTGGGTTTCCTGACACATTTTAGCCAACTGATTCTTAATAGTTCAATTCATTCTCTCTACCTTACCAGAACTCTGGGGTCTATATGCCGTATGAAGCCTCCACTTTATACCAAGCATATGAGTCAGTTGTTGTAGGCACTGGTGAACAAAAGCTGGACCATTGTCCGATCCTATAGAGCAGGGTAGTCCATATCGGGGTATTATTTCTCGTAACAGGAATCTCACAACTTCTCCTGCTTTCTCTGTACGAGTAGGACATGCTTCTACCCAGCCTGAATAGGTGCACACAATTACCAGCAGGTAACGATGTCCACCCGATTTAGGCATCACTGTATAGTCAATTTGTAAATCGGACATGGGGAGTCCCCCCATAAACTGGACTCCTGGTGGCTTTACTGGTCCTTGCCTTGCATTATTTTTAGCACGCGTTACACATCTTCGTACAATGGCCTGAGTCAAGTTGGACAATCTTGGTATGTAGAAATGTTTTCTGAGAGATTCCTCTGTGCTGTCTCTCCCAGAATGTGTCCCGTTGTGATAATTTTGGACAATTTCTACCGCTAGTGATGCTGGAATGACTATTCTTCCATCTTCTAACTGATACCATTTGTTCTCCAAATACTTTCCAGGTTCAGTCTTTAACCACTCCTCTTCTTGAGCTGTATAAACTGGAGTCCATTGAGACAGTGGAGTTGGTATAAGAGCAGCTATATGCCCCACATATTCCTGTCTTCCCGATTCAGCGGCACGCTTAGCTGCACTATCTGCCATCCGATTTCCTTTGGTTACATCACCATCTCCTCTCAGATGCGCTCGACAATGAATAATACCGACTTCTTTCGGCTCCCACACTGCTTCCAATAGTTGTAGGATTTCAGCTGCATACTTGATTTCTTTGCCTTCTGAATTCAATAGTCCTCTTTCTTTATACAAGGCTCCGTGGGCATGAGTGGTTAAAAACGCATACTTGGAGTCCGTGTAGATGTTCACTCTTAAACCTTCAGCCAATTGTAACGCTCGTGTCAGTGCTATCAATTCTGCCTTTTGTGCTGATGTTCCTTTCGCCAGTGGCCGAGCTTCTATCACCTTGTCTATTGTTGTTACTGCATATCCTGCATAGCGGATCCCTTCTTTCACATAACTACTGCCGTCGGTGTAATATTGAACACCGGGGTTCTGGATGGGAAAATCACGAAGATCTGGTCTACTTGAAAATACTTCATCCATTACTTCCAAACAATCATGTTGACTTTCAGTAGGTTGTGGCAAAAGGGTAGCTGGATTTAAGGTGTTTACAGTCTCTAAATGCACTCTTGGGTTTTCACACAACATTGCTTGATACTTGGTCATACGGCTGTTACTAAACCAATGATTTCCTTTGTAATCCAACAACGTCTGTACTGCATGTGGGACTCGTACATAAAGTTCTTGACCCAGAGTGAGTTTATCGGCTTCAGCTACTAGCAGGGCGGCTGCAGCTACTGCTCTTAGACAAGGTGGAAGTCCGCTGGCCACTGCATCCAGTTGCTTAGACATGTAGGCAACAGGTCTTTGCCATGATCCCAAGTACTGTGTCAATACTCCCACAGCCATTCTTCTTTGCTCATGTACATAGAGGTAGAATGGTCGTGTGTGATCAGGTAGACCTAATGCTGGGGCACTCATCAAAGCCTTCTTCACATCTTCAAATGCCGTTTGCTGTTCTTGAGTCCATAAGAAGGGGTCGTGCTCTGTACCTTTGATAGCTGCGTACAGAGGTTTTGCCAGTATCGCGTAGCTGGGAATCCATATCCTACAGAAGCCTGCTGCCCCCAAGAATTCTCGCACTTGTCTTCTATTCTTGGGTATCGGTATTTGGCACACAGCTTCTTTTCTCTCTGGCCCCATAATTCTTTGACCTTCAGAGATATGGAATCCCAGATATTTGACAGTTGGCAAACACAACTGAGCCTTCTTTCTAGACACCTTGTATCCTGCCTTCCAGAGAATGTGTAGTAGATCGTGCGTTGCTTGCTGACATATTTCCTTTGTAACTGCTGCTATCAACAAGTCATCTACATATTGTAACAATACACACTCTCCTGGGATGGACTCGAAATCCAGTAGATCTTGACTTAGAGCTGAACCAAATAGGGTAGGTGAATTTTTAAACCCTTGGGGCAGTCTTGTCCAGGTCATTTGGCGTTTTGAGCCCGTTACAGCGTTTTCCCATTGGAAAGCGAAGATACATTGACTTTCTGCGGCAATTCGGAGGCAAAAGAAGGCATCTTTGAGGTCTAAGACTGTAAAATAAGTAGCCTCGCCCGGAATTAAAGCAAGCAGGTTATATGGATTGGGCACAACTGGATGTATACTAACAACCGCATCATTGACTGCTCTCAAGTCCTGCACAGGTCGATACTCATCTGTACCGGGCTTTTGAACAGGCAGCAATGGGGTGTTCCAGGGGGAAGTACAGAATTTTAGGATACCATACCGTATGAACTTATCCAGATAAGATTGTATGTTCTTCTTAGCCTTCTGCGGGATGTGATATTGTCTTAGGCTCACTGGATAAACCCCAAGTTTTAGTTCGATTTTAATAGGTGGAATATTGCGGGCCAGTCCTGGTGGGTTGTTCTCTGCCCAAACTCCTGGTATGTTGAATAAGGACTCATCACTCCTAGGGTTTTGGCTAGTCAACGCTGTATAAAGTCGCCACTCTTCTTCCTTTGGTACGGATAATGTCATAATACCTGAAGGTCCATTAAACTTTAAGGATGTTGTTCCATTTGGTAGGAACGTAATCTGCGCTTGTAACTTAGATAGCATATCACGTCCCAGCAATTGGACTGGACATTCAGGCATATAAAGGAATTGATGTTTTACTACGTGGCCTCCCAATGTACAGAGTCGACTTTTAAGAACCGGTTTTTCAGCACTTCTTCCAGTTGCTCCTATTACAGTAATAGTCCTTCCAGATGGAGGAGCAACTAGATTAGTCACCACTGAATGTTCAGCACCAGTGTCGATCATGAACGCACTCCTTTTTCCCCCTATTGATACATCGACCATAGGCTCCGCTCGACCAAGGGGGATGGAGCCCGGTCGGTATCAATAGTCCTCCATGACCGTGTCAGCCAATCCTACAAAGTCCCTACCTTCTCTATCGCGGGACCTTTGCGCTGCTGGAAAATACCTATCTTCCCTAACACTTCCTCTGTTCCCATTGCTCCCTCTATTACCATTACTCCCTCCGGGGCCTTCTCTACCTCTCGCTCTGCCTCTAAAGTTTCCGTAACCTGCCCTGGGTTGGTCTCTCTCGTACTGCTCTCTTTGTGGACACTCATTTCTCCAATGCCCTTCTTCTCTACAGTATGCGCACTGATTTCTACTCAGAGGTTCCTCATTCCACTTACTATCGCCTCTATCTGGGCCCCGTCTATCTACGCCTGCGATCGCTACCGCTAGCATATCTGCCTTTTTACGCATCTTGCGCTCTTCCTCTTTCTTACTTTCTGTTTCCCTATTCATATACACTTTATTCGCTACCTCCATTAGTTGGGTGATAGACATACCTGCAAACCCTTCTAACTTCTGTAGCTTGCGCTTAATATCTCCGTAAGCTTGGCTGACAAAGGCGGAGTTCACCATTCGGGAATTATCTGCGTCTTCCGGATTAAAGGGGGTATACAAGCGGTATGCCTCCAATAATCGGTCATAAAAGACACTGGGCGCTTCATCACTTTTCTGAATCACCTCAACTGTCTTCGACATGTTAATAGCTTTCTTTCCTCCGGCTTTCATGCCAGCAATTATAGCGTCTCTATAGGCTCTGAGTTGAACCATATCAGCACCATTTACATTCCAGTCGGGATCGGTGTTAGGATAATGTGTTGCGGCCCATGCTGCTGGATTGTCTTGATTCAAAGCACGGGCTCTATCCTCTAGCGCTTTAATGGCCGCTTGGTTAATCCTTGTCCTTTCCTCATTATTGAACGAAGTCATTAATAACTGCTGGCAATCAGCCCATGTCGGGTTATGTGTCTGAACTATTGAGGTGAACAGATCGGTCATAGCTTGTGGTTTCTCAGTATATGAGGAATTGTGGGTCTTCCAATTCAAGAGATCGGTAGTCGTGAACGGGACATATACGAAGACTGGGTCAGCATGTGCCATTTGACCTGCGGCATCGATATAGGCTGACCCGGGATTCAGACGAAGAGGCATCTGATAATGTTTTAATTGTTGGGTACCGGTCAGTTGTCGGGTTAGTATGGGGCTACGTAGAGGGGCGTCAGTTAGAGGTTCCGGTCGGGGGGTAATAAAGCATGAAGATGTGGGAGCTTGGTTTTGGGAAAAATTAGTAAATAAAACACTTCGAGCCGAGCTAGAAGAAGCTTGACCGGAAGTCTGAAGTGGCGCCAAATCAGGATATTCAGATCTAATGGGGGTTGGTTCTGGTTCCGGAAGGGGAGATTTAGTACGAGAGGGGGTGGATTCTGTACTGGAGGAGGAAGCGGAAGTCGATGGGGGCAATGGGGGAAGGGGTGCAGGACTTCCTGCATTCGCGTCACTTCCTCTTAAAGGAAAGTAAGGGGGCGGCAAAGGGATCTCGGACTCAGGGGGCGTGTCCAAAATGGGCCTAACACCAGTCCTAGTGGACAAACAAGTCCTAGCCACCATGAGGCGACATTGCTCCTCGTGGCATGTCTGAATCCATTTTGGCGAGTCATTTGCGGCCTGTCTCCAACAATCAATATAAGGAAACTGCCCGTAAAGTTCAGGCCTACCCGATACAGCCACGTGTACGCGCTGTACCAGAGTTGGATCCAAACTGCCACGTGGCGGCCATGCCGCAACCAAAGTAGGCCACTCCCTAGTACACAAAGTGACCAAACGTACAGGAGACATTTTAACCCCAAAATCACATGTTTTGAATCCCTTTTTAAAATTCTTCACCATACAACCTAAGGGATCCAGAATCGTTGACTCCGACGCACCCATACTTATCAATGGAACGTCGTTGACAACGAATACTATGTACGCGTACTATTCAACAGTCACACCCGTTTCCTCTGGCAACAGCACCACGTGGTACGGTTACCAAGTGAAACGTACACAATAACACAATAAACACTCAGGGAATTCCCGTACACACACAGCTGTTACACCAGTCACTAGATAATCAATATTATGCCCTTTGGCGAAACTATACAGTCAACCACGCTATAATTCTCTATATACGAATTACCCGTCTATAACACACCCCAGTAACATCGTCTTTTACAAATAGCGGTTTCAGTACGGTTAGCATAGGTCAAAGCACAATTTAAGGTCACAATACAATTATTAGTGGTTATGGTGTTAAACATGCAATAGACGACAATGATTAGTATTTATATACAGTGTCAGTAAATATACAGGGTTATGGTACCGTGCACTATGATACAGCAACACACTATTAACACTCTCGCTAGACGGCTGAGCTCGCGCTATCTAACAAGATATACACTTTACTAAACAATCTTTATCACATTTACAATTCCCAACTAAACTATTGGCCAGTACCTTGAATGGACTACCTAAAACTATGTACACCCGTTTTGGTTAGCCACACTGCCCAAGCACCACATATAGCGAGCTAGAGGACCGAATTTACACAGACGCCTCTTAGTCGATTACTATCAAAAATCTAGTGGGTTCCAAATTTACACGCCTTCCCTCTTAGCCAAGATAGGTTGAGAGCTAGCGAACCGAATTTACACAGACGCCGCTTAGTCTCCCGGTCCCTCCGACCTAGCGAACAAAATATACACCCTAGAACGCTAGTCTAGACAAGACACCGGTGTCCGGCTAGGGCTATTTACACCAGAACCCCGCCTGACTAACAAAATCGACACCTAGCCTAAGGATCCCTGATACACACTGACACAGAGCAGAATAGGGACTGTTCCCCCTACATAGGGTCACTTGACAGATATGGATTGACACCTGTCCTCAGAGACCATGATACAAACTGACACAGAGCAGAATAGAGACTGTTCCCCCTACATAGGGTCACTTGGCAGATATGGATTGACACCTGTCCTAAGGATCCCTGATACACACTGACACAGAGCAGAATAGGGACTGTTCCCCCTACATAGGGTCATTTGGCAGATATGGATTGACACCTGTCCTCAGAGACCATGATACACATTGACACAGAGCAGAATAGAGACTGTTCACCCTACATAGGGTCACTTGGCAGATATGGATTGACACCTGTCCTAAGGATCCCTGATACACACTGACACAGAGCAGAATAGGGACTGTTCCCCCTACATAGGGTCACTTGACAGATATGGATTGACACTTATCCTGAGGATCCCTGATGCACACTGACACAGAGCAGAATAGAGACTGTCCCCCTTACATAGTGTCACTTGGCAGATATGGATTGACACCTGTACTCAGGGACCCTGATACACACTGACACAGAGCAGAATAGGGAATGTTCCCCCTACATAGGGTCACTTGGCAGATATGGATTGACACCTGTCCTAAGGATCCCTGATACACACTGACACAGAGCAGAATAGAGACTGTTACCCCTACATAGGGTCACTTGGCAGATATGGCGTGGTCGTGGGAGGAGGAGGATGACTTACACCTCTTCCCCTGTTAGATTCACGTTGTGCTGTGACATCACCCTTATAGGCTGTGTAAAGCATTCTTTTTAATTTATTTTGCAAATGCTGCAGCCTTTCCGACATGTAATTCGGTAACATTTCCGCCACTGTCTGCTTATACCGGGGGTCTAGTAGCGTGGAAACCCAATACAGGTCATTCTCCTTCAACCTTTTTATACGAGGGTCCCTCAACAGGCACGACAGCATGAAAGACCCCATTTGCACAAGGTTGGATACCGAGCTACTCATTTCCCGTTCCTCCTCCTCACACAGAGCAGAATAGGGACTGTTCCCTCTACATAGGGTCACTTGGCAGATATGGATTGACACCTGTCCTCAGAGACCATGATACAAACTGCCACAGAGCAGAATAGAGACTGTTCCCCCTACATAGGGTCACTTGGCAGATATGGATTGACACCTGTCCTCAGAGACCATGATACACATTGACACAGAGCAGAATAAGGACTGTTCCCCCTACATAGGGTCACTTGGCAGATATGGATTGACACTTATCCTAAGGATCTCTGATACACACTGACACAGAGCAGAATAGAGACTGTTCCCCCTACATAGGGTCACTTGGCAGATATGGATTGACACCTATCCTAAGGATCCCTGATACACACTGACACAGAGCAGAATAGGGACTGTTCCCCTTACATAGGGTCACTTGGCAGATATGGATTGACACCTGTCCTCAGAGACCATGATACACATTGACACAGAGCAGAATAGAGACTGTTCCCCCTACATAGGGTCACTTGGCAGATATGGATTGACACCTGTCCTCAGGGACCCTGATACACACTGACACAGAGCAGAATAAGGACTGTTCCTCCTACATAGGGTCACTTGGCAGATATGGATTGACACCTGTCCTGAGGATCCCTGATACACACTGACACAGAGCAGAATAGGGACTGTTCCCCCTACATAGGGTCACTTGGCAGATATGAATTGACACCTTTCCTCAGAGACCATGAGACACACGGCCACAGAGCAGTATAGAGACTGTTCCCCCTACATAGGGTCACTTGGCAGATATGGATTGACACCTGTCCTCAGAGACCCTAATACACACTGACACAGAGCAGAATAGAGACTTTTCCCCCTACATAGGGTCACTTGGTAGATATGGCGTGGTCGTGGGAGGAGGAGGATGACTTTCACCTCTTCCCCTGTTAGATTCCTGTTGTGCTGTGACATCATCCTTATACGCTGTGTAAAGCATACTTTTTAATTTATTTTGAAAATGCTGCATTCGGTAACATTTTCGCCACTGTCTGCTTATACCGGGGGTCTAGTAGCGTGGACACCCAGTACAGGTCGTTCTCCTTCAGCCTTTTTATACGAGGGTCCCTCAACAGGCACGACAGCATGAAAGACCCCATTTGCACAAGGTTGGATTCCGAGCTACTCATTTCCCGTTCCTCCTCCTCACTGATGTCAATGAAGGTATGTTCTTCCCCCCAGCCACGTCCAACACCATCTGACTCCTCTTCCTCACAATCCTCTTCCAGCGTTGCCGCAGGTCCAGCAAGCGATGCTGATAAGGCTGTTTCTGGTGGTGATGGTGACCACAACTCTTCCTCTTCCTCATTACGCTCATCTACGGCCTGATCCAGCACTCTTCGCAGGGCACGCTCCAGGAAGAAAACAAATGGTATGATGTCGCTGATGGTGCCTTCGGTGCGACTGAATAGGTTTGTCACCTCCTCAAAAGGACGCATGAGCCTACAGGCATTGCGCATGAGCGTCCAGTAACGTGGCAAAAAAATTTGCAGCTCCCCAGAGGCTGTCCTAGCACCCCAGTCATACAAGTATTCATTAACAGCTTTTCCTTGTTGGAGCAGGCGGTCGAACATTAGGAGTGTTGAATTCCAACGTGTCGGGCTGTCGCAAATCAAGCGCCTCACTGGCATGTTGTTTCGCCACTGGATATCGGCAAAACAATGGCCACAATCCTTCCTGGCCTGCTTCAGGACGTCCTGTAAGCCTGTGTACTTATGCACAAAGCGTTGTACGATCAGATTACACACATGTGCCATGCACGGCACATGTGTCAACTTGCCCAACTTCAATGCCGCTAACAAATTTTTTCCATTGTCACAAACCACTTTGCCGATATCGAGTTGCTGCGGAGTTCAGGGCGGACAGGAGTGCTTGTCCGGTGTGACTCTCTGCTTTCAATCAAGTCAAACCCAAGATGGCGTGACACTGCCGTATCCGGGATGTGGAATAGTACCTGGGGAGCTGGGGGGGTGCCGTTGATGTGGAGCAAGACGCAGCAGCAGAAGAGGAGGTTATGGAAGAGGATGGAGTAGGAGGAGTAGAGGAGGTGGCAGCAGGACTGCCTGCAAGTCGTGGCGGTGCCACCAACTCCTCTGCAGAGCCATGCATTCCATGCTTGGCAGCAGTCAGCAGGTTTACCCAATGCGCAGTGTAGGTGATATACCTGCCCTGACCATGCTTTGCAGACCAGGTATCAGTGGTCAGATGGACCCTTGCCCCAACACTGTGTGCCAGACATGCCATTACTTCCTTTTGCACAATCGAGTACAGGTTGGGGATTGCCTTTTGTGAAAATACATTTCTGCCAGGTACCTTCCACTGCGGTGTCCCAATAGCTACATATTTTTTGAATGCCTCAGACTGCACCAGCTTGTATGGTAAAAGCTGGTGGGCTAATAGTTCGGACAAGCCAGCTGTCAGACGCTGGGCTTTCTGACATTGGCTTCTTATGCTCAAACATGTCCTTGACAGACACATGACTGTGGGCAGATGAGCGGGAACTGCTCAAGGCGAGAGACGGAGTGGCGGATGGTTGAGAGGGGGCAAGGAGGACAGCAGTGGTTGACGTGGGTGAAGATGCTGGATCAGGAGGAGGATGGCGGCTTAGAGTAGGCGTGCTGCTTGTACTCATGTGTTGATCCCATAGGCGTTTGTGATGTGAGATCATGTGCCTACGCAAAGCAGTTGTACCTAGGTGGGTGTTGGACTTCCCGCGACTCAGTTTCTTTTGGCACAGGTTGCAAATGGCATAGCTGTTGTCAGAGGCAGACACACAAAAAATTCCACACTGCTGAGCTCTGCAATGACGGCATTCTGGTGGTGGACACAGCATGCGTTGATTGGTGTGCTGTCGGGCTGACCCCGGGTGCCGATGCATGCTGTCTGACTGTGCCACTATCTCCTTGCGACGACCTCCCCCTGCTTCCAACTCGTCTCCTCCTCCTCCTCTCTGTCTCCCTATCTGAACTTTCGCCCTTGCCGAGCGGGCACCCACGTGACATCCATGGACGCATCGTCATCATCAACCGCTTCACTTGTATCTGACAACTCAGCAAAGGAAGCAGCAGCGGGTACAACATCATCATCATCACACCGTACGTCCATGTGTGTAATGCTGCCTGCCTGAGACATATCCCTGTTATCTACATCCTCTGGCAATAATGGTTGCGCATCACTCATTTCTTCAAACGGATGTGTGAATAACTCCTCTGACATACCAAGTAAGGTGGATGTGGTGCTAGTTTTAGTGGTGGCGGCAGGCGGGTGAGTGGTATCTTGAAAGGTGCCTGAAGCTAAGTTGAAGGAGGATGGTGCGTCAAGGTTCCGAGCGGAAGCTGTAGAAGATTGGGTGTCCTGTGTTAGCCAGTCAACTATGTCCTCAGAACTTTTCAAGTTCAGGGTACGTGGCCTCTGAAAACTGGGCATTATTCTAGGGCCAAAGGGAATCACAGCACCACGACCACGATGGCCCCTGCTGGGTGGCCTGCCTCTGCCTGTCATTTTTGGGGGGATTAGTGGTACTATGCGTGCAAGCTACTGTGAGACCAGATATGAGAGGCAATGTGCAATGGCAGAGGTCTGCAGAGTACACGCTGTAGGCCTGACACACCCGCTTGAAGACAACTAACTGCTGTTCAATCTATAACAGTGAAGAACGTTTTTTGGTTTTAAATGCACGCTATTGTGACACCAGATATGAGTGGCAATGTGCACTGGCAGAGGTCTGCAGAGCACACGCTGAAGGCCTGACACACCCGCTTTAAGGACACTGACTGCTATTAGCTTATAGTGAAAAGATTTTCTTATTAAAAGCACGCTATAGAGACACCAGATATGAGTGGCAACTGTCAAAGTACACCAGCAGGGGTCTGCAGGGCACACGCTGAAGGAAGGCCTGACACACCGCTTTAAGGACACTGACTGCTATTAGCTTACACTGGAAAACTTGTCTTCTATGTAAAAGCACGCTTTAGAGACACCAGATATGATTGGCAACTGTCAAAGTACACTGGCAGGGCACACGCTGAAGGAAGGCCTGACACACCCGCTTTAAGGACACTGACTGCTATTAGCTTACACTGATAAAAACATTTTCTTTGTAAAAGCACGCTATAGAGACACCAGATATGAGTGGCAACTGTCAAAGTACACTGGCAGGGGTCTGCAGGGCACATGCTGAAGGCCTGAAACACCCGCTTTAAGGAAACTGACTGCTATTAGCTTACACTGGAAAACTTTTTTGCTTTGTAAAAGCACGCTATAGAGACAGCAGATATGAGTGGCAACTGTCAAAGTACACTGGCAGGGGTCTGCAGAGCACACGCTGAAGGCCTGACACACCCGCTTTAAGGACACTGACTGCTATTAGCTTACACTGGAAAACTTTTTTCTTTGTAAAAGCATGCTATAGAGACACCAGATATGAGTGGCAACTGTCAAAGTACACTGGCAGGGGTCTGCAGGGCACACGCTGAAGGCCTAAAACACCCGCTTTAAGGACACTGACTGCTATTAGCTTACACTGGAAAACTTTTTTGCTTTGTAAAAGCACGCTACAGAGACACCAGATATGAGTGGCAACTGTCAAAGTACACTGGCAGTGGTCTGCAGGGCACACGCTGAAGGAAGGCCTGACACACCTGCTTTAAGGACACTGACTGCTATTAGCTTACACTGGAAAACTTTTCTTCTATGTAAAAGCAAGCTTTAGAGACACCAGATATGAGGGGCAACTGTCAAAGTACACTGGCAGGGGTCTGCAGGGCACACGCTGAAGGCCTGAAACACCCTCTTTAAGGACACTGACTGCTATTAGCTTACACTGGAAAACTGTTGTTCTTTGTAAAAGCACGCTATAGAGACACCAGATATGAGTGGCAACTGTCAAAGTACACTGGCAGGGGTCTGCAGGGCACACGTTGAACGCCTGAAACACCCGCTTTAAGGACACTGACTGCTATTAGCTTACACTGGAAAACTTTTTTCTTTGTAAAAGCACGCTACAGAGACACCAGATATGAGTGGCAACTGTCAAAGTACATTGGCAGGGGTCTGCAGGGCACACGCTGAAGGAAGGCCTGACACACCCGCTTTAAGGACACTGACTGCTATTAGCTTACACTGGAAAACTTTTTTGCTTTGTAAAAGCACGCTATAGAGACACCAGATATGAGTGGCAACTGTCAAAGTACACTGGCAGGGGTCTGCAGGGCACACGCTGAAGGAAGGCCTGACACACCCGCTTTAAGTACACTGACTGCTATTAGCTTACACTGGAAAACTTTTCTTCTATGTAAAAGCACGCTACAGAGACACCAGATATGAGTGGCAACTGTCAAAATACACTGGCAGGGGTCTGCAGGGCACACGCTGAAGGAAGGCCTGACACACCCGCTTTAAGGACACTGACTGCTATTAGCTTACACTGGAAAACTTTTTTTCTTTGTAAAAGCACGCTATAGAGACACCAGATATGAGTGGCAACTGTCAAAGTACACTGGCAGGGGTCTGCAGGGCACACGCTGAAGGAAGGCCTGACACACCGCTTTAAGTACACTGACTGCTATTAGCTTACACTGGAAAACTTTTCTTCTATGTAAAAGCACGCTTTAGAGACACCAGATATGATTGGCAACTGTCAAAGTACACTGGCAGGGGTCTGCAGGGCACACGCTGAAGGCCTGACACACCCGCTTTAAGGACACTGACTGCTATTATCGTACACTGGAAAACTTTTTTCTTTGTAAAAGCACGCTATAGAGACACCAGATATGAGTGGCAACTGTCAAAGTACACTGGCAGGGGTCTGCAGGGCACACGCTGAAGGAAGGCCTGACACACCCGCTTTAAGGACACTGACTGCTATTAGCTTACACTGATAAAAACATTTTCTTTGTAAAAGCACGCTATAGAGACACCAGATATGAGTGGCAACTGTCAAAGTACACTGGCAGGGGTCTGCAGGGCACATGCTGAAGGCCTGAAACACCCGCTTTAAGGAAACTGACTGCTATTAGCTTACACTGGAAAACTTTTTTGCTTTGTAAAAGCACGCTATAGAGACAGCAGATATGAGTGGCAACTGTCAAAGTACACTGACAGGGGTCTGCAGAGCACACGCTGAAGGCCTGACACACCCGCTTTAAGGACACTGACTGCTATTAGCTAATACTGGAAAACTTTTTTTCTTTGTAAAAGCACGCTATAGAGACACCAGATATGAGTGGCAACTGTCAAAGTACACTGGCAGGGATCTGCAGGGCACACGCTGAAGGAAGCCCTGACACACCCGCTTTAAGGACACTGACTGCTATTAGCTTACACTGGAAAACTTTTTTCTTTGTAAAAGCACGCTATAGAGACACCAGATATGAGTGGCAACTGTCAAAGTACACTGGCAGGGGTCTGCAGGGCACACGCTGAAGGCCTAAAACACCCGCTTTAAGGACACTGACTGCTATTAGCTTACACTGGAAAACGTTTTTGCTTTGTAAAAGCACGCTACAGAGACACCAGATATGAGTGGCAACTGTCAAAGTACATTGGCAGTGGTCTGCAGGGCACACGCTGAAGGAAGGCCTGAAACACCCTCTTTAAGGACACTGACTGCTATTAGCTTACACTGGAAAACTGTTGTTCTTTGTAAAAGCACGCTATAGAGACACCAGATATGAGTGGCAACTGTCAAAGTACACTGGCAGGGGTCTGCAGGGCACACGTTGAAGGCCTGCAACACCCGCTTTAAGGACACTGACTGCTATTAGCTTACACTGGAAAACTTTTTTTCTTTGTAAAAGCACGCTATAGAGACACCAGATATAAGTGGCAACTGTCAAAGTACACTGGAAGGGGTCTGCAGGGCACACGCTGAAGGAAGGCCTGACACACCCGCTTTAAGGACACTGACTGCTATTAGCTTACACTGGAAAACTTTTTTCTTTGTAAAAGCACGCTATAGAGACACCAGATATAAGTGGCAACTGTCAAAGTACACTGGCAGGGGTCTGCAGGGCACACGCTGAAGGCCTGAAACACCCGCTTTAAGGAAACTGACTGCTATTAGCTTACACTGGAAAACTTTTTTGCTTTGTAAAAGCACGCTACAGAGACACCAGATATGAGTGGCAACTGTCAAAGTACACTGGCAGGGGTCTGCAGGGCACACACTGAAGGCCTGAAACACCCGCTTTAAGGACACTGACTGCTATTAGCTTTTACTGGAAAACTTTTTTGCTTTATAAAAGCACGCTACAGAGACACCAGATATGAGTGGCAACTGTCAAAGTACATTGGCAGGGGTCTGCAGGGCACACGCTGAAGGAAGGCCTGACACACCCGCTTTAAGGACACTGACTGCTATTATCGTACACTGGAAAACTTTTTTCTTTGTAAAAGCACGCTACAGAGACACCAGATATGAGTGGCAACTGTCAAAATACACTGGCAGGGGTCTGCAGGGCACACGCTGAAGGAAGGCCTGACACACCCGATTTAAGGACACTGACTGCTATTAGCTTACACTGGAAAACTTTTTTTCTTTGTAAAAGCACGCTATAGAGACACCAGATATGAGTGGCAACTGTCAAAGTACACTGGCAGGGGTCTGCAGGGCACACGCTGAAGGCCTGACACACCCGCTTTAACCCCTTAAGGACACATGACATGTGTGACATGTCATGATTCCCTTTTATTCCAGAAGCTTGGTCCTTAAGGGGTTAAGGACACTGACTGCTATTAGCTTACACTGGAAAACTTTTTTTCTTTGTAAAAGCACGCTATAGAGACACCAGATATGAGTGGTGGCACTGACTGGGCAAATGGGCACAGTATCCACTGTGAGCCTGACACAGATTCTGGCAGTCAACTAACTGCTCTTCTTCAATCTATTACAGTGAAAAACTTTTTTTGGTTTTAAATGCAAGCTTAAGCTGTTGTGACACCAGCAGTGAGTGAGTGGTGGCACTGGGCAAATGGGCACAGTATGCACTGTGAGCCTGACACAGAAGCTGGCAGGCAGGCAACTGCAATTACATTACACAAAAAAAAAAAAGCAGACTGATGTTCTAGCCCTAAAAAGGGCTTTTTGGGGTGCTGTTCTTACAGCAGAGATCAGATGAGTCCTTCAGGATTGTAGTGGACACTGAATACCCTAGCCTAGCTATCAATTTCCCTATCTAATCAGCAGCAGCTACACTTTCCCTCCTCTCACTAAGCATGCAGCTTCAGAATGAATCTAAAATGGATGCTGGGAGGGAGGTGGGAGGGTGTGGAAGGGAGGGTCTGCTGCTGATTTGCTGGAATGTGTCTGCTGACCGTGAGGCACAGGGTCAAAGTTTGCTCAATGATGACGAATAGGGGGCGGATCGAACCGCCCATGTGTTCGCCCGCGGCGGCAAACGCGAACACGCTATGTTCGCCAGGAACTATTCGCGGGCGAACAGTTCGGTACATCACTAATACACATACATACATACAGTTGTGCTCAAAATGCCCTTGGAGAACATCAATGCCAGCATGCAGTCTTTTGTAACAGAAGTCTATGAGGCCCCTAATTCTTGCAGGTGGCATTCGTCTTCACAAAATGCCTCTAGATCAGGGGTAGGCAACCTTCGGCTCTCCAGATGTGTTGGACTACACCTCCCATGATGCTTTGCCAGCATTATGGGTGTAAGAGAATTACGGGGGATGTAGTCCACAACATCTGGAGAGCCGAAGGTTGCCTACCCCTGCTCTAGATCATGCAAAGTCTTTGGTTGTCTTGCATGAACCGCACGTTTGAGAACTCCCCAGAGTGGCTCAATGATATTAAGGTCAGGAGACTGTAATGGCCACTCCAGAATCTTAATTTTTCTCTGCTGTAACCACTGGAAGATCAACTTGGCCTTGTGCTTAGGGTCATTGTCATGCCAGTATTTTCTGATAACATGCTGCATTCATCTTTCCTTTAGAGCTTACACACACCCAAAACATCAGTGAGCCACCACTATGCTTCACAGTGTGAATGGTATTTTTTTCACTATAGGCCTTGTTGACTCCTCTCCAAAAAATAGCACTTATGGTTGTAACCATAAAGCTCTATTTTGGTCTTGTGACTCCAAATTACAGTGTGTCAGAAGCTGTGAGGCATATCAAGGTGTTGTCGGACATATTGTAACTAGTTTTTTTTTGTGTCATTTTCGCAGTAAATGCTTCTTTCTGGCAACTCGTATTGTTGTATTGTGCTCCTTCTTTGTACTCCGTCTTTTTCCAGCACAGCCTGTATTTCTCCTGAGGTTACCTGTGGGTTTTTCTCTGTATCCCAAACAATTCTTCTGACAGTTGTGGCCGAAATCTTTCTTCATATCATGAAATCCTCAAATTTTCCACTTCTTAATAAGTGATTGAACAGTACTGAAGGGGATTATCAAGGCTTTGGATATCTATTTATATCTTTGTATATCCTTTTCAATCTTTATAAAGTTCCATTACATTATATGCAGGTATTTTGACAGTTATTTTCTGCTCCCCATGGGTCAGTATCTAGCCTGCTCAGTGCATCCACTTGAGATCTGACAAACTCATTGTCTATTTATACACAGATACTAATTGCAATTTAAAAAGCCACAGGTGTGGGAAATTATCCTTTAATTTCCATTTTAACCTTTGTGTGTCTGTAACAAGGTCAAACATTCAAGGGTATGTAAACTTTTGATTAGGGTAATTTGGGTGATTTCTGTTATCTTTAATATTGAAAAAGGAGTCAAAACAACTATGTGATAATAAATGGCTTCGTATGATTAAACTGTGTTTTTCTGCCAGATAATATATATTTAAAAAAATATATATTTTATCTATATTACATATTTTTTCATTATGCTACTTATTATTTGCTTTATTATGATAAAGCTATCATTACAAATTTAAGAGTTCAATTTCTTATATGTTAATGGAATATTCATGTTTAATTTCAGGTTGACCATTAAGGCGGAGTGCCCTATGAGACTGATGAATTTTCCAATGGATGGACATGCCTGCCCGCTAAAGTTTGGAAGCTGTCAGTAAATTTAGTAATGTTACATTTTATTCACATATTATTGTTCATCTATCTATATCTATCTATCCATCTATCCATCTATCCATCCATCCTTTAACTATAACTTTTATAAAAGCATACTAATTTGTCAATTTTTATGAAAGCAATATCTCTTAAAAAATACTGTCCATCTGTATTTTTGATAAATTAGGTGACTTGAGAATTAGATGAATTTAGTTCCCATCACCATACTCATCATTATATATAAATCTAAAGCAATAATCAAAAAATAAATATTATCTTGTTGCCAGCTGTGTATATTTATTGGGACACTGGAGCAAACTAAAGCCATATGAATCATTACAGGGACTCTGTATCATAATAATTTTGTCATTAGGCATATCCTCTCTGGCTTTTGTTACATTTTTGCAAGTTATGTGACACAACTGAGGTTACTTGGATGTACAAAAAGAGCCTTCTGCAGTCACCATGATAATGTGGAACTGAAATTTCTGCAGTATCTGAACACACATTTTCTATTTCTATACCTGTTACAAACATGCTAGACCAGCATGTAACTATAGCCAATTTGTAATGATAAATCATATGAATTCCCCAAGGTAGCTCTGGTTTTGCTTGCAAGGTTGCCAGCAAATATGTAGATATAAGAACTTACCTAGAGACTAAAAAAACAGGGTGCAACAGAATCCTGAGAACAAAAAACAGCTCATGAAGGTTGCCCATCAGTGGATGCTTACTTTGTACTCAAGATGGTTTTAGCTCAACGTGTTCCATTACAGAGAACCTCTCCCACCCAAAAGAATGGTATGAAAGGCACACAGGCTCCATCTGAACAAAATATACAGCAACCCCAGATGATTGTTTAAGCATTGTAAGGCCTTGACATTGAAGTATAATTGATACACCTCTTGCCACAGGTCAGAAGGTGTATACATCTGGATTACACTTTTACCTTAGGGAGAGCAAAAAAAAAAAAAACAAGGTTCACCAGAATACTGAAAACAGACAACAGCTCAAATAGCTTGCTCTTCAGTGGGCCCCTGCTCAATTCTCAAGCTGGTTTTACTTCAAATTATGCCATTTGTTACGGTTACCTCCAAGCTAGCTGAAGGCTGGACCGCTTGGATGTCCTGGTTCCCGAGTGTGGAAAGAGAGAAGAGCCGTTCCGATCAGCATACCACAAGAATTCTGTGATTATAAAGCAATCCAACTAGCTATGATACAGCTAGGACACCCTTTTCCCCACAAAACAAGTCGAAGCTGCGATTTGAGGGTCAAAACGAACTGAGTTCAATGGCACACAGGCATGGCAATTTATGCAAGACCCCAGTTCCAGGGACCCCCTTTGGACCTGATGGGATACAGGGACAATACAAACAGTTGACCAATGGCATTACAATGTATCATTTGAAATTGTTACCGCCCAGCTCGGAGATAATGAATCCAACGGTTATGACAATTTTATTATCTCCAAGCGCTCAAAATCCCACGTTTTATTTTAACAGGTAAAACAGTATAAAAATATATAACTTTTGTTACGACACTCACCGCCAGATAGATGAAGCCGCCGTTTAGTAGATAATCCCCTTCTCCAGGAACGCAGGTTCTGTACAGCCAATCGTCAAACTCCCGAACGGAGGATACGTGAACGCGGCAACTCCCGACCATAAAATCAGCCGAACTCCTTTCACAGCTAAAAATAACGAAAAGCACTTTCCCAGTAATAATTCCCCCCACAAACGAGACCAAGCTCTGTCTTGAGGGTCAAACAGGATTCTGTTTAATGGGGGCTACCTGCCCGGTATTTATGCAGGTCTCCCACAAGGTGGACACTCCCCTAGGGGACCTTGTGGAAGACTGTAACACATATATGACAGTAGCCAATCGCAGTGGCTTCAGTGTAAGCCCTCCCCATCTTACCCATAAATCCTTCCTCTCTATCCTGGAGATAATTGTGAAGAAACCTAATTATTTCCAAGGATAGAGGCAAATCGACATTTTAAATACAATATGAAAAATACATAAAAATACATAAAGGAGGAAATACCGAATAATTATGGTTCATGTAACGTATCCCCAGATAGCCTGGATCTGAGTGCATATTCCTACCGAATAGCGCTCAGATCCGATGTACATAGTTCAATCGCCATGGAGTCAAAGTCTCTCACAAGTCCTTCGGTATGGATTGACTCCATGGGACGGCTATCTGGGTGAAGTCCATACGTACGTTACAAAACTCCCGAACGGACCGGTGTTCGTATGCCTCGACGAAATAGAAGGCAGGCGGCAGCTTCCAGCGGTGTTCGGTAGATAAAGTGTCCGTTTTTAGTTCCATAGAATCAACACTGAACACCGCTGATCTTCCTCGTGTCCCAAAATGGCCGCCGCCTCGTGGTCGGCATATGAACGACAACCACCCGTACGGATGGAATGGAGAGGTGTCTGCGGTTAACCACAACGTTCTAATTGGGGCCAAGAGGTTAACCAGCAGCACACTCCTCTTCTGGGTGGCCGTCCATTCGGTAGTTTTCATCGGTATTCCGGAACCACACGAACAGGGGCATACGGACAGGAAATCCAACGAAATAAGGGCAAACAGATGAACCAGCAATACTAGTCTGTACAGATGGATCTGTCACAACTTTAATATTTCAATAGCCACATCTTCCATTTAACCATTCGTTAGGGAGCCCAGATCTGAGCGCAACAGATAGGCGAATAGCGCTCAGATCTCACGAACGGTATAGCCAGTTTCTTCATTACAAGGTCCGTTCGTGCCTTTTGTCCCGAACACGAGATGGAGGCCATGTTTTCAGGTGGGCAGATAGAGAGCGGGACCTGGACCTAAAACCAATGGAGCGAGATGCTGCTGAGCAGTTGCGCAAACCCTGCTCAGAGGATGGTTGTCTCAGCCCTTTGTGAGCCGAACGGGGATCACCATGAATGGGGGGGTACTTAACATGCGGTTAACCGCAGACCCAACGTTCAAATTTGGGACACATGGCAGGATGCAGGTGGTCCTTGTTCGGGAGTCTTTCGTGAGTTCCAGTTCGGTGAATTGTCACACGAACGAGGCCGCCCTGAGACAGTCAATAAGGCTGCGGTTAACCGCAGCTTCCCGGTGGTCAATTAGAGGCACACTCTGCTCGTAGGGTGGTCGGTCATTTGGTTAGTTCAGGGGTGACAAAGGTTAAGTGGTGGAACACGCAAAGAGCCGGGTGGTCCGTCGTTCGTATGTATGAATGCATAGTCCTGACGGTTCGTGGAATGGGTTTACACAGTCTAAATACCGAAACAGGGTATACGGTAAAACAAACAGGGGTAATTCCGTAGCAGTCTGTAAAGCTCCTGTAACACCATTACAGAGAGAACTTTTTTTTATATTATTATTTATAAAGCACTAACAAATGCCACAGCACTGCACAAAAGGTGTAATAATTGACAAGTATTGGTAACAAGATGAGTTGGATGCACATGAGCATAGGGTGTAGAGGGCCCTGCTCAAACAAGCTTACAGTTTAGAGGCAGTGGGTAAAGTGGCACAAGAGGTAAGGGTATGATGTATTTCTTGTGTAGGATAAAGTAGGTTACTAGAATAGTTTGCAAAGAAAGGTTAGTCTATCGGATGACACAGTTGCAGGAGAGGAAGCAAGGTGTGCTACCAAGGTGCAAGGAGGGAAAGTCATTAACAGTTGAATCGATATGCTTTCCTAGAGAAGTTTTTAAGAAGAGTTTTTAATGATCTTTTGAAGAAACTCAGACTGGGTGAGTCTAACAGAGTAGGGAAGGAAATTTCATAGGAACAGTGCAGCCCTAGATAGGTCTAGAAGGTGAGCATCATTAGTGCGAGTACAAAAGTAGGATAGACACAGATCTTTGGGAGTGTGCAGTGACCTGGATCAGAAATATTTGTCTATTGATGAGAATAGGTAGGTGTAACGGAACCTTCCGTTAATGGACGCTTCCTAGCTTGCGCCGAGGACCACAAGCACCTCACCGGACATCACAACCACCACAGACTCCACAACCGCCGTAGCTTGACTGGAGTCTCGCCGTCTTCCTTCCACCCTGGATCAGCTTCTGTCCTCTGGGACCGTGTGGGAAAGACCTCTTCCTTCCACCCTGTATGAACCTCCAGCATCCATACTAGGCAATTCGGTGCGTGCATTTCGAATCTCACTGCTCGGTTCGTTTTGTTTCCCTGACATACCAGGCTCACGGTTCATGCAATTTTCTAC
This sequence comes from Pelobates fuscus, assembly GCF_036172605.1. Taxonomy (NCBI): domain Eukaryota; kingdom Metazoa; phylum Chordata; class Amphibia; order Anura; family Pelobatidae; genus Pelobates; species Pelobates fuscus. The sequence continues at coordinate 141,125,710 of NC_086319.1, forward strand.
CAAACGGGAACTAGTTCATGCATTTACTATTGTTCTACACACACGTTTAGTGCATTTACAACCCACAAAAAGATTATCTCGCCTCCTCTATTGAGCTCCCTTAAAAATCCTTGGGGAATAAGGACGATCCATCTCATTGTGGAACCTAGATTGAAGACGTACCACCTCCGCATATGGGAATTTTGTGGGGGTCACCTTGAACCCTGAATGTGTTTTAAATAAGGAGGACTTGCCGTTTCTTTGGGGATTATGATCTGCAGTGTTTGGATTTTAGTAGTGGGGTTGATTTTTTTGTACGGGAGGGTTCTTATTTTCATTAACATTATTTTTGTATCTTATTTATTTTCTTTGCCAATTTCTAATCAGATCACTATCATAGTCATTCTTGTCTCTCATAAACTTAGAGTATTTCTTTTTCACAATCTCCTTTTCAAATTGAATCATCCTCAAATTAACAGATTCAGGGGGGCGGAGCCTAACCTCCGAGCTGGAAGGACGTGCTGAACATCAGCTCCTGCCGAAACGCGACGAAAACCGGGGTCTACACCCCGAAAATCGGCGCGTCCACCGACCGGAGGGTAAGAGACAGAGTGGGGACATCCGGGGGCACAAAATTACGCCAAAATCGAGTACCCCAGAGCCCCGGAACCCACAAAACGTGCCTGAGGCCTGCCAGAGACTGAGACGGGGAGAGGCGGCCGCTCTCCTCGAAGACAGAGCCACGTACAGAAGCCTCGGCGCGCCTGCCTATCTCCCTCCCCCCCCCCAGGACCGGTGGGGGTCATCCCGGTCCTCCCTAGACACCAGGGCTACCAACTGGCACGACCTATCAAGCCGGGGCCTCTGCCTCACAATGATAGCGCCTCACAGGACGAGCCCAAGATGGCGGCTTGCGGCGAGAGGCACACAACGAGCAGACTGGCAACAATGGCTGACATAGCACTCACAGCAGCTACGGGAGGCACACTGGAGCCGCTTGAAAAGCGGCTAGACAAGATATTTCGTGCCTTCTGGCTGAAACTTGCACTCAGACAAGCCAAGGCAGCGGATAAGAGCAGGGAAGAAGGTGCACAGAGGCTCCAACCTGACAAAGCTCGACCCCCCACAATCCGCTCAGCGCACCCAAGGAAAATAGCTCACCGAACTACAGCCCGTCCACGCCTTGGGACACGCAGTACCAGGTCCCAAAAGCCTAATCGTAAGGGACCCTGGAAACAAGTTATACGCCACAGGCGGGGAAAACCCCGCTCACAAGCCAATCATCCTACCAGCTGGGATAGTACTTGCAGAATCAAGCGGGACGGAAGCGCTGGGAAATACATAGGGGCCCTAGTAGTGGACTTAAGCCACGGGAGTGGGGTGACTTGGCAATCCGTGTACCCACCCTTACTAAAGTCGTTTTACAGCCCACCAGCACTCTCCTGGACATTCCCGAGGACACACCTCGAAAGCAGCATGGCCCAGAAGATGAAAGCAAGCGGCGACCCCCGAGCTGTGCCCGACCGAGGCATTGGGTGAAGTGCCTGTGATAAAGGGACTGTCTGAAACCGGTTTCCTGATTATTCCAGCAGCTGACCTGACTGTCCCTGTTTAGCCTAACAACCTGTTTAGTCTAACAACATGTTTGTCTAACAACCTGTCTGTCTATGAATCTTATTTCATGTCTCCTAACAATAACTAAGCCGTGGTTATCCTCTTACTTTATATATGAATACAATGCTATAAAGCAGTATTAAGCTAGTCCCTTCTGTGTTTTTAAAAATTACCCAGCATACCATTTCCCTATCTCTAGTACCAAAGCTCTCTACTAACATATCCACCTCCTATAAGCATGTTATTAATACTATTGTTTGATTATCTTAAATTAGCATGACCTTTGGTTAGCATATTACTACACACCCAGCAGTTAAATAGCCTCACCGCACTAGCTTGATCTATGACCTAGCATTTTGTTACAACATTCATAGTACTGTTCAATGCGTTGTCTCAGTAATGTTTTAATAACTTCACTTCATAGTTACATAAATGAGAATCTACACTACTGTAATAACGATCTCAATAACTTAAAAATGTGCCTGACTAACATATGCCACAATCTGTATTGCAAATGTTTTTCTAACGTACCCTGATGTCGCTGTCGTGGCGCACCAAGGCTATTTGTAACTCATGTGCACAACAAAAATAAAGAATATAAAAAAAAATTAAAAAAAAAATTAACAGATTCATCTGACAGGTTAATTCCCCATTATAAGATGCATTAATCTTAGAGTGAATACAGTCAATCTCTGCTTCAGTTTTCTTAAGCCTATGTTGTCTATATTTGACCAGAATCTGCATGAGAATAATTTTACAGTTGTCTTCCAACCATTCATTTTCTAGGTCAATGTGGTCAGAGATGAACGATCTTTTGTCCATCCTAAGACCCGAGTGTGGAGTATGGATCATTATTTAATGTGCAGTTTGCAATATATATGTATATATATTTAATACTAATGTACAATAGGTGTATGAAATATTGCAGGCCTTTTGCTTAGATTTGAAAACGTTACACTTTCAATGACATTTCCACAAGGTTAAAGTTAAATTAGAACAAACACATGTGCTGTCAGTCAAATGTATACAAAACTCGTCGTAAGCTAATTACAGGCAAGAGCCTTCTAGAGAATATTCCAAAAACACATGTGCTGTCAGTTAAATGTATACAAAAACACTTCGTAAGCTAATTACAAGCTCGAGCCATTTAGGGAATATCCCAAACTTAGATATGCAATACATTACATCATGTAACAAGTTAGAAAACCTTTTTGGGAAAATCACACAGGTGGGGGCTGCTTTTTGGAGAACAAAATGGCTATTTAACTGAAGGAGAAAGGATAGGACGTTGTCATTCTTTAACATTCAGTCAACCATTATTCCATTCTCACTTGCACGCAGAGCATCATACACAAGGACATATGCTGTGATCACTAATACTTTGGTAAGATTAATTATTTACTGACTATTTTTGCATTCTGTTACATTCATCCAATACACTTTTATCTTATATTTATTTGAGTCATTGTTTCATTTATTACAATATTTTTACAGTGCCTTTTCGGGTCTTCAGACACTGAACTAATTTTAGTGATAAATCAAAAATATCATCTAGAATGGTTAAAGAAAACAGTATTTATAAGTAATTTGGAAACGGAAAGGTCTACTCCGTATATAGCTATAGATTGCATAAAGACACGCTAAGCTTAGAATGACCCGGAGTGACCTTTTGTCGGTAAAGGTCCACATCATACCTGAAGCGAGCCATAACTATCAAAATTGAAGTATCACCGAAACCGACATTCTGGGGGCCTCGTCCTTGGGAGGTTTAGTCGTGTCTTTTGCAGTGGAGAACACGGTGTACTCAGTTGTCGGGAGGATTCTCGTTTTGTAAGTATGTCTTTCTTTAAGTTTCCAAATAGGATAGGTAATCTTGAAACTAGTTCAAGTGACCCTATTGATTTAAATACTGAACAGAGATCCGTTGATTCCCCTGTTTTGTTTTCTTTCCCTTCTGTGTTTCAAGAATTTATCAAATGTTGGATAAAAAAATATGGAGGTCCATTTAAGTTGGGCGAAAATATAAGTGATGCACTGTTTCTAGAGGACATTTTTCAAGTATTACCCTCATTAATGCAGCTTAAAGATGACAAAGTAAAAAAGGGTAGAAGTTTGCAAGCTTTACTAGATATGCTATTAATGTCCCTTCAAATGATTGAACAGTTGCAAGTTAGTTTTAATCTGCAAGCTTCTCTTATTAATACGCTGCATGTACAAATAGAAGATTACCGCACCCAGGCACAAAATGCAGCTCACACTGCTGGATTCTTACAAGATAAAGTTCATAAGTTAGAATCCAAAAATATAATTCTTGATCAAGCTGTAGACACCTTACAATGCCTGCGTACTAAGCACTCTCCTTCTTTAAAACTAGGAGGTAAAGCACGGGGAAGTGCTATATTTAAAAAATCCCCTGTTGCTCATGAAAACAAATGGTATCAGATTGCCACCTTGTCAGTCGATCTTCCTTCTGCTTTAATTAATGAAGACGACAATGCAATATGGATGGAGCATAAAAATGAAAATATTGAGTTTCCTTCACAAGTAACTTCTGTCCCCACTGCTCCTCCCACGTATACACATTTGTATCCAGAATTGCCAATTGAACATTCTAAAACTGATCTTGTTCCTTGTAATCCTATAACACGTGGTCCTCAATTAGAGGCTAACGAAGTGTTATCAGATGACAAATTGAAGGAAATTTCTGCACATCATGCTAGAATAGAAAAAGAATATAATGATATGGAAATGACTTTACATAATGTAAAACAATCGTTTTCGCAAGAAAACCAGCAGAGACAAAACTTAGAAGCAGAGTTGTCTGAGGCTGCACGACTATTAACTGAGACTAAAACTAACCTTGAACGTTTTAGGCTTGACAATGACGAGTTACAACGTGTAAATGACAAACTTAAGGCTACTACTAGAAAACAGGAAAAAACTGCTAGCATATTGCATGATACTACGCAAGACCTTAAGTCTACTAACAAACAGCTGCAAAGTGACCTTAACGAGGCTAAATCTAAACGACATGTTGTGATTTCTGATCCCGTTAACGTACACATGTCCCCTACTACATCTATTAAAGCTACGGAAGCCAGAGCTGTTTTATCTGAGATCGGTCAGGCTCCAGTGAATAAGGGTACTGTTGAGGATTTCAATAGATTTACACATTGGATCGGAAAACTCCTTCGCTGGGGTTCTTCGGATTCACAATTAATAGAGATTTTTCTAAAAGGTCTGGGATCCTGTTCAGCTGTTATAGAAGGTTTTGCACAAACTTTTCCTCAGCTGTTAGAACGGTGTTGCCATAAGCTATTTCATTTGTCTAGTCCGTTCCAGATTAACAAAGCTTTTATCTCACTTCCTAATGAGTCAATCACAGAAACTGCTAACAGAGTAATTGTTTTCCTGGCTGCTCTTACTAATGGGGCTACTTCTTCAGAAAAACGTTCTGAAATACAAGCTGACCTTAAATTGGATCCAGCAGTGCGGGAGTTAATTTTCACTCTTGTACCAAGTAACATTTCTCATGTTATGACCATCTGTTACGGTGACATGAGGAATGTGGACTTTAATTCATGGCTTGACCGTTTGCAAATTGAAATGGATAGATATTTTAAACCCTCTCCGATTTCTGAAATAACATATCAGGCTCAAAGATCTTGGAGAGATGGACAGCAATTAAATAATGCCTCTAATACTTGGCAGACTGAAGGTCCACAGTACCGTGGACGGGGTGGCTTTAGAGGTAGATTTAATACTACAAGACGTGGCATAGGAAAAGATGGTGAGTGGATTCCCTTGAGGGATATTATTGCCTCTCAGAAAGCGTTACAACATTCTGTTGAGCTACTTAGAAAACAAGTAGAGCAAGCTAATTTAACGCCTGTTGCAGCTCTAACACCTTCCCTTCCCCCCCTGTCCTCCTGCTAGGGATGTGTTTTCTCCTCTCCTCTTTGTCTCGACTGGCCTCTGAATCTAGATAAATGGGGACGACCAATGTGTACTATGTTGGTAGATGGGGAGAAAATTAACACTCTAATCGATACAGGGGCAGCTGCTACACTAATATCTGGTACACCTAAAACTGACAAATTTACTACTGCTTGCATGGTGGGGGTTACTGGAATGCCAAAAACAGTGTATGTTGAACCTAGGACATTGACGATTGGCTCTAAGACTATACGTTCTGATGTGTTTTTGGAAAAAGATGCGTTATCTCTGTTGGGAGCTCCGGATATTGTAAAGTTTGGGTTTATCATTGATTTAATAAATCACATGCTTTGGAATATTGTGGAGAGTCCTAGCCCTTCTGAGCATGCTCTGATCGGTTTAGACTCCGATTTGCCTCCTGTGCATGTTGTCTATCCACATGAGGATGTTGGGGCCGTAAAGGGTATTAAAATCAAACACCCTCCTGCTCCTCCTGTGGATACAGAATCTTGGTGGCATGAATATGCCGATGTATGGGCTAAAGATAGTCTGGATTGTGGTAAATCACAATTAATGGTTTCTTTGGATGGTTCACACCACCCATATGTTAAACAGTATCCAATTCCACGTGAGGCAGAAAAAGATTTAGAGGTTATCATTGACCAATTGCTACAGAGAGGGTTAATTCGACCATGCCAAACTGCAGGATCGAGTCCTGTGTGGCCTATTCGTAAAAAAGACAACACTTGGCGTTTAACCATTGACTACAGACGACTAAATGAGACTGTTTTTAGAACAGCACCTGTTGTGGCCTCTTACCCTGAACTGATTGCTAAATTAACTCCTGAAATGCAGTACTATACCGTGTTAGATCTTGCAAATGGGTTTTATAGTGTACAAGTCACTCCTGAAACTCAGTATCGTACTGCATTTTCTTTTCAATCTAAACAGTATTGCTGGACGGTTCTTCCTCAAGGTTACTGTGATAGCCCTGCAATTTTTCACAGCATGTTAGCACAAGCTCTAAAGTCTCATAATTTGCATAACAAAGTTGTTCAGTATGTTGATGACTTGTTAATCGCAAATGATACCCGAGAAAGCAACATTCATCTGTTAAAAAAAGTTTTGGAATGCCTTAGAAAGCATGGCTTGAAACTTAACCCTGGCAAGTGTCAGCTGGTCCAACAGAAGGTTAATTACCTTGGATTGGAACTTAGTCCAACAGGCAGAAGTATTCTTGAGGATAGGGTTAAACATATTCTCTCCCTACCAAGACCAGTAGATGTGAAATCTTTACAGCAGTTTCTTGGGCTTACCGGATTCTGCAGAGAATTTGTTGCTAATTATGCTTTGCTTGCAGAACCATTGTATGACCTACTGAAACAAAACAAATTTGAATGGAATGATTCTCACACACAGACATTTTCGTCTCTCAAATCTGCATTAGCTAGTGCACCCGTTTTGGGCACTCCAGCATCAGACAAACCATTTTATTTATACTCTAGTGTGTCTGATACAACACTTGGTGCAGTAGTGGCCCAATACCATGGTGATATACTAGCCCCTATTGCATACTTGAGTCGCAAAATGACACCACCTGAATTGAAATTTGGTCCTTGTGAAAAAATTGCCCTAGCTACATACTGGACCATACAAAGACTGAGATATCTTCTCAGCGGTCAGCACATTGTGATTCGTTCACATCATAATCCCCTGCTTTTGCTGAAAAAACATAATTTGGCTTTAAGTGACATTCGGAATGAACGTGTGGTGAGATGGATGACTACGCTGCTCACTGAACACATTACAGTGGAACCATTAAAGGAACCTTCTGTACATGTGTTGGGTGTGCTTATTCAAGGTCAGGATCATGTATGTCATCCTATGCTTGCTCCTAAAGCACATTCTGTTTTTAAAGAAGGCAGCCCTGCTGATGTGGGAAATAACCCTGTTTGGTACATTGATGCTAGTTCATCAGTCATCGATGGTAAGCGCATGACAGGTTTTGCAGGTGTACTTCTTGAAGGTAGAACAATTCTTGATATGTTTCAGTATGCTTGTAAAAGGGCAGGAGCACAGTTTGCTGAATTAGCTGCACTACTGACTTTGATCAGAGACAAAATTGGGAAAGGTGGTACACACTTTGTAGTCACTGACTCTATGTATGTTTTCAGAGGAGCTTTGATTCTTCTTACATTTTGGGTCAACAATAAATGGCAGTCCACTGATGGCAGTATAGTACAGCACAAAGGCTTATGGGAACGCATACAGGATTTGTCTAAAGATCATATAGGCTTTATCAAACTCATCAAGGTAAAGGCACATAGATCTAAAGGCCCATTGGCATACGGGAATAGTCTTGCAGATAAATTTGCAAAAGAGGCTGCATGTCTTCCTGATATTCCACTATGGGAAGAGGAAGATGCATTGTATCATACACCACTTGCACCAGTACAGTTGTATGCCCCTGACGATGATAGCACACAATGGTCTGTACTTAGAGAACATCAAGAGTACGATTTAGTACTCGCTCCTCTTTTTGATGACCCTGCACCTAAGTTAGGTAAAGAAAAATTGTACATTCTGCATGACATTTTAGTCAAAGACACTGAACATGGTCCTGTCTGGGTTATTCCCTCTCATTTGGTAAAATGTTTGCTAGCATGGGTACATGGTTCCATTGCAGGGGGACATCCCAAATTACAAGAATGTATGGATAGGATGTCTAAACTGGGATGGTGGCCTACTATGAGAAGAGATATTCAAGATCACATTGACAGATGTATTGTTTGTGCACACCAAGACCCAGCAAGACAACTAACACGTGGAGCACTAATGCGACATGCTCCTACTGGACCTTGGGACAGACTGCAGGTTGACTATGTAGGTAAACTGCCATTGACAGCCCGTAAAAATCGCTACATATTGGTTGTCATTGACTCGTTTAGTCGATGGATTGAAGCTTTTGCTACCCCTAACAAAACAGCTGGCACAACTGCCAAAATCCTAGTGCAAAATGTTTTCTGTCACTTTGGGATTCCAAAACAAATGGATTCAGATAATGGCGGTGAATTTGTCAATACTATCCTGAAAGAGATCACAAGTTGGTTAGATCTCCCTTGGGATTTCCATATTGCTTATCACCCTCAAAGCGGAGGCATGGTTGAAAGGATGAATGGCCAGATAAAAAAGGAACTTAGCAAAATCTGTAATGCCAATGGTAAAAATTGGGATATTTTACTGCCTTTTGTCCTTGCTCGAATGAGATCTAGAGTTAACAGGCATATTCAGATGTCTCCTTATGAAGTACTTTTTGGACGCAGTATGCCTTCCTGGGAACGCCTTTTGCTTCCTATGGATTTATCTACCTCGGTAGCATTATGCAATGAAGAATGGGCCAAAGAACATTCTCTATGGCTCACCACTGTACAAGGACAGGCTCTGCACACAGATGCGGTGTCCGCCTTAAAAAGTAAAAGTGATTTTGATAAAAAATCTGACCTCACTGAATACCAAGTGGGAGATTCTGTGTGCATGCTTAAACAAGGACAGAAAAACCCTAGGAAATTTCCTAAAGATTGCTGGGAAGGTCCATATCTTATTGTGGACAAAGTGGGACCCTCAGTTTATCTTATTCAAAAATCAGATGGTTTAAATGTCTACAAGCATGCAATGCAGCTTAAATTGTTTAAGGGCTCTTAAAGCCCTGTGTTTGTTATTCTATATTTACTTTGTTTTTCAGAAAGTGTACAAAGGGACTGAGACTCTAGAACGGCTGTTCCAGACTCTACTGTTCATTATGAATGATCGGCGCCTTTACATCTAATCTTCATATGGACAAAGAAAAATAAAAACAGTCCTACCGGATGTACAAAACTAGCTTTGGCTAGACTACTTTCTGCACGTGTTGCATGTTTTCCTAGCCTAGTGTGATACTTTTTATGTATTTACTAATAATAAATAGTAACGTTGTGTAATAATCTCCTTATCCACATTTTTTATGTTATATTTGAAGTTTGGTGTCCGTAACTTACAGTTTGATCATAACTAATTATTTTATTGGTTTTCATAACCTACAAATTAGACTATGGCATCTTGGACATGTTGCTTGATGGGATGCGTTACAGTGATGTGTTTGCTCTATACCTTTACTAACATTTGGCATCCAGATAATCATAATCTGCAGAAGCGTCTTGTCACTTCTTCTGAAGTACTTGCTCCTTTTAAACCTATATATTTAGTCTCACACCCCACTACCAGCATTGACCTTATCTTTTCCTTATTGTCTAACTTTCAGCGTAATAGTGTTAGATCTAACCGTCCCATATATCATATTTCTCATAGTTCTGCATCCCCACAATTTGTTGCACTTTTTATTGCTAGTGTTCCAAAATTTGACTATGCTCAGCTATGGTTTATTAATAAAACCCATCTTCTGATTCCAGAATATGGTGCACTTCCGCATCTTGATAAAAATATTTGTTTGATATGCAGTATTGATTTGCAATCTACTACTTCTGGCATTTTTCATAATTCTAACCGCCGCCCTATGGCTAACATGGATAATATTAATACCTGTGGAAGTCCAGAAGTCCAGGACTCTACTTCGGTTGCAATGCCTGCGACTATTTTGGTTGATACTTCCAACCCCTCTGATTCTGTAGGTGAATGGCAATGTACAGACAATGGTATTCCACAGTTTATAGTTAGAATTGATGAAATAGCTCAACCTTCTACTCCTATAGCTTCTGTATCTCCCTCTACTCCTATACCAGAATCTACCACACCTCCATTTAAGGAAGGTGACCCTATTCAAGTTCGTTTAGATTCTGCTACACAAGTAGCATATGATGTTTCATATCGTTTGGTTACCTGGCACTTACAATTAAATAAATGGTTGGTTTCCACACAATATTCCAATTGTACGCCATTCGTATCAGTACAGGAAAGAGCTTTTCAGTGGTGGTTTCATGAAAGCATGTTATATAATGTATCACTTCGATCACACCATCGCCCTAGACGAGATATTTTAGCTACTGGGTTAGGTACATATGGTAGTGTCGTGGGATCAGCTGCACAAATTAATTCAGAAATTCTAAGATATAAACTTGCTTCTTTAGCCTCTCATACTTCTACAGGTCTGGATACCCAATATGGTATTAATACTAATATTGTTAAGCTTCAACAGCATCAAACTCATGTTATGGTAGATACAACTGAGATTATTTCTGATAAGTTTCACACTCTGGTCGACTCAGTTTACAATGTTACGCATGATACTGCATGGGCAATGCTATGTTCACAGGTTCAGGCTGATCTGTCTGCCGATCTTAAACTTCAGTTGCAAAGTTTATGGTCTGGTAGATGGCCTGCTTCGTTGAGTCTTGCTGCTTCAAAATCTGTGACTGACTTTGCGATGACTCATCTTTTGTGGTGGGAAGTTCTTCTATCTGACTGCTCACTTGAAAGATGTGCCATTCAAACATTAATACCATGGGCAGGCAAAGATGCTATTATTTATCGTTTAGCTACAATTGGCCTACCATCTAATGGTTCATTATTGTTGCCTGAACTTTCACATCAATGGGTAGCCCAGGGTACGGATAGTTCCAACTGGACCCTTGTAGACATTTCCTTGTGTCACTCGAATGCTAATTCTTATATATGTTCTCCATCCCAATATAAAACTACTACTGAAACATGTTGGGTTAATCAGGATGAATGTAGTTTTCATGGTCAATTTAATGTTACAAATCCTGTCTACTACTTGGGGTTAGATCGTGTTTGTTTTCACTTATTTCAGCCTGATCAAATTATTTTTAAAACAATGGACGAATCCCTTCTCAGCACTCACTTATTGCCTGGCACGTGGTGTAATTCCATTCCTGTGTCTTACGTTGCTTCTTCAGTATGGAACTTCACTATGCCTCAACTTACTAACATAAGTTTGGATTTATCATGGGAACGTATTGTTGATTTTTCCATGTCAGATTTGCCCTTGGGTATGGGTTCTGAGATGAAAAAATGGTTAACTGACTCAACATCAATTACAACATTGCTTAATTCATTAAAGAGTGTTTCGCACCAAGCTCAAATTACTGTCACACATAAACAAGGGATTCTTAAACAGGTCTCTGCTGCTGTTAAACAAGATGGTCAGACCTCATGGTGGGAATCTGTTTTGGGATACAGTAATACTGCTACACATTTTTTTAATATAATGTTGCATCCAGTTGTAGTTATTTTTCTCTTACAACTGATTTTATTTTTATTCATCTGTATCAGTGGTTGCTATTTCAAACGTTTACATCGTAATCTGTGTAAAAAGGTGGCTGTATTGGAGGACTTAGAGTCTAAGCATAAACGTCTTCTCCCATTATATACACTAAATGGTTATTCTGTATCTTTGGATCCCTCTCAGCTTCCCACTCCTCATTGATTTTGGATTGTATTCTGTGTCCATGTTCTTACATTATTTTTGTTTTCTTTTAGATCTCCATTTTGCTTTTCTTCTATGTCATGACTGGTTCCTTACTTTTATTTTTAAACAGCACTTGGGCGTTTCTGTATCTTTAAGTTAAATACTAAGTGGTACATTCTGATGACAGGTTTACCAGCTACACTCTATTATCAGTAACTTTCTCTGTCAACGTACATCCAGCTGCTTTTATTACACTTATTTGTGAAGAATTTCTATTTCTAAGAAGAGTTCCTACTGACTGCTCTACTGTCTATGGGTACGATCGGTACTAGGATGAAGACTTTGCATACTACCTCTGACGAAGATTTCCTAAACTTTGCATATACCTAAGGAGTTGAGGAGCTATCATGGTTATCCTACTTCTCAAACTTCCTGTTTGGTTGCTGTGAATGTCTATTGTTGCTATTTTATGGGTGAATCTCATGCTGCAAATTGCTATTTCATTCTGCGGCCTGGACGCTAATTCTGAACTCTCCATGAACTATATTTCTTGCTATGTCACTGATATTCCTTCTATTGGACTTCCAAATTTGATACTGGTATTTGACTTCTTCAATCAAGATCTCTAAAGAACTTTAATGTAGCTTTAACACAGTTTATTACGTCACTCTGTGTTATATTTATTATTCCTGTGTTTCTGCTGGTACCACTTGTGTGTGACTTTTTGCTATTCAATTTTTTTTTTTCTCCTCTCTCTTTTTCTTCTCTTTGGCACAAGTGTTGTTTTGTTCACAGTTTTTCTCTTGTTTTTCTTTTTGGTTTTGTCATAGAAGAAAAACAAGTGGGGGAGTGTGGAGTATGGATCATTATTTAATGTGCAGTTTGCAATATATATGTATATATATTTAATACTAATGTACAATAGGTGTATGAAATATTGCAGGCCTTTTGCTTAGATTTGAAAACGTTACACTTTCAATGACATTTCCACAAGGTTAAAGTTAAATTAGAACAAACACATGTGCTGTCAGTCAAATGTATACAAAACTCGTCGTAAGCTAATTACAGGCAAGAGCCTTCTAGAGAATATTCCAAAAACACATGTGCTGTCAGTTAAATGTATACAAAAACACTTCGTAAGCTAATTACAAGCTCGAGCCATTTAGGGAATATCCCAAACTTAGATATGCAATACATTACATCATGTAACAAGTTAGAAAACCTTTTTGGGAAAATCACACAGGTGGGGGCTGCTTTTTGGAGAACAAAATGGCTATTTAACTGAAGGAGAAAGGATAGGACGTTGTCATTCTTTAACATTCAGTCAACCATTATTCCATTCTCACTTGCACGCAGAGCATCATACACAAGGACATATGCTGTGATCACTAATACTTTGGTAAGATTAATTATTTACTGACTATTTTTGCATTCTGTTACATTCATCCAATACACTTTTATCTTATATTTATTTGAGTCATTGTTTCATTTATTACAATATTTTTACAGTGCCTTTTCGGGTCTTCAGACACTGAACTAATTTTAGTGATAAATCAAAAATATCATCTAGAATGGTTAAAGAAAACAGTATTTATAAGTAATTTGGAAACGGAAAGGTCTACTCCGTATATAGCTATAGATTGCATAAAGACACGCTAAGCTTAGAATGACCCGGAGTGACCTTTTGTCGGTAAAGGTCCACATCATACCTGAAGCGAGCCATAACTATCAAAATTGAAGTATCACCGAAACCGACACCGAGGACTGGTGGCTGCGAAGTAATGCCAGTTGGCAGGGGTCCTAGTCCAGGTCAGCCTATGCCTCTTAGGGGCTTATTATAAATTAGAGGCATCCAGATAGCCGTCGGGAGTAAAGGCACTGGCATGAACCACAGGGGCTTTCTAAAGGGACTTAATAAATTAGGCATAACTCACTGAGGGGATATACAAAAGAAGGTCCGCTGAATCTTGCGAGGGTTCGGTACCACAGTAGTGGTTTGCAGTAGCGTGCGCCAGACAGTCTTTTCAAGCTTAGCCGATGCCCACGTGTGGGTAGTTCATGATGGAGGCAAGTATTGCAGCAGGGGCCACAGTCCAGTGGGAGCTAGGGAAGTTCATGATGAAGGCAGGGGATTCAATAAAGACCACGGCACAGTGGGAGCTAAACGGGACATCCACCCTGCCACAGGCCAGCACTCGGGCCATCATCTTCAAGCCATGGTCCTGGAGGCTTAGGGAGGCCTCGTGGGCGACAGGAGGCCCTGGTGGTACGTCGCCGCCTGCGGCGGGTAGCTCTCCGTCGGTGTGGGTGATGCTTCGGGGTTAACACCCTGAGGGCCCTCAGCCTAGGCAGGCTGACCTTAAGCCAGATAGGCCGACGAGTAGTAACCACGCCTGAAGGGGGTCCCTTCACTCTCGGGCTGAAGTCCTTCTGGACTCTCTCCTTATTCTGCTGCTGTGTGGCTGCCACACCATTGTCCAGTTTGGCCCAGAATTTGGTGAACAGCTCATCTAGCCATTGCAGAGACTGCTGGACAAAGCTTAGTGGGAGCGGTTATGCATTTTGTTGTGTTGCCTTGTTGAGGATTTGTGCATCCGCCATCTTGGCTCCCTGTGTGGAGCGTCGCTGCTGCTGATCGCATAGTGGGAGTTTGAGGTCTGAGCACTCGGCAGGTCAGTCCAGTAGGGACCAGGATATCCCCCACCAGTCCAAAGGGGGGGGGGGGGGGTGGAGAGTAGTGGATTTGCCGTGCTGTTCAGGGTTGAGTGGAGTAAGGAAGCTGGACGCACTTCCCCTCCACATGCGTTGGCAGGCGGCAACCTGCTGCCACGAGTCCCGTTTACTGAGAATGGTCTCAATTGATTCAGTGCAGTGCCCCCCAGGTAGGTAGCACCCCAGCCAGACCCTTCCAGCTTGGTAACCTGAAATATCTCCGGTGAATCAGCACCGATCGCAGGAGCTCGTTTGGTGCACGTCTGGCTAGTTCAAGCTGCAGGCTCTGCCCCCTTTGTTATTGGTTTTTAAAGGGTTAAATATTGTCTTTTATATTTGTGATTTAGCTGAAATGATTAAGGATTATTAAAACCATGTGTATTTCATTTCTAAATGCAATCAAGATCACTGCTTGAAATATGTGAAAATGTAATTTCCTTGATTTAAAATTGTTCCTGATGATTACATATTACTCATTATAAATATTACTCATCACAATGCTATATTACCAATAGTGTTTTTGTACTTATGAACATACATACAGATGCATATCCCAAGAGTGAAATCATTTATACCTGGAAACGAGGCCCGCTTTATTCAGTGGAAGTACCTGAAGAATCATCAAGTCTTCTCCAGTATGATTTAATTGGACAAACCGTTTCAAGTGAAACAATGAAATCCAATACAGGTAACAATTTATTTATACATTTGTTTGTTTATTAATAAACTTTTAGATAATAAGGATGAACCATCTCAAATTAAATTGCCAACTTTGTTAAGCTAGCAAAATGTGAACAATCTTTGAACTAGTTAAAGAGACATCACTTTGATTCAACTATCTCTATCACAAAATATTGGACAGATCTACATACGTAAGAGAGGGAGTTTGATCTGTGTGATTCATGCAAAGCAAGTTCTGTTTTCAGGTTTCTCTCTTCTGCTGCACAATTATGTTCTGTTTCTGCCATTAGTAGATTGGTCTGAAACTGAGTTGGGTGGGTAAAATGGAAGCAGGGCTGAAGAAACTCTTGTAGCTAGAGAGGCACACTCAGAAATACAATCTGACCAAATTTATACTTGGTTAATACTTTTTTTCTGCATACTTTTCAAAGTTCTTCTTGTTTTATTATGTTTTAAAGTGTTTGCTTGGTGGTGTAAAACAATTATTGTCAAGTGATGCATGTCCCTTTAAAAAAAAATACAAAAAATGGAGACCAGTGGAAACAAGTGGAAGATATTGATAAACATTGCCTATTTCCATCATATTTTTGACAATGTAGATGAGATCATCCCACATACTATTTACTATAAATTATGATTAAAGGCACACTACAAACTGAAGTGCTTTATGTGTGAAAGAGGATGTCCTAATTTTTCATTTTATAAAAGTGCAGTCTATCCTCAAAAAAACATGAATGTATTTCATGCATATTTGTCTTCGGGAGTATGTCAATTAGGTGAAAAATTAAATATGCCCATGCAACATTGATAATTGGCTGGATGTAGGCTCCTGCCAAGTTACATTACTTGCTTATTATTCGCTTGTGGACATTTTGTATTATTTTATATCTTATTACATAGTTACATAGTTACATAGGCTGAAAATAGACATGTGTCCATCAAGTTCAGCCTTCCTTACATTTGTTTTTTGTTGTTGATCCAAAAGAAGGCAAAAAAACTAGTTTAAGGCACTTCCAATTTTGCAACAAACTAGGAAAAAAATTCCCTTGTGTCCCCAGAATGGCAGTCAGATTTATCCTTGGATCAAGAAGCTATTACCCTACATTGAAAAATTATATCCTTGGATATTCTGTTTTTGCACGTATTCATCTAGTTTGTGAGGCTATTTATGGGGTGATGTCAGGGTACCTGTAGTCTCTACCCCTGAGACGGGTAGAGACTTAGACGTTTTTCCATCCAGACGGCATGATTCTCCCGTTCCTCGCGGTCCCCTCGCGCATGTAAACGCCGGCCTTTTTGTAACGTGACGCTCAATAGTCGACGTCATGACGCTATTCTAGCCCGACCTGTCAGTCAAATCCCGGACACGAATCAGGTCTCGGCGGAGGCGTGATTAGTCTCTAGAACCAGGGTATTTAAGGGAGCTCTCAGCATTTGCTCATTGCCCTGTCGTGGTTCTAGCCAGCCTAGTCACACAGTGCTCTTGTATTCTCTTGTCTTTTGGTTCTGACCCGGCTTTGTTATTACTTACCTGTCTTCTCTGTTATCCTTGACCCGGCTTGTCTCTCGCTTACCTGTCTTCTCGTTCCCTCGACCTCGGCTTGTCCCTGACCATTCTATACGTAGTATTACGTTAAGTCCGGCCATTCTAAGGTCCGGTATACGTATCTGCTACTCTTTGTACTCTGCGTGTTGGATCCCTGTCCCGATCCTGACATTACGACAGGGCCAATGGATCCTGCAGGTACAAACTGTCAGCTTGGTTCTCCTGATCCTAGGTTTGACGCCATGGATCATAGAATGGATCAGATGGCACTAGCACTACAGGCGTTACTATCACGTCCTAATAATCCACCTGAGGAGATGCGTAATACTTCTATTCCTCCTGTGAGTTCAGGGCTAGAGGTAGCCACTGTAGGTGCTTCTTCCCGAGTTACCCCACCTGTACGTTATGCTGGTTCTCCTGAAAAGTGTCGTGGCTTTTTGAACCAGATCAGTATCCATTTCGAGCTACAACCCCGTTCCTACCCTACTGATAGGGCAAAGGTGGGATTTATTATCACCTTACTCATTGAGAAGGCTCTGAGATGGGCTAATCCGTTGTGGGAGAATGATAATCCATTAGTCTATAACTATAATGCCTTTGTAGCTGCTTTTAGAAGAACTTTTGACCCCCCTGGCAGAAAGGTCAATGCAGCTAGATTACTGTTGCGCCTTAGACAAGAGAACCGAACACTTGTGGATTACGCACTAGAGTTCAGGTCTTTGGCGGCAGAGGTTAAGTGGAATGAACAGGCTTATATAGACGTATTTTTAAACGGATTATCCGATGTAATACTTGACGAGGTAGCGACGAGAGAGCTTCCCGAGAATTTGGAGGACTTAATTTCCTTTATCTCTCGCATTGACGAACGTCTAAGAGAGAGGCAGAACACTCGAGATAGAACCGGTAGACCTTCCTTTAGACTAGCTCCTTCATTTCAAAGTCCTGAAACCAAAACTCCACAGTTTCCAGAACCTATGCAGATAGGCCTTACTCGCCTCTCAGAAGAGGAGAGACAGTACAGGAGAAGGGAGGGACTGTGTATGTATTGTGGAGTCAGAGGTCACTTACGTTTGAATTGTCCCAATCGCCCGGGAAACGCTCGCACCTAAGTTTCTCTAGAGGACAGGCCTTGGGTGTTTCTATTTTGTCCTCTACTCATAACTACAAAGAACACAGGCTTCTATTACCCGTCTCTTTAACTTGGGAGAAGGGAACTTTAGAGACTGTGGCATTGATAGACTCCGGAGCTGCTGAGAGCTTTATCGACCAAGTTTTTCTCACCAAACACGCTATCCCATCCCAGTTAAGGAGGACACCTTTGGCTGTTAAGGCCATAGATGGTAGACCTTTAGTTGAGCCTGTGATTTTCCGGGAGACCACACCTCTTAACTTAACTACTGGTATTCTACACAAGGAGGAGATATCTCTACTACTCATTTCATCTCCTTCTGTTCCCATAGTCCTGGGATACTCCTGGCTGAAGAGACATAACCCCATTATAGATTGGAAATCAGGGGAAATAGTCTCGTGGGGTCAGGGATGTCAAGAGAGATGTTTAAAGAGAGTGTCACCCCTTTGTATTGTTAACACACTTAATAACTCTACCGACTCTACTAAAGTACAGATACCGTCCTTGTATCTAGATTTAAAGGCGGTATTTGACAAAGGAAAGGCTGATACCTTACCACCACACAGGCCTTTTGATTGCAAAATTAATTTACTTCATGGTACTATGCCTCCCAGGGGCCATGTATACCCTTTGTTTACGAATGAGAACTTAGTCTTAGAGGAGTATATTCGTGAAAACCTAGACAAAGGGTTCATTAGGAGATCCTCCTCCCCTGCTGGGGCTGGATTTTTTTTTGTTAAAAAGAAGGATGGTTCTTTAAGACCTTGCATTGACTACCGAGGTTTGAACAAGATAACCATTAGAAATGCCTATCCGATCCCCTTGATCACCGAGCTTTTTGATCGATTAAAGGGTTCCAAGATTTTCACTAAGTTAGACCTCAGAGGTGCTTATAACTTGGTGAGAATTCAGCAGGGACACGAGTGGAAGACTGCATTCAATACTCGTTATGGGCACTATGAGTATACTGTAATGCCTTTTGGTCTCTGTAATGCCCCGGCGGTATTTCAGGATCTAATTAATTAAGTTCTTAGGGAGTTTCAACATGACTGTGTTATTGTATACCTCGATGATATACTTATACATTCCAGGGATATTGAGACTCACCACGGACAGGTCAGAAGGGTTTTGCACAAACTTCTTCAACATGGCTTGTACTGCAAATTAGAGAAATGTAGCTTTGACCAATCCCAGACTACCTTTCTTGGTTACGTGATTTCTGGAGAGGGGTTTGAAATGGATCCGGAGAAACTCCAATCCATTTTAGATTGGCCTTTACCTAAGGGTCTCAAGGTCATTCAGAGATTTATTGGTTTCTCTAATTATTACAGACGTTTCATTAAGGGTTACTCCTCTATTATTGCTCCTATCACCAATATGACCAGACAAGGGGCTGACACTAAGAATTGGTCTACTGAAGCACTTCTGGCTTTTAAGACTCTCAAGGAGCTGTTTGCTTCCGCACCAGTTTTAGTTCACCCCGATACTACTCTGCCTTTCCTACTCGAAGTTGACGCTTCTGAGACGCTTCTGAGACGGGATAAACCATTACATCCATGTGGGTATTTTTCCAAAAAATTATCGGGTACTGAGAGCAGATATGACATTGGTGACAGGGAACTCCTAGCGGTTATCATGGCTTTAAAGGAGTGGAGACATCTATTGGAGGGGACTTTGCATCCTGTTACCATTTTGACGGATCATAAAAACTTATCCTATATTGGGGAGGCTAAACGATTATCATCGAGACAGGCCCGTTGGTCTATATTCCTCACTCACTTCAATTACATACTCACATATAGGCCTGGTTCTAAGAATTCTAAAGCTGATGCCTTGTCTCGCCAACATGAACCTTCTGCCATATCTGAGCCGGTTTTATCCTCTATAGTACCTAAGTGTAATATCATCGCTAACACAACTCTCAAAATCCATTCTCCGCTTCTTGATCAGATCAGGAGCTTGCAGCATCTGGCACCTAGACTGACTCCTGCGTCTAGACACTTCGTTCCTCCTGAACTCCAACTGGAGCTCTTACAGTGTCTTCACGAGAGTAAGGTGGCTGGTCATCCGGGCGTTCGCAAAATATATTCCTTGATCTCTAAGGATTTCTGGTGGCCTTCTTTACGGAGGGATATTAAGGATTTTATCGGAGCCTGTGAGGTCTGTACTAAGACTAAACTACCTCATTCGCTTCCTTGTGGTCTCTTACATCCCCTGGAAGTTCCAGAAAAACCTTGGTCCTGTTTGGCGATGGATTTTATTGTGGATTTGCCTGTTTCGAAAAAGCACACTGTTATTCTCACAGTGGTGGACAGGTTTACCAAGATGGCTCATTTCGTGCCTTTACCTAAACTTCCGACTTGACCTGAATTAGCGGAGATTTTTGCTAAAGAGATCTTTCGCTTACATGGGATACCTTCCGAGATTACTTCTGATAGAGGTTCCCAGTTTGTTTCACGTTTCTGGAGATCATTCTCTTCTCAACTAGGCATTAAATTGAATTTTTCTTCTGCTTATCACCCTCAGTCTAACGGAGCCGCTGAACGTACCAATCAAAAGATTGAACAATATCTGCGTTGTTTTGTTTCTGAACACCAGGACGATTGGGTCGGTCTGATTCCTTGGGCAGAGTTCGCACACAATAATCGTGTTTGCGATTCAACTCGCTCTAGCCCCTTTTTCATGAATTATGGTTTTCATCCTTCCATTCTTACCTCGGTTCCTTCTTCCCAGGGGGTACCGTCGGTTGATACTCATGTTGTCAATCTGAAGAAGTTGTGGGATCAGACTCGACAAATTCTCCTACATAATTCTATACTGTATAAAAAACACGCTGACAAACGCAGAAGGCCGGCTCCTAGTTTTGTCCCTGGTGATAGGGTATGGTTGAGTACTAGAAACATTCGTTTGAAAGTGCCGTCTATGAAATTCGCTCCTCGCTACATTGGACCCTATAGGATCCTGAATCGAATTAATCCTGTTGCGTATCGCCTAGCGCTCCCCTCTGCCTTACGTATTCCTAATTCCTTTCATGTTTCCTTGCTAAAACCCCTGATCTGTAACAGATTCTCCTCCAAGGTCTCCTCTCCTCACTCTGTTCTGGTTGAGGGTCAGGAGGAGTACGAAATCAACTCCATCATCGATTCTCGAATCTCCCGGGGGAAAATCCAATACCTGGTTGACTGGAAGGGATATGGTCCAGAAGAGAGGACCTGGGTACCACAGGAGGATGTCCATGCTCCTCGTCTTCGCAGGGCTTTTCATTCCCGCTTTCCATCTCGTCCCGGTTCCTTCCGCCCGGTGGGCATTTCTGAGAGGGGGGGTACTGTCAGGGTACCTGTAGTCTCTACCCCTGAGACGGGTAGAGACTTAGACGTTTTTCCATCCAGACGGCATGATTCTCCCGTTCCTCGCGGTCCCCTCGCGCATGTAAACGCCGGCCGCGAGAGAACTATGCCTTTTTGTAACGTGACGCTCAATAGTCGACGTCATGACGCTATTCTAGCCCGACCTGTCAGTCAAATCCCGGACACGAATCAGGTCTCGGCGGAGGCGTGATTAGTCTCTAGAACCAGGGTATTTAAGGGAGCTCTCAGCATTTGCTCATTGCTCTGTCGTGGTTCTAGCCAGCCTAGTCACACAGTGCTCTTGTATTCTCTTGTCTTTTGGTTCTGACCCGGCTTTGTTATTACTTACCTGTCTTCTCTGTTATCCTTGACCCGGCTTGTCTCTCGCTTACCTGTCTTCTCGTTCCCTCGACCTCGGCTTGTCCCTGACCATTCTATACGTAGTATTACGTTAAGTCCGGCCATTCTAAGGTCCGGTATACGTATCTGCTACTCTTTGTACTCTGCGTGTTGGATCCCTGTCCCGATCCTGACAGGTGATAAATATTAAAAATGATATTTTAATAACAATTATCAAAAAATAATGTAATTTTTATCATATCAAAATTTATATCTTGGCACTGTTTCCCCGATTAATGATTTAAAGCTGAGAATTACCAACTATTTTAATTCTCATAGATCCCAGAGTAGGTTTCATAAGATTTTATCACACACATTAATCACAGACTTGTTATAAAAATATAATTTATTGTGACAATAATAATAATAATAATATGTAACATGCATGATAATATAAGTGAATATTTAGGTATACATAAGTGTAGAGGACTGTGTTTTGCTACCCATCATTTTTTTATTGTTGGCTGTCCCTCCCCTTAATTGTTGCAGTATGTTATTCCCTTTGCCACAGTTAATTACATAGAAGAAACAAGTAACAAGCTATCTGTTGTCTCATTCGTCTGGTTGTTCGTTAAGAATCTACTTTCAACAATCTGAAGTTGTACCATTCGACAAACAAACAAAATACCGAACAACCAGGCAACCTCGGAGAGGAGCGTGGCACTAATTAAACACACCTATCATTATTCACACCACCGTAATTGACAGTCACACGAACGCACTGGGTATTCCCTGGGTGGCTGCCGTTTGGCATTCAAACACGTGGTGGCAGCCATCTTTTTATACGAACGCACCAGCGGTGTTTGGTCATCGAGTGTCTGGAACCCAAATCGGACACTCGACCAGACACCTCCATACTCACACCTGTTCATGGGAAAACAAGAGAACAGAACGGCGTTCAGTGAAAGGAATCACACAAACGAGGGGAATCATATGAACGCAGGTGTAACGGATCCTACCGTTAATGGACACTTCCTAGCTTGCGCCGAGGACCACAAGCACCGCACTGGACACCACAACCACCGCAGACTCCACAACCGCCGTAGCTTAACTGGAGCCGCGCCGTCTTCCTTCCACCCTGAATGAACCTCCAGCATTCAGGACCGTGTGGGAAAGACCTCTCCTCCAGGAGAGGGTATCAGGAACAAGAACAAAGTGATTAAAGCTCAAGGGGGTATGCAGAGCATAGCAATCCCCAGTGTGATATAGCAGTTCCCTCCAATAACGAGACAAGGCTACTTTTTGAAGGGTCAAGAAGAACTGAGGGCTGGAACACCCAGCCTGGTTTTTATTACCATTTTGTAAATACAGGACCACCCACAGGGAGGGACAAAACAACCAATCATACACGTACATCATTGAAACCACTCCCAGTAATTACACACAAAATCCACCCTTCTGTCTGTGATATAATTATGGTTTAACATAATTATCATAGACAGTAAAAATACAGTTTTTACACATACACTGTAACTTTAAAACCATACATTCAATCTCCATGTAAAAAATTACATATTTGAACTCAGCACACTTCAAACATAAACACTTCAAAAAATCAGCCAAATCCCTCCAGTGGATCAAAAGTTAGATGGAGGTCCCTTTATGACCGACCGCAAGCACATTTTCCTGCCCAAAACAGTTCCATAGATTTGGGCTGTGCGGTCGGTCAATTTCATGCAGAAAAACGACTAAGTCCCATCTTCGAACGGGACTTAGTCTCTGCAGCTAAAAGTTCCGTATGGGAGAAGGTAAGGGTTAGCGGTGTTCGTGTATTTGCGCATCCGATTTTAGTTCCACAGAATCTTTAGCATACACCGCTGACCGCGTTCGAATGAACAAAGATGGCCGCCGCCACGTGTTCGACTGTCGAATGGCGGCCACCCAGCGGTCGGCAATTAACCTGCAGTAACCTCACAGCCTGGGAGGTAAATTGCCTGCACACTTTAACTTCTGGGAGGTCTGCCTGTGTGGTACTTGGTTCAGTAAGCCCCATTTACTGAACCAAGAGGGAGAAAGCCAGGGACAAGTTATTTTACAGGTCTGGGGACATAGTCTTAAAGGGGAATTGGTCACCAAAGTTACAAGATGTCACCAGACGGTTCTAAAAGGGCCATACACACCAAATAAAAGTCCATAAGTTTTCAGGGGCACAACCTTCCAGGGGCCATAGTCATGAGGAAGGAGGCTGGCAAACAGGCTTCTCCACAATCCAGGGAAGCAGGGCAATTTATCATTTAAAGGGCCAGTAACAAATAGCAATTTGTAACAGCAGGCAGAACCCATTATCTTAAAGGAACACTATAGTCACCTAAATTACTTTAGCTAAATAAAGCAGTTTTAGTGTCTAGCTCATTCCCCTGCAATTTCACTGCTCAATTCACTGTCATTTAGGAGTTAAATCACTTTGTTTCTGTTTATGCAGCCCTAGCCACACCTCCCCTGGCTATGATTGACAGAGCCTTCATGAAAAAAAAAAACTGGTTTCACTTTCAAACAGATGTAATTTACCTTAAATAATTCTCAATCTCTAAATTGAACTTTAATAACATACAGGAGGCTCTTGCAGGGTCTAGCAAGCTGTTAACATAGCAGGGGATAAGAAAATCTTAATTAAACAGAACAATAAAGAAAGCCTAAATAGGGCTCTCTTTACAGGAAGTGTTTATGGAAGGCTATGCAAGTCACATGCAGGGAGGTGTGACTAGGGTGATTGAGCAGTGAGGCTGCAGGGGCATGTTCTATACACCAAAACTGCTTCATTAAGCTAAAGTTGTTCAGGTGACTATAGTGTTCCTTTAAACATTTTCGTGCTTTTAACCTCACAAACGGAGACCGACCGCAAGGCCAAAACACATGGAACTATCTTTGGCTTACACCTCATGTGCGGTCGGTAAACCTAAGACCTCCAGGAAATTCACGAACCCCTGAACCGATCTGGGTGATTTTTCAGTATGTTGCTCACCCAAATCAGGGCTATCAGGGGATATATGATTTATGGGTGAAGAATATCGTTTTGGGGTACATCTAAGAATTGTGGGAAAATGTGTTTGTAAACTGAAGAGATAATTAAGTTATCTCTCAGGCTAAGGGGAGGGAATATGTGTACTGTAACCAGCTAGTGATTGGATAATTCCTAATTTTTGTGGGTGTCTCCCTCGCATGGGAGAATTGCATAAAAGCAGAGTATGTGGCATTAAAAGTTAGTTCTGCTCCTGATACTGATTGTCATCCAGTTATTGGGAAGGGTGGTGGGAGATTCATGGCTTTATTTACTACTTGTGCTGTGCTTCTTATGATGTTTTGCTTGTTCCTGAATAGCTACTGAAGTTACCAGCGGAGAATACGCCTTGCTACCATTGCTCTCCGCTACAATAAGTATACAATATGGCAGTGGTTTAACACAATTACAGACAGCTAAAAACAAAGTTATATCGACATGTATGGAGTTTTCAATAAGATTTACGACAGGATACTTTACTTTTAAATCAACTTAACACAGAACACAGCATCTCACAGCAGCACAGCATAAAGCAATAAAAATTTTGGCTGACAGTCAAATCACACTGAATTAACTCTTTCACTGCTAGCTACAATTCTCATAGGCAAGATATCCTATTATATTGCAATTTTACAACTACAACATTTCTCATATATCCTTGACCATTCATATGTCCATCCAATAAGAATAATTCTAACCAGAATTTACGTTTGCAGAATGTTAACTTCCTTAATTAAGATTCACTATTTCTAAATTAAGTAAGCCAATATATCTGGATAATTGTGTGGTATTCTATGTTTAATCTTATTGTTATCACAATCTTATTGTTCTTTCTGTAAAAAAAAACTTTTCTTTGCCTTAGACTAAATCTTCTTTCTTCCAGTCTAAACACATGACATTGTCCTATGTAAAGTCCTGTTTGTGAATAGATTTCCACACAATGGTTAGTATTGGCCCCAGATATATTTGTATAATGTTATCATATCCCCTCTGAGGTGACATTTTTCTAAACTAAAGAGGTTTAAATTTGTTAACCTTTCTTTATAGCTAAAATGTTCCAATACTTTTGTTAATTTTGTAGAGCGCCTCTGCACTCTTTCTAATGCCATAATATCCTTCTTTAGAACAGGTGCCCAAATTTGCACAGCATATTCAATATGTGGTCTTACCAGCGATTTATAAAGAGGCAAAATTATATTCTCATCCCAAGGATGAATGCTTTTTTTCATGCATGACAATACCTTACTTGCCTTAGTTACTGCTGATTGACATTGCACATTGTTGCATAGTTTGTTTTCTATAACAATTCCCAAGTCCTTCATGTGTGCTATTATCCCTAATTCACTTCCATTAAGGATATAAGTTGCTTGTGCATTCTTTACACCAAAGTGCATAACTTTGCATTTTTCTACATTACATTTCATCTGTCATTTAAATGCCCATTCCCCCAGTCTATCTAAATCCATCTCCAGCAAAGTAATATCTTGCTCACATTGTATGACTTTAGAGCGTTTTGTGTCATCTGAAACCACTAAAGCATGACTTTCAATGCTTTAAATAGAAGGGGTCCCAAAACGGAACCCTGAGGGACACTACTTGCCATCTCTGTCCAGCTAGAAAATGTACCATGAATGACCACTCTGTACTCTATTGTTAAGCAAATGTTGTAGCCAAGAACAAGAATTTTCATCTAGACTGATTTCTTTGAGTTTGAACATTAATCTATTGTTTGGAACTGTATAAAAGACCTTGGCTGTAACGGCATGTTTCAGCAGACAAGGGGTTATATTAGAGGCGATATTCCCCTTTCAGATATAAAGGCAGCTACTGTAGAACACCAAACTCCCGAATTGAATACAAGTGAATGCACCAAACTCCCGAACTGCATACAAGGGAATAAGGTAGCACTCCAAACTCCCGAACCGGAACTTCACGAATAGCTGCTAGCAGACGAACAGGAAAAGCTCCCAAGTGGCTTACACTCCTGGAAATCAGTCTCTATCAGCATACAGTGAATCCCCCCAAGAACGAGACAAGGCTCTGTGTTGAGGGTCAAGCAGTGGTCTGTTTATTCAGGGCTACCCGCCCAGTATTTATGCAGGTCTCCCACCTAGTGGACACTCCCCTAGGGGACCAGATGGAAGACTGTAACACAGACAGACATGTATCACATTTCAGACACACAGAAGTACAACATCCCCACAATGCATCCTAATTTCCCTCCCTCTATCCTGGAGATAATTGAGAAGTAATTCAATTATCTCCCAGGACAGAGGCAAACTCCATTATACACGTGGGGACCCAAATACAGTAAAATACATTAAAACATATAATATTAAATTTTATACATAAAACACAGACATGTCACATATCCCCAGATAGCTGTTATCTGAGCGCACAAAACTACCGAATAGCGCTCAGATCCTATTTACACAGTTCAATTGCCATGGGTTAACACATTCACATATACAAACTACCGAATTAACCGGTGTTATAGGAACCAGGGGGCTGGAGGCTCAGCGGTGCCTGCACGTAAAAGTGTCCGCTTTTAGAGCACTGATTCCGGGCTGAGCACCGCTGGCCGTCCGGGGAGCTCCATAACACCGCCACCTAGCGGCCGCTTAGTGTAATTGCGGCCATCCAGTAACAGTCAATTAAGCTGCGGTTAACCGCAGCTACTGGGTGGTCAATTGACTGCACACGCTCGTTAAGCCGCGGTTAACCGCGGCTTCAGGGAGGTAGATTGAAGGCACACGCTAGCTTCTGGGTGGCCAATTAACAACGCCTGCCGGCTCCCCACGGCTCTGGGGAGGCTAACAGAAGGCGGTTCATGCGGTAGACAGAATCTACCGAACGGCTGTGCAGAAAGACATGAATAAACCTTTCTGCGCAGTAAAATTAACTGTTTAACTGCCGGTCCATAGTCCAAAGGCAGCAGGCGGGCAACCAGGCTTCTCCAATGCAATGTGGCGAGATTGCTCTCGTCACATTGGCGAAATCCAAATAGATCACATCCACTACAACACTCTTATCTATACTTCTACTTAACTTGCTTGTTAGTTTGACATGACCTATGCTTCATAAAACCATGCTGATTTTTGCTGATAACCATGTTCTTCTCAAGTAATTGTTTAATATTATTGTCAGGGGCGGCGTTACGGAAACCGGAACCCCAGAGGGCCTGATGAGAAGTTGAGAGTCTACAGCGTGGAAGTGGACTATCAGGGCCTGGTGCAGGGTAACCACATGCCCTCTGGTGTTGAGCACCAGCGTTTGTGCGACCACATACCAGGTACCTGATACAGCTTAGCCGATCCCAGGAACAAGCAGCTTGATATGCAGACCTCCCAGGAACTAAATAGGGGGGCTCTGCAGCAGACATGTATCCAGTACAGAAACAAGATAAGACTAGGAAAGACACCAAATAAGAAAACAAGACAAAACTAGTAGAACCCAGAACCAGAGAAGGAAGAAAGCAAAACCCAGAACATGTAAACAAGACATGAGGGAAACATGAACATAACATGGGCATGACTGGACAGGACTGTACATGAACTGGGTATTACAAAATAAAACAAGACAAGATATAATAGGCAAAACAAGAGGAGACATAACTAAGCACTATATATGAAAAGTATAAGGATTTAGTTACATTATATGATCATACATTGCATAAGCCTGCCACAACGCCAATGCACCCCATATTCGGCAGGTCCTACACTGCCTAATGTTGGCTAAAAGAACCATACTAAACCACAATAGCACTTACCTGCAAGAAAGGGCAGAAGCCTTGAGCAGCTGCCTGCAGGACACTGAAACAAAAGGAATGATGGAAAACAAATGGGTGTGGCAACATAAAACAAACATTTTAAAAGAAACCTGGACACTGGGAATTCCAGGGACGGATTACAGGAATGAACCAAGAAAAACCCAGCACAAAGAAAGCCATACATAGAATAGAAAACCAAAAAAACAAGAAAAACTAAACAAGAATTGTAAAAAGAGTACTGGATACCAGAAGCCAAGGCCAGACATCTCCGTAGAACATGGCATGATGTGACAATTATCCCTTAATAACTTTTTTATACTTTCCCAGCCATAGAAGTTAAGGTCACAGGTCTATGATTTCCAGACAAATATTTGTAACCCTTTCTGAATATAGGAACCACATCCACATTCCTCTAATCCTCCGGAACACTTCCTGAAAGAAAAGAATCTTGAAATATTAAAAGCAGAGGTTCACTTAGTTCCACACTTAGTTCCTTAAGTACTTGTGGCAGAACCAACCTCGCCACTGTGAACTGGAGAAGCCTGGTTGCTAGCCTCCTGCACTGCGACTATGGCCCTGGGGTGTATTAACCCTGTAAGAAGGGTATTTGGGCACAATTGATGTTTGTATGCTGTTCCTGGCCCTTTAAATACTGTGGAGCAGTATTACAACTTTTAAACTGGCACTTCGGATGCAGTCGAAGTGCCGAAGTCGTTGAAGTGGCCGCCATTACAGTCAAACAAGTGGTGGCGGCCATTTTAATCCAGTCGAATGCGGTGAGCTGTACCTTCCCCTACCCTTCGACACTGCGGCTGGAGACTAAGTCCCGTTCAAAGATTCTAACACACGTTCGAATGGGAATTTGTCATTTCTGGGTGTAAAATAGACCTCTGGTGGACAATATAACACCACGGAAACGCAACCCCGGTTCCACTTCGACACTTCGACAAAAGTCGAAGTGAGTTCGACGATTCGAACGCCGCCTTCAGATGGGACTTTGTAACTTTTCAGGGCAGAAATAGACCGACCGCACAGCCTGAATCTGTGGAACTGTTTTGGGCATGAAAATGTGCTTGCGGTCGGTCATAAAGGACTTCCAGCTAACTCTTTAACCCCTGGATGGAATTAACTGAATTTTGGATATGTTTGTAAGTAAAGTATGCTGATTGTTAATATCTTCATGAAGATTGAATGTATAGTTTTGGAGTTATAAAAATGTATAAAAATGTATCAGTTTTAGCTTGGAGATAATTGAGTAGATACAGTAAGAAACTAAATTATCTCCCAAGCAGAGGGGAGGCAATATGTGGGATGTAACCGATATGTGATTGGTTAATGTCTAATTGCCTGTGGGTGTCTCCCTTGCAGGGGAGCACTGCATAAAAGCAGAGTCCCTGTCATTAAACATCAGAGTTCTTCTTGACCCTGAATACGTAGCCTTGTCTCGTTATTGGAGGGAACTGCTATATCACGCTGGGGATTGCTATGCTCTGCATACTCCCTTGAGCTTTAATCACTTAACTCTTGTTACTGTTACGCTCTCCTTGGAGGAGAGGTCTTTCCCACACGGTCCTGAATGCTGGAGGTTCATTCAGGGTTGAAGTAAGACGGCGCGGTTCCAGTTAAGCTACGGCGGTTGTAGAGTCTGTGGTGGTTGTGGTGTCGTCTGAAGTGCGTGGAGTCCTCAGGAAGCACTAGGAGCATCCGTCAACGGAAGGCGTCCGTTACAGTACTCATGGATGAATATTGTCAGGCCCTGGAGCTTTGTTTATATTAACTTTCTTTAGTACCTTGTGTTAGCCAATTACAATTTTTCTGTAGTTTTTTTTGCAGCAATAATTTGCATATCTATTTCCATAGGTTCTTCCTTAATATATACGGAGGAGAAATAGTTATTTAAAATGTCTGCCTTTTCATGGTCTTTATTAACTAACACCCCCATTCTGGTACTTAGTGTACCTACACTTTCATTTTTTGTTTCTTTAGAATTTATGTACTTAAAAAAAAAAAACGCTTTGGGGTTGGTTTTGCTCTATTTGGCTATCATTTTTTCATTTTTAAGTATAGCAAATCTACACATTATTGGCTTCCTTATATCTTTTATAGGATGCCTCTGATTTGTCTGATTTGACTTTGAATGTCCTTCCCTTATTTTTAATTTCTTGATTCACTTTCCCACTAAGCAACATTGATTTCAATTAGTTTATTTTATATTTATTACCCAATGGTACATACTGAGAAATGTACCTTTCTAATATTTGTTGGAAGATATTCCATTTATCCTCGGTGTTCTTTTCACTAAAGAGTTTATACCAATCAATATATTGTAAAGCTCCCCATAACATATTGAAATTGGCCTTTTTAAAATGATATGTTTTAGCATGCCCCATGTGCTTTTTTTTTTTTTTTAAGTTTATTTTAAAGGACACTATATTGTGATCACTATTTCCCAAGTGCTCACCTACTTGAATGTTGGTCAAAAGATCAACGTTGTTTGTTAGAACCAGGTCCAGACAAGTGTCCTTTCTAGTTGGTGCTTGTACAAGTTGTGACATGAAGGTGTCATTTAACAAGTTCAAAAACCTAATTCCCTTTGCTGAACTACTAGTCTCTCTGTCTTTGTTTTTATTTTTTTATTGAGTTTATTGCATTGTACAAAGAAGTCATGAACAATACATCATACAATGCAGTGGTACAGTGGTACAGTGTGTGTCTTTTGTTAACTATATATCTTCATTTTTGCTCTACTGTTACGTGTGTGTCAAATCTATACATGACCCATTTTATAAATTTTATACATTTAACATCACTTGTTGTGGTGCGAGTGGCATCTGGGTGTGCAATGTTTTCATAGAGTATAGTATGGCAGAATTCCACTTTCGTGATCCAGTGTCTGATAGAAGGAGCTTGTAATATTTCCAGTGTATAGGGATCAAGAGGTTTGCTGCGGTCAAGAGATGGTTTAACAGTGTTTGTTGTGTCTTTGGTATGTAAGTTGGGTATATTAAAAAGAGTAGCACCTTTGGGGTGTGGGGTAATCGTATGTCTGTGATCAGTTGGATCAATGTTAGTATGCGTGTCCAGAGGCGCTGGGTGACTTCACATGTCCACCATATGTGTTCCGGGTTATCCTGTTTATACCCACATATCCAGCATGAATCTGAGGTGTTGGGAAAGAGGTGGCAGAGGTGTGAGAGTGTGTAATGCCATCTGGAGACTTTTTGTAATTACTTTCGTGAGTGGCATTGCTGACTGACGTGCCAAAGATATTTGTAAACAGGTGTTTGTACTTGTCATCTGTAAAGGTAATTTGCAGTTCTGTAGCCCAATGGGGGCTTGTACAATATGTGACATAAGGGTGTCATTTAACAAGTTCAAAAACCTAATTCCCTTTGCTGAACTACCAGTCCCTCTGTCTTGGTTTTTTTTTCTTGGTTTTTTTTGAGTATATTGCAATGTACAAGGAAGTCATGAACGGTACATCATACAGTGGTACATCATATTAAAGCGTGGAGGCATGGAGGAGAGTGGTTTGGTGATTATGAATAGTAGGTCGTCGATGAAGGCCGCCAGTTTAAACTCCTGTTTATCAGTTTGGATTCCATGAATATCCCCATTCAGACGGATACCCTGCAGGAATGGTTCCATTATAAGGATAAAAAGAAGGGGGGAAAGGGGCACCCCTTTCTTGTGCCATTAATTTTAATTTTGGCGCTTGGGGAGGAGTATATCGCCCCCCAACCACTTGTGCCAGCATGGGCCAAATCCCAATGCGGTTAGGGTTCCTGAAGAATAGGGACCAATCTACCCTGTCAAATGCCTTCTCGGCATTTATAGAGAGTAGAAGACTCTGCGGGTGGCGCAACTTCGCCAGGTGGATCATGCTCAGCATTTTGGTGGTATTATACTTTTCCTTTCTTTCTGGTACGAAGCCAGCCTGGTCAGGGTGTATTAGTCCCTGAAGGAGTGGTCTCATTCTATTCGCCAGGATTTTGTGAAGGGGGTGTGGAAGTTGGGAGGGTTGGGGGGTAAACCAGCTGGTACGAATCTCCTATTAAGTGTTAGTGGCAAGGATGAAACAGCATCGGACCTGTCCGGCACCCCTGCTGGTCATTCTAGAGGAATCTGTTACATTCCCTACACCTGTACGACCCCCACCAAGCAGAACCTCCAGGTGAGTGGCGGAGATAACCATCCCCTGTGTGGCAATTGCTTTTGTTAAATACCTGTATATACAGTACCCAGGGGTGTGATTTAGCCAGACCTAGGGACCCCAATCACCCAGTGGTGGTAAGGGTAGATGACCCAGCCACCGGAACACTATATTGTAGCAGAACCCTTTTGGCTGTCCAATACATTCCCTTCATAATTTATTGTTGGAACCTAAAAGTTTTTCCTGTGCCTGGATTATACAGATTTTCATATAACTATATGTGGCCATACTAAGATTCATCAAGTTGTTCAGTAAAAAGATGTACAAGTCTGCATGTGAACTGCTGTATTCACCATCTGAACTAAAGTACCGAACAACCGGACCACCCTGGTGTGAAGTGTGGCTGTGATTTAACTCCCTGTATGCTCGTTACATTCTCCTTGTTAAAACACACGAATGCTCTGCTGTATTCCCTGGGTGGCTGCCATTTCGGCAGCCGAACATGTGGGGGTGGCCATCTTAAACCCACGAACAGCGGTGTTTGGTCGTCGAGTGCCTAGAACTTAAATCGGACACTCGACTAACCGAACACCGCTAAGACCTCCAGGACTTCAGAAAGTGTCGATTGAAACACACGTCGTTCAGTAGGATGAACCCCACGAACCAGGGGATTCATCCGAATATTAAATCAACCATAGATGGCATATACTTTCGGGACTTTTTATGCGCGAACAGAGACCGACCGCAGGGCCAAAACTCATTTTCGGCTACTTTGCCCGTGCGGTCGGTCAAATCTTTGCTTCCTCATAACTCCCGAACCCCTGGTCTGATCTGGGTGATTTTTCAATATATTTCTCACCAAGATTTAAAGGTGTACCTACCATATTTGGGGTACATCCAAGAATTGGGGAAAAGTATGCATATTATAATTATGTTAACTGTTAAGCTTAGGGGAGGAGATGTGTGGGAGGCAACGTCTATGTGATTGGTTACTGTAGTAATTATGGTGGGTGCCTCCCTTGCATGGGAGAATCACATAAAAGCAGGAATTGTGTCATTAAACCTCAGTTCTACTCCTGATACTGTGTGTCGTCCAGTTATTGGGAAAGGTGATGGGATATTATTGGATTGCCTTGCTGATTGTGCTTGTTCCCCTATTGGATTTACTACTTGTTCCTGAATTATTCTAATACACCAGTGGAGTTAAGCTGTGGGAAATCAGCTCTTCGCTACATTGATTGGCAGCATCGGGATCCAGACCCACAGAGGAGCAATTACCAGGAAAGGCAACAGCACTAATGGATCACGGATGGAGATCGATTACACCACATTAAAGCGATCCACTTTAAAGGACCTCCTGGAAGCAAGGGGTATCTCCGCCAGTAATAAGACCAAGGCAGTTCTGGTTGCAGAAGTCATGGCTGAATACAGAGCAGAAGAGGGTCCGGCTCTGGTACAGAACAACCCAGCGGAGGAACAGGGGCGGTTGGAATTTCAGAGATGGGGAAAACCCACCAGCGGATATTATCTCCAGAACCATGACAGAGGTACAGGAGTTTGTACTAAGACAAAGGATCCAACAAACTCCTGAGAGGAACCAGACAGTGCCCACGGTACAGGAGAGCAAGCCAAAGATAACGTATCAGGCTTTTAAAATTTATGTGGAAGCAGAGGAAGAGATTGATGCCTTCCTAGAGGATTTTGAGAGACTGTGCAACCTGCATAAGATAAATATCGAGGATTGGGTCCCTACTTTATCAGTTCGGCTAAAGGGGAGAGCAGCAGAAGCGTACCGCACTGTACCAGATGAAGAATTAAGGGATTACCACCGGGTTAAGGAAGTCATACTAGGAGGTGGTTCCAGGAACTTAAAAAGGCTGGGAAAAATTCTCATGCAGAGTGGGCCTGTCGACTACAAAGAGTGGATACAGGCGAATAAAGCACCAAACATACAGGAGTGGGTGAGGGATCACAATCCTACAAACCTCACCGAAGCAGCACAAAGGGCAGATGACTACCTGGATGCCCGGAGGCAACAGAAACCGGCCCCGGGTAAAGCCATAACACGCCCAAATATAGCTACCACCTACTCTTCAAGTTAAACAGTCCCACCGCGACAGCTTCTGCCACCTGCAGCCACCCAACCATGGTTTAGACAGCCTAACACCATTCAGTGTCATCGATGTCAACGCTGGGGACACTATAAAAGAGCCTGTCCACAACTTCGGGATCGCACCACATGGATCCGGCCCGGTCCACCACCACCACTCAGAGCAGCAGCCCATTGTTACCAGGCACAGACCACAATACCTTATGATGCTGGAGTTCCCACCACTACCGTGGAATAGTGGGAAGTGCTACATGATGCAGATCCCCTGCAGGCCCACGCAGACAACTGCCAACACCATCGGCAGACAGTCTACCTAGAGGGAAAGGCGGTACAAGGGCTTTGCAATTCTGGAGCCACCATCACTTTGGTAAAAAGCCACCTGGTTCCCACTAAAGCAAGAACCAGCAGAACTGTAGCCGTAAGGGTAGCCGGGGGAGCAGTGTACTGGCTACCCACAGCCCGAGTGCATTTGAATTGGGGGGCAGGTCACGGGAATGTAGAGGTGGGGTTGATGGCACAACTACCTGTGGAAGTTTTGTTGGGGAATGACTTGGGAAAACTAACTTCAGCATATGAACCTCAGGCACCGGCTACTGGAGAGGCTCACCACGTGGTCACACGCCAGCAGGCCCACGCCCAGGACTACAACTCACACCCGGAGGTTCAGGTAAGAGACCCTTCCCCATCTAGAGAGTGTGTACCCAGGGCGCCCCCTAGTGAATTTGAAGCCGAGGCGGCCACAGACCCCACTTTACAAGTATATAGGCAGGGGCAGAAGAAGAGAGATTTATATGGGAGGGCAGGAACAGAGAATAGGGTAGACGGGTCAGACCCGGTCGTTAGTCATCAGTTAGTGGTACCACAGCGGTACCGATCCGAGTTACTCCGGATAGCGCATGATATACCGCTATCCGGACACCTGGGGGTCAGTCACACCCGGTATCGACTGACCCAGATTTTTTTCTGGCCAGGGATAAGTCAGGAGGTCAGGAGGTACTGCAGTACCTGCGACACCTGCCAGAAGGTAGGTAAAAGGGGGGACCGCAGGAAAGCCAAATTACGTCCCCTTCCCATAGTGGAGGAACCGTTTAGCCGAATAGCGGTGGACATAGTGGGTCCATTAAAGAAGGCTAGCCACTTGGGCAAGAAATACATATTAACGGTAGTGGACTATGCTACCAGGTATCCTGAGGCAGTGGCACTGACTAACATACACGCAGAAACGGTGGCCGAGGCCCTCATGCGGATTTTCACCCGCGTAGGGTTACCCCAGGAAATTATCTCGGATCAGGGCACTCAGTTCACTGCAGAAGTCACCCAGCAGCTCTGGAAGTTCTGTGACATTAGGCCAATCATCAGTGCCCCTTATCATCCCCAGACCAATGGGCTATGCAAACGGTTTAATGGAACGTTAAAGCAGATGCTCCGAACTTTCGCTGAGACCCATCGAGACTGGGAAAAATTTCTACCCCACCTCCTCTTTGCCTATCAGGAGGTGCCGCAGGAATCCACAGGGTTCTCCCCGTTTGAATTGTTACATGGAAGGCGGGTCCGATGCCCCCTAGATCTCATCAAGGAGCACTGGGAGGGAGACCATAGCCCCACCGGTACTCCCATCTTACCTTATGTACTGGAGTTCCGATACCGATTGGAGGAACTAACCTAAGCAGTACGGGAGAACCTCCAAGCGGCCCAGACATGCCAACGCACCTGGTATAATCAGAGCGCCAGGGACCGTAGCTTTCAGGTGGGACAGAAGGTTTTCATTTTAAAACCCATCCGGCATGACAAGCTACAAGCCTCCTGGCAGGGCCCTTATAAGGTGCTGGAGCAGCGCTGCGACACCACTTACATAATTGGCCCATGTGCTGGCTCGGGGGGGGCGACGCATGCTCCATGTGAACATGCTGAAGCTCTACCGGGAACACTCAGACGAGGTGACAGCCATTTGTGCACCTCCCTCTGAAGAGTTTGACAACCTTCCCCTTCCAGACCTACTGGAGGACGGAAAGTTCTGTAGTGACATAGCCGAGGATAAGCTGGGGGAGCGGCTGAGTCCACAGGAGCATAGGGAGATACAAAAGTTGTTAAAGGAAAAACAAGACACCTTCTCTAATGTGCCAGGCTACACTCCCCTGGCGACTCACCGCGTAGAAACCCCAGGTCAGTTACCTATGCGCCAAAACCCATACCGCATCCCAGAGGTGGTGCGGGAGCACATGCGCCAGGAGATCAATGAGATGCTCCAACTTGGGGTCATTGAGCCTTCAGACAGCCCCTGGGCTTCTACAGTAGTCCATGTACCTAAACGGGATGGTACCACCCGTTTCTGCGTGGACTACCGGAGATTGAATGAGAAAACCGTGTCTGACGTCTATCCTATGCCCCGGATAGACAAATTGCTGGACCGGATGGCTAGGGGCCAATACCTCACTACAACTGATCTTTGCAAGGGGTATTGGCAGATTCCCTTAGCCCCGGACGCTATCCCTATGTCGGCGTTCGTCACCCCATTCGGCTTGTACCAATTTAAGGTGATGCCGTTTGGGATGAAGAATGCCCCGGGAACAGATTTGCCCGTTTGAGTGAAGATGTTGGGTGCATCAGCTCAGGAGTAGCTGTACTGCAGGAAGCTGTTCCTTCTAACAGCCGTGGGAACAGCCCCTCTAGTACGGGTGGGGTTGAGAGGGTAAGGAAGTCTAGACAGGTTGTGGTGGTAGGGGACTCTATTATTAAGAGAGTAGATAGGGTAATCTGCCACTCTGATCGACTCAACCGGACAGTTTGCTGTCTCCCGGGTGCTCGGGTCCGGCATGTTGCCGACAGAGTGGAGGGATTATTGGGAGGGGCTGGGAATGTCCCAGCTGTCATGGTCTATATTGGTACCAATGACAAAGTCAGAGGAAAATGGAAGGTCCTAAAGAGTGAGTTCAGGGATCTAGGAAGTAAGCTTAAGAAAAGGACCTCCAAGGTAATATTTTCAGAAATATTACCTGTGCCGCGCGCTACAGCAGAAAGGCAGCGGGAGATTAGAGAGGTCAATGCGTGGCTGAAGTCTTGGTGCAGGAAAGAGGGTTTTGGGATTTTAGAGCACTTGGCCGATTTTGCGCTTGGGTACAACCTGTATAGTCGTGATGGATTGCACCTAAACGGAAGAGGGTCTGCTGTGCTGGGGGATAGGATGGCTAAAAGGTTGGAGGAGATTTTAAACTAGTAGTAGGGGGGGAGGCTCAAAGCAATCTAGAAAATGGAGATAGGATAGAAATGAGATGGGCCTTAGCTCAGAACAATGGGGGTGGAGATGGGTGGAGGGAGAAGCTCAGAACAGAGGAGGTATGTAATATTGATTCACAAAAAGTACAATTGACTCATGGTAATATTAAATGTATGCTTACGAATGCAAGGAGCCTATATAACAAAATGGGGGAACTAGAGGCAATAGCATACACTAAACAAACGATATAATAGGCATAACAGAAACATGGTGAGATGAGACACATGACTGGGCAGTTAACTTAAATGGGTACACATTATTTAGGAGGGATAGGAAAAACAAGAAGGGTGGTGGGGTCTGTTTGTATGTCAGCCATGAGTTCAAGTCAAATCTTAGTGACAAAACAGTAGTATACCCACTAACCAAAAGCAATAAAGCTGCTAAATTGAAAGTGGTTCCAGGTGAAACTCACTAAACACCAATAGTAGAAAACAGAAAAAGATAAAGCGGAAACCACCTTCACAATAATAATAAAATACAACCTGAGGAATATATCCAAAATTGGAATATTCTCTATGAATATGTTATACAATCTGAAATAAAAAAGTGTATATCATAGCGTAACACAGTAAGATAATAATAATAAAATGTGGAGTAAGTAATGCACTCACAAACAAAAGTGTAAATCAGGCCTCTCACCCCCCTTAAATATGTTTAGAACTCTTTTTCCGATTACGCATGCGCAATTTAGACGGATGGACGTCACAGGAAGTACTACTCTGCGTTCCAGTGTGGAACACACGCTGCCGGTGAACGGCATCAAGGAAGATTGAATTGGATATAAAAGTTCTCTCATACCCGAATCCATTTATATCCCTGAAGAAGTCCTCCATTTATCACGGACGAAACGCGTTGGATATTGTACTTTTTCGGACTGTTTCTTGATTTTAATTGTTTTATGGTCCTTTATTGTTCCTGTACTCTGCTACTCTGATTGGATCTGCGTCTGGTATCTACTATTCTGCCTTCCAGTTCCACTGAGAGTGGAGACATGCCTATAACCACTTCATGTTTGTAAGTGTACCAATAAATTCTCTTTTGATACTTTTTACGTACTTTCACTATGTATGGCTCTTTCTTTACATATCTTTGAAGACATTCTAACACCTGGATCTACTATCAAGTTCCATACTACATATACCCCAGGGGGGTGAGAGGCCTGATTTACACTTTTGTTTGTGAGTGCATTACTTACTCCACATTTTATTATTATTATCTTACTGTGTTACGCTATGATATACACTTTTTTATTTCAGATTGTATAACATATTCATAGAGAATATTCCAATTTTGGATATATTCCTCAGGTTGTATTTTATTATTATTGTGAAGGTGGTTTCCGCTTTATCTTTTTCTGTTTTCTACTATTGGTGTTTAGTGAGGTTCACCTGGAACCACTTTCAATTTAGCAGCTTTATTGCTTTTGGTTAGTGGGTATACTACTGTTTTGTCACTTTGATTATTTGTTCCTCACTTGTATACCACTGATTGGATATTATATCACTTATATATTATGGCTTCCAAAAATTTATATGATGAAATAAGAAATGAGAGAAAAAAGAGAATTGACTCCTTATTTAAAGGAGACCCTCCCCTTACAGACAGTTCATTAAATAAAAAATTTGTTCAATTAGAACATTTATTAGAGAAAGAAACTCGTAAGTGGTGGGAAATAACTTCATTGGAACAATATTTGGCTTCAAATATTATACCCCGAGGACTGAGGATTTTAAAAGTTCCAGCTTTTGGTTTAGAAGATCAATTACTGTTAAGTGAATGGTATCAAGCTAGTGATGAATGTTCCAGAAAATACATGATTAGCTTGATAGAATATCAAAAAAGATCCCTCACTACTTTAGAGGAAGACATTAAGACACTAGAAAACGACATTTCTAATTGTAAAGAACCAAAAGCTGTAGAAAACAATTATAATATTTTAAAAGATAAAATCAAAATTGTAGACGAAAAAATTTCATTAACTAAGTCTACAAAATATAAAAGAGACCAAGATGATTACCAGAAAGGTAACCAAAGAAATTGGTCTAAATTTAATCCCCAGTCTAACCGACAAGATCATTTTAACAAAAAGAAACCACAATTTAGAGTCCGTAATCCATCTGGTCCAAGTTCTAGTTATAAGACTGGACACAAATCTTCCAATTCTAATTCCTTT
This sequence comes from Pelobates fuscus, assembly GCF_036172605.1. NCBI lineage: Eukaryota > Metazoa > Chordata > Amphibia > Anura > Pelobatidae > Pelobates > Pelobates fuscus. The sequence goes on from NC_086319.1 coordinate 141,165,951, forward strand.
AATCGTAAACATTACGCTACTTCCAATCTTAATTCCAACTCCAATCGTGGGGAACATTCTAATTCTAATTCTAATTCATATCTCAAATTCAATTCATACTCTAATTCTAATTCAAATTCTTATTCTAATTCTAATCTCAATTCTAATTCATATTCTAATTCGTACTCCAAACCCATTCCCAAGAAACATGGTTCACCAGGTTCGTCTAGTAACTCTTTTTCTAGAGGTGACAACCAAGAGATTTTTTTAGACAAGGGGCGAGACCCAAGGTCAGATCGAAATTACACACTTCCAACTTACAACAGATTTCAAACATTAAGATCTCCAATAAAAAAAAGACCTCACTCAGAAGTCGAGGAGGATCAGAGTACATCAATGCATCTTCCATACAGACAGAATTAGAAAAAACCGAAGGTATTTTCAATCTGTCTCAGGTTAATTTTACCCCAGATGAACTCTCACTCCTCAAAAAGGGATTGAAGTTTGCCCCTGCATCCAATTTAAACTCTTTCAATTTATATCTTGATAACCAGAAATTCCTTAAAAAATTAACCATTAAAAGATTTTTTCATAATAGGGACACCGATAATACCCAGACAATTTTACCAACACGGTTTGATATACAAGAGGAACCGTCAGATGATCCAGAATTTCAAGGACATATCACACACACCCCTTTTAAACCTAAATCACATTTTTATCCTTGGTCTGCCAGAAGTAAATATCTGGATATTTTCAACGAATTAGTCCAAGCAGATCTAGACAAATTAAATGACCTCAAATACCATTCTAATCTAAATAAAAAAGAAAGATCAGCTTTAAAAACTCTCATTGACAATTCTAATATAGTGATCAAAGAGGCGGACAAAGGGGGAGGCACAGTTATTATGGATAGATCGTATTATATGGAGGAGGCGTATAACATTCTGTATGATCCAAATACATACGAAATCTTATCATGCAATCCCACTCCGACGTTTTTGCAAGTTTTGAAAGAACTTCTGGATCTGGGCTTAGAAAAAGGGGTTCTAAATAGAAAAGAGTATGATTTTATCTTTAACCCTAAGTGTAAAACCGCTACCTTTTATTTTTTGCCCAAGATCCATAAAAATCTCCAAAAACCCCCTGGCCGCCCCATAGTCAGTGGTATTTCCTCTTTGTCTTGTAACTTGTCTGAGTATATCGATTTCTTTTTACAACCTTATGTTCCCTTGAGTGATTCCTATATTGGAGATACCAGGCATATTTTACAAGATATTAATAATATGCCTTGGAAATCTACATATATTTTGGCTACGGCCGACATCACTGCTCTTTATTCAAATATCCCACATGAGAAAGGTACTTCTGCCATACAAGACACACTCGAACACCATCAATTCCTTTCGTCGACTCAGATTGAATTTCTGATGCAATGTATCTCATTTGTATTAACAAAGAATTTTTTTTGGTTTAGTGGCCAATATTTTCTGCAGAAGTGTGGCGTCGCCATGGGCACCAAATGTGCCCCCAGTTTTGCCAATATATACGTTTCCCATTGGGAGCAGCGTTGTATTCGGCTGGGTGCTCATTCTGGGGGCAGTTTGGTCCTATGGCGACGCTACATAGATGATGTGTTGTTGGTATGGGAAGGTTCTGCTGCAAGCCTTGAGACGTTTTTTGAATTTATCAATTCTAATAATTATAATCTCAAATTTACCCATAATATCAGCCCAACCTCACTGGACTTCTTGGATCTTTCTATCTATATAGAAAATGATCAACTTAAAACGAAAACATTTTTCAAACCAACAGACTGTAACACCGCAATAGATTTGTCCAGTGCCCATCATCTTCCCTGGCTTTCAAATATCCCTAGAAGCCAACTTATTCGTCTTAGACGAAATTGTTCAGATGATTCTACTTTTCTACAACAAGCCCAGTTAATTAAGGCACGATATTTGGAGAAAGGTTATAACCAAGCTCGAATTGATTCGGATATACAGAACATATTGGACATAGACAGAACTCAATTTCTGATAAATAGGAATAAAAACCAAAAGCGATCTGATAATGGTTCAGGATCTCAGAAGAACGATTTTCAATTTGCTTTTATAACTCAATATAATCCGCATGCTAAAAAAATCCATAAAATCTTAAACAAGTATTGGTATATTCTGCAGAGAGACAGTGTACTTAAGGAGATTATCCCAAATAGACCCAAAATTATCTACAAACGAGCTTCTAACCTTAAAAATAAACTGGCCCCCAGCCTTCTTCCTATACAGTCTATACCTACTTCCAGTAACTCTTTTCTTCAACCTTTAAAGGGCTTCTATTGTTGTGGTCATTGTTCCACATGTAAATATCAAAAAAGGAAAATAACTAGCTTTACAAGTACTCAAACTAAAAAAACTTATGTAATTAAAAAACACATTCAATGTTCAACCACCTTTGTTATTTATTTACTTCAATGTGGATGTGGAGCCCAATATGTGGGCCGCACCACTAGGAAACTCCATATTAGACTTCTGGAACATTTCAATAATATCAAAAAAAGTAAATTAGATCACAGTGTGTCAAAACATTGCAGTACTTGCCCTCTTTTTCAGTGGGAACAATTACAAGTGTTTGATATAGAACACATTACATTAGGATGTAGAGGAGGAGATAAACTACAGACATTAATACGCCAGGAAGCGTTTTGGATTTATACCCTTAAAACATTGCATTATGGTCTTAATGCGGAAATAGACCTGTCAGGTTTAATTTAATTTGATCCAGCTATTATGCATGTAGGATCATAGGTATTCCCTTTTTTCTCTCGCCTTGGGTTTTATGTTTCTTGTTTTTTAATATTATTTTTTTTTTTTAATATTATTATTAATTCGTATTTCTGACCTTTGTAGGTCATTAATATAATATGGGAATGTGGTTATTGTTAACATGGGCTGGTTAACTCTGTCTCATACACCCATATTATGACTTTAAATATATCGTTATTTGTATAAGATATTTAGACTTTATACCATGTTATTTTAGGAGCTTTTTATTACATTTATACACTAGTGTGGTGATTAGCAGTATGGCATCCATTTGGAGCATTGGAATTCCCATGCCCCATCTGTCTGCCTTTTTTGCTCACCCATGTCTTTGTGTGATACTAAGTATATATTGTTTAATTGATTTTACTACTGTATTCTGTGGCGTCAATTTGCCACCTTTTTGCTGATTTCAACTCTTTATTAACCTCTTTGGCGACATTCCGCCAGGTGTATGTATTTTTCTTTATCATTTAGATCCCCACGCATGCGCATTTAGGTACTGATTCTTAAAATATGTTTAGAACTCTTTTTCCGATTACGCATGCGCAATTTAGACGGATAGACGTCACAGGAAGTACTACTCTGCGTTCCAGTGTGGAACACACGCTGCCGGTGAACGGCATCAAGGAAGATTGAATTGGATATAAAAGTTCTCTCATACCCGAATCCATTTATATCCCTGAAGAAGTCCTCCATTTATCACGGACGAAACGCGTTGGATATTGAACTTTTTCGGACTGTTTCTTGATTTTAATTGTTTTATGGTCCTTTATTGTTCCTGTACTCTGCTACTCTGATTGGATCTGCGTCTGGTATCTACTATTCTGCCTTCCAGTTCCACTGAGAGTGGAGACATGCCTATAACCACTTCATGTTTGTAAGTGTACCAATAAATTCTCTTTTGATACTTTTTACGTACTTTCACTATGTATGGCTCTTTCTTTACATATCTTTGAAGACATTCTAACACCTGGATCTACTATCAAGTTCCATACTACATATACCCCAGGGGGGTGAGAGGCCTGATTTACACTTTTGTTTGTGAGTGCATTACTTACTCCACATTTTATTACTATTATCTTACTGTGTTACGCTATGATATACACTTTTTTATTTCAGATTGTATAACATATTCATAGAGAATATTCCAATTTTGGATATATTCCTCAGGTTGTATTTTATTATTATTGTGAAGGTGGTTTCCGCTTTATCTTTTTCAAGTCAAATCTTAGGCATGTGGAGTGTGACGAGGAAAATGTGGAAGCTTTATGGGTAGATATCTGCTTGGGGCAAACAAAGGGAAACACGTTATTGGTTGGGATTTGTTATAAACCACCAAATGTAAATATTAATGAGGAAGAACTGCTGTTAGAGCAAATTGGTGAAGCTGCAAATCGGGGGAACACATTAATTATTGGAGATTTTAATTACCCGGACATAAATTGGGATAGAGGGACTAGTACTTCAGCTAGGGGAATCCGTTTTTTGAATGTGTTAAATGACACCTTTATGTCACAACTGGTACAAGGACCAACTAGAAAGGATGCTTGTCTGGATCTCGTTATAACAAACAATGTTAATCTTTTAACCAACATTCAAGTAGGGGAGCATTTGGGAAATAGTGATCACAATATGGTAACTTTTGAAATAAACTCAAAAAAGCAAAAGCATGTGGGGTATATTAAAACGTATAATTTTAAAAAAGCCAATTTTAATAAGATTAGGGCAGCACTACAACATATCGACTGGCATAAACGCCTTAGTGATAAAAGCACTGAGGAAAAATGGAAACTATTCAAACAAATATTAGAAAGGTACATTTCACAGTATGTACCATTGGGTAATAAATATAAAAGAAACAAATTAAAACCAATGTGGCTTAGTAGAGAAGTAAAACAAGAGATTAAAAATAAGAAAAGGGCTTTTAAAGCATTTAAATCAGACCAATCAGATGCATCCTATATAAGATATAAGGAAGCCAATAATACTTGCAAAAAGGCAATTAAAGTGGCTAAACTAGAAAATGAGAAATTGATAGCCAAAGAATGCAAAACCAACCCCAAACATTTTTTCAAGTACATTAATTCTAAAAAAACAAAAAATGAAAGCGTAGGTACACTGAAAACAGAGATGGGACTGTTAGTCAATGAAGACCAGGAAAAGGCAGAAATTTTAAATAACTATTTTTCTTCGGTATATATTAATGAGGATCCTATGGCAAGAGATATGCATATGATTGCTGCAACAAACTTGCAGATAACTTGTGATTGGATAACTCGAGACAAGGTGCTACAGCTATTAAAGAAAATTTATGTAAATAAAGCTCCGGGGCCTGACGGTATCCACCCACGAGTACTTAAGGAGCTAAGTGGGGAAATAAGTGAACCTATGTATTTAATTTTTCAAGATTCTTTTGTTTCAGGTATTGTACCGGAGGATTGGAGGAAGGCAGATGTTGTTCCTATATTTAAAAAGGGTTCAAAATCCTTGCCTGGAAATTATAGACCTGTGAGCTTAACTTCTGTGACAGGGAAATTATTTGAACGGCTATTAAGGGATAATATTCAGGAATTCATTGGGAAGAACTGTGTTATTAGCAATAATCAGCATGGTTTTCTGAAACATAGGTCATGTCAAACTAACCTAATTGCATTCTATGAAGAAGTAAGTAGAAATATAGATCAGTGTGTTGCAGTGGATGTGATCTACTTGGATTTTGCCAAGGCATTTGATACGGTTCCTCACAATAGGTTAGTCTTTAAACTAAAAGAAATTGGTCTAGATGAATATTCTTGTTCTTGGGTAGAACATTGGCTTAAGGATAGAGTACAGCGAGTTGTCATAAATGGTAAATTTTCAAGCTGGACAAAAGTGGTAAGTGGTGTCCCTCAGGGTTCTGTTTTGGGACCGCTTCTATTTAACATATTTATAAATGATCTTGAAATGGGCATTGAAAGCCATGTATCAGTGTTTGCAGATGACACAAAACTTTGTAAAGTAATAAAATGTGAGCAGGATATTACCTTGCTTCAGAGGGATTTGGATAGATTGAGGGACTGGGCACTAAAATGACAGATGAAATTTAACATAGAAAAATGCAAAGTTATGCACTTCGGGGTTAAGAATGCACAAGCAATTTACACCCTAAATGGTAGTGAACTAGGGATAACCACACACGAGAAGGATTTGAGAATTGTTATAGACAACAAATTAGGTAGCAATATGCAATGTCAATCTGCCGTTGCTAAGGCCAGTAAGGTTTTGTCATGTATAAATAGGGGCATAAATTCTCGAGATGAAAATATAATTTTGCCTCTTTATAAATCGCTGGTAAGACCACACCTTGAATATGCTGTGCAATTTTGGGCACCTGTTCTAAAGAAGGATATCATGGCACTAGAAAAAGTGCAGAGACGAGCTACAAAATTGATAAAAGGAATGGAGCATTTTAGTTATGAAGAAAGGTTAAAAAATTTAAATCTCTTCAGTTTGGAAAAACGGCGCCTTAGAGGGGATATGATAACATTATACAAATATATTCGGGGCCAGTACAAACCATTATCTGGAAATCTATTCATAAACAGGGCTATACATAGGGCACGAGGTCACACATTTAGGCTTGAAGAAAGGAGATTTCATCTAAGGCAAAGAAAAGGTTTTTTTACAGTAAGAGCAATAAGGATATGGAATTCATTGCCGGAAGAGGTGGTTTTGTCAGAGTCTATACAGATGTTTAAGTTGCAATTGGATAAATACTTGCAAAAACATAACATACAGGGATACAATTTCTAAATAGTGGGGTAATAGCTGCTTGATCCAAGGAGACATCTGACTGCTATTTTGGGGTCAAGAAGGAATTTTTTCCTAGTTTGTTGCAAAATTGGAAGCGCTTCAGACTGGGTTTTTTGCCTTCTTTTGGATCAACAGCAAAAGCATATGTGAGGAAGGCTGAACTTGATGGACGCAAGTCTCTTTTCAGCTATGTAACTATGTAACTATGTAACTCTTAGATGGGTTCCAGGACTATACCTGCGCATACCTCGATGATATTGCCATCTTCAGCAATACCTGGCAGGAACACCTGGCCCATATAGGAGCAGTTATAAACAGGATCCGGGAGACAGGGTTAACCTTAAAACCGTCCAAGTGCAGTATTGGGATGGCTGAGGTTCAGTACCTCGGCCACCGGGTAGGTTGTGGAATACAGAAGCCAGAACCCAGAAGGTACAGTGGCCAACCCCTAGAACCAAGACTTAGGTGTTAGCCTTTTTAGGGATGGCAGGGTATTATCGGAAGTTTGTGCCCAATTATAGTGCCCTGGCCAAACCCCTTACCGACCTTACCCGTCACCTGGACCCCGGAGTGTGAGCAGGCCTTCCAGCAGTTGAAGAAACACACTTGTAAATGCCCCTCATCCAACTAAACGTTTTCTTGTTCACCCAGACACTTCTATGTTTGAATTGGGAGCAGTACTGAGCCAAGTCGGGCCGATGGCGGAGAACATCCCATGGCTTACATCAGTAGAAAATTGTTACCGAGAGAAGTAAGCTACGCCGCCATCGAGAAAGAATGCCTGGCCGTGGTGTGGGCCCTGAAGAAATTACAACCCTATTTGTATGGACAGCCATTTTCGTTGCTCACGGATCACAACCCGTTGGCATGGTTGAACCGGGTGGCAGGGGACAATGCCCGACTGCTGCGCTGGAGTTTGGCGCTGCAGCCTTCTGACTTTATTATCCAGTACCGCCCGGGAAAACAGAATGGGAACTCTGATGGGTTGTCTAGACAAACTGAATTGGAAAAATGATCCGTGTACCCGGACATCCCCAAGCTGATTTGTGCTGGATCAGACTGTGTATGCCGGCTTGTGGGCAAGGGGGAGCAGTGTAGCAGAACCCCTTTGGCTGTCCAATACATTCCCTTCATAATATTATTGTTGGAACCTAAACGTTTTCCCTGTGCCTGGATTATATAGATTTTAATATAACTATATGTGGCCATACTAAGATTCATCAAGTTGTTCGGTAAAAAGATGTACAAGTCTGCATGTGAACTGCTGTATTCACCATCTGAACTAAAGAACCGTACAACCGGACCACCCTGGTGTGAAGTGTGGCTGTAATTTACCTCCCTGTATGCTCGTTACATTCTCCTTGTTAAAACACACGAACGCTCTGCTGTATTCCCTGAAACCTATAAACAGATGTGTTTTGTCGTCGAGTGTCTGGAACTCAAATCGGACACTCGACTAACCGAACACCGCTAAGACCTCCAGGACTTCAGAAATTGCCGATTGAAACACACGAACGGCCTGTCGTTCGGTAGGATGAAACCCACGAACCAGGGGATTCATCCGAATGCTAAATAAACCGTAGATGGCATAGACTTACGGGACTTTTTATGCACGAACAGAGACCGACCGCAGGGCCAAAACTCATGGAACTTTTTTCAGCTACTTTGCCCGTGCGGTCGGTCAAATCTTTGCTTCCTCATAACTCCCGAACCCCTGGTCTGATCTGGGTGATTTTTGAATATGTTTCTCACTCAGATCATTTAAAGGTATACCTACCATATTTGGGGTACATCCAAGAATTGGGGAAGAGTATGCATATTATAATTATGTTAACCGTCTATGTGATTAGTTACTGTAGTAATTATGGTGGGTGCCTCCCTTGCATGGGAGAATCACATAAAAGCAGGAATTGTGTCATTAAACCTCAGTTCTACTCCTGATACTGTGTGTCATCCAGTTATTGGGAAAGGTGATGGGATATTATTGGATTGCCTTGCTGATTGTGCTTGTTACCCTATTGGATTTACTACTTGTTCCTGAATTATTCTAATACACCAGTGGAGTTAAGCTGTGGGAAATCAGCTCTCCACTACATATAGAGGGTACAAACAATATAACAGTAATACTTATCAAGAAATGCTGTGTGCGGCTGTGTACATCTGTATAAGCCAAGTCATTATGGCATCATTCAGCAGTATGGTTACCGGTAAGGTATGTCCTTCATGGAAGCGGTGGGTCAGTCCATTGGAGGCCTGCCAGATGTTGTGCCAGTAGGGTGGGGAAGATGTGAGTTGTAGTCCAGGATGGGTAGCAGGACCCGGGGGGCTTGTGCCTGGTGGTCATGGGTCGGTGTCAGGTGCAGTGATAGTTGACTTTCTCCGGTGCATGCATCATGTGCTGTTCCATGTCGTTACGGCCGGTGGTGTCCAGTACTGTCCGTGTGCATCCCAAGTCCAAGTCACGGTATTCCTCTGGATTAGGCATGTGCGTCTTGGGGGTTGTGAGCATTGCCAGGGGGTTGATGCATTACCTGAGGGTCCCCAACCTCCCATCGGCGTCTCCTAGATGGTGATTGCCACCGTAAGAGCGGTTGCAGTGTCAGTTGTCCGCCCGGGCCGGGGCCATACCAGTCTTGCATGGGAGTATCAGGCAGGAGTATCTGGTGAATGAGGCCACGTCTTAGGCTGAGGTTAGGGAATGGGTTGTGCCTCTGTATGTGGTTATCAGAGCAAATGGAAATCCCCAGCGGTATTTGAGATTTCTGATGCGAAGTTGCTCAGTGTTGGGCCGCAGCATCCTTCTGGCTTGCAGGGTTGTCCAGGACAGGTCTGCATTTGGATATCGTCTACAGATCTGTGCAGGTATGATAGGTAGGAGGTGTGAGATTGTAGGGAGGATTGCAATTGAACTATTGGTGTCTGTAGGTAATCTCTATCGTTTGCTCACCCTGTCACCCATGAGGCGAATGTCTTTGCCGATGGCGTCCAGTTTGTGTTGAAAGGATCACTCCAGCTTCCCAAGCATGTTTGCGATGTTGCCTTTGGTAGGTAGGTTTTTAAGTATCTCGTGGAGGTAGACGTCTACAGGAGGGGACGAGTGCTCGGATCCTTCCAGGCTTGATGGTGTGGAGCCTTCCTGCGGGGAAGTCAGCGCCATATTGGGGCTGCAGGCCCTGGCTGGGTGTCCGCATTATCATGGAAAAACTTTGATAAAGCTCATGGTTTGTTGGCAGATATCTTTGCCATAGTTTGCTGAGCTGCTAGCGATTTTTTTTGGGGTGCCACATTGTATTATAGCCACCCGATGAGTGAGGATTGACAATAGGTCCGCTCACTGCTCTCTCAACATGTGGCCATTCAGCTTGGTGGTTAGCTCCGCCCCCTCCCTCTGTCCTAGTTTATGTCTGGGTAATTAAAATCTCCAATAATTAACGTGTAAGATTTGCAGCTCTCTCAATTTGTTCAAACAGCTGTTGTTCCTCATCAATATTAACATTTGGTGGTTAATAACATATTTCAACCAGTAATTGATTTTCCTTCTTTTTCCCCTAGCAGATATTTACCCATAAAGTTTCCACATTTTCCTCTCCACTTTCCACTTGCTTATAATAAATTATATTGATAGAGATATTCTTTATTGGTGAATAGTTATTAGTGACTGAGTTATATAGGACAGGTCATTTTCAATTTCTTGCGATACCGACAGGCTCTAGACTTGGTCACAGAGCAAAAATTTGTTCCAGCTGAACCACTTCATCCAGAAAAATATTTCAGGGCAGCAGAATTTACTCTACGTTGCGATTCTTCTCATAAAAATTTAGTACAGAAAAAATGTGGTAAAGGAATGTGGACATCCAAAAAAGCAGGAAAAAAGCTGCCTATTATTGTCGGCAGTGGACAAAATGAAAAAAAAAATCAGTGGGCAATGGACCAATCACTCACCCATTCCACCCTGAGCAGAACAAAGCTTTCCCACATCCAGTCTGTAGCGTCCTTCAGTGTGGAAAAAGCGCAGTACCCTATTAGCTTAAATGAACTGCATCTGTGGAGGTAGCAGGCACAAGACTCAACCAGGCAGGACAAAACCACTACAATAAGAGGCATTTAAAAAAAACCAAAAAAAAACATGCAGCTGCAAACAATAGGAGACATTTTAATTGTTTTTTTTTTCACAGCCAGATTTTAGATTACTTTTACAAATTTAGAAGAACTTTGAAAGGAGAGGTGACCGGCCAATTTGATCTCATCTAGCAAAGGATTACAGCTCAAGTATCAAAATCAAGAGCAGAGTAACCCAACTTAAGGAAGGCTCTTTGCTCCATCAGTTGTGAGGACATTTATGAGTATTGAGGATTTAGAATATTAACTCTCTAAACACTCTGTCACCTTGGACAGTGTTCAGTGGACATGACAATACCTCTGTGGCAACCTTAGACATAGAGTAGGACATAAACTATTTTCTTTATCCAAGTTGCTCAGTAGGAGGCAAAGCATGTTCAGATATGTAAGCTCTGACCATTTAAAAGTCAATACTATAATCGCTTGTTAATTCACTTTCTCCCCCAGACTAAAAAACAATATCAATCCAAAGCACAAATGCTACTGTCTTGGGTTATGTTGCTGCCACTGTTCCTGGGTGTAGTAGACAATATCAATATGTTAAATGCAATTCCCCTCTTTTGCTGCAAAACAAGGACCATATTAATTGGTCTGTCCCTCCAATATATTGGGCTGTTGTTTCAAAATTTATCCTTACCCTTAATCATAGGGTCGCACATGGAAGCAAGAATCAATGTGGGGCAATTATAAATGTGTTTGTTTAGATGGGAATTGAGTAGATAATACAATAATGCACCCCGTTTTACTTAGATATTTATTTACTTATTTCTTGTAGGTGTGATAAGGTAGAAACTTATATTAGTTTAGCACAAGTAGTTAAAATAATCCAATGTATAGCAAGGTAAATTAAATAAATAATGGAAAGACATATCTGAGGAGGCAGAAGAGCACAAGAAGTCTTTTGTAACATTATAAATCTAGTAGAAAGACAAAGTATATTTACATGTGAAACATGCGTTGAAAAATAGACAGGAAGATAGGACACAAGTCACTACAAGCACTCTCTCTGTGTTTGATGTACAAGATGCTACTTGCAACATAAAAATTTACAGGGGAAAGAAATTCTAAATGTACCATTTGATGTATGAGATGAAGATATAAAATGACTCTTTTGTTTCCTTCTCTAATCACTTCATTCTCTGTCTTTCTCTTCTTATTCTTAGCCTTTTTAATGCTTATCTACCCCCATACCAAGTTTAAAAGAGGAGAAGGAAAAAGTGAAGAGAGAAAGGAAAATAAAGGTTTAATAGTCTTTTTAAGATTGAAGGAGGAAAGGTTGACTCCCAAGATGCCCGCTTAGAAAAGAAAGGGTTGCTTAGGGTGTGAGGGGACTGATTCACACCATTATGGTGATAATCCAGAATCCAAGGGAATATAACCTTGTTATTATTGTTGTTCTATGTTTGTTTTTTCGATGTGTGTAGAGGTGGGGGACTCCCTATATAAAGAAGATGTTTCATATATTACATGAAAGGGGATGGTATGAAATGGTTCTCTCTGAACATTCAGGGCATTAATTTCCCTCAGAAAAGATTGGTTCTGCTTTATAAACTGAAAAAGGAGCACATAGATGTTTGATTTTTACAGGAAACTCAATGCAGAGATCTAGCTCTTTGGTTAAGAAATATGTTTTCCCTATTTTGGAGCACTCTTCCTTATTAGAAAAACAGTGTGAAATATAAAGAGATATATAAAATGATGGATACCGAGGGAAGATATCTCTCCAAATGCTCCAAATAAGAAATAATTAGAGAATAAATAAAAAAAAATGATGAATGATGAAAAAAATAGAAACATAGATAAAATAAATATAAATATAATTAAATATAAGTACATATAAAAATACATGTAAAAATAAAAGTGAAAATCGATGGAGACGGAAATGTGACTAGTTGCGGATCGTCATGAGAGGAGGGGCGATATGGCAGAAGGGTGGCTGGTGTAAATCCATGCTGTTCAAAGAGACGCTCGAAGAGACGCCGACAACTGTGCCTGCTAATGCCGGTATATTACCAGCATCCAGCGACTAAATACCATAGGCTGTCAGTGGAACGTAGAGGTCGTCAAATAAAGGGACAACCTAAGATTGGAATTTTTGGAGTTTAGAGTTCTCAGACAGGAGCACATGAGAGTACTTGAGAGGAGTGACGAAACAACAATAACATCAAAAGATAAGTGCACTTCCTAAATTTTGATTGTAAAAGAGGAGGAAGGAAGGGGGGAGAAAAAAAAGAAAGAAAAGGAAGATATAGAAGGAGAGAGGATGACAGTGAGAAGAAGGAGAAGTGGAAGTGAGAGAGTGAGAGAGAGAAGGGGAGGGGAGAAAGGAAAAAAGAAAAAAAAGGAAAAAAAAGAATATAAAAATAATAAAAACTATTTGAAAAGGAACAGACAAGTTCAAAAGAGCGTAATAACTGAAAATAAAATACAGAGTCTGGATCTCTTAAAATCTACTATATCTCGTCAAATTCTTGGTAAATATAAAAAACTCAAGGAAGAGAGATATAGACATCAATGAAATAAGAAAAAAAAATAGAATGGCAGCCAGAAAACCACATGAAGATAAGAGAAAGAGGGAAAAAAAAGATCCAATTTCAGAGAAAAGATTGTCAGGATATTTCTCCCCTTCTCAAAATAAATCTTAAGCGATTTTGGAAACTCAGGATAACTCCCCCCCCCCCCCCCCTCCCAAATTTAACTCTAATCCCCCTCAAGATAAACAAGCAGGAAAACCTTTAACTGCAGAGATCCTAATAAATTATTTAGATAAACGTCTGGAGAATATTAAAGAAGATATCCAGAAAGGGTCGTCGGACTTAAAACAAGAATTAAGAAGTATGAAAGAATAATTGGGATCTATAGAATCCAAGATGTTGCAAACTGAATTAAAATATGCACAAATAGAGTCAATTACGACAGACTTGCAGTTCAAAGTGGAACAACTAGAGGGCAAACTAAACGACTTGGAAGATCGCTCCAGGAGAACTAATATCAGAATCCGTAATATCTCTGAACTAGTCAATGATACAATGATGACATTATTTTTTTTTTTTTTTAAATTCTTTATTTTCTTTGTGCAAGGAATAACATAGCATTAATCAATGCCACAACAGCATTTTCAAAGGCATAAACATCGTGGATTTACATATATGGCATGAGGGTTTCTGCACATTTTTTTTGATAAGATATGAACTCGCTATTCCGTCATTAATCCCTTATTAGGTTGAATATCGTACGAGGGGCAAACAAAGCTTAAAATAAGAATAGCAAAACCAAGCTGGGTGCATGCTGATCTTCTATAATGTATACTTCAGTCGTCTGATTACAATAGCTTAGGGTTGGTGAATGTGTTGGATTTCGTCGCTTAAACCTCGAGCCCTAGGTGCAGTCTTGCTTTTTTCGCTTAATTGTGCTCTAGTATGGCGTGCATGTTCTATGTGGTAGTGAATAAACAGGTGGGTCACGTGTGGAGTGTTATGTCCGTCTCTAGTGTAATCGCGTTGCCTAGGTAAACTAAGTGTGCCTATTCTAGTCCTGCATGTGTCCTTTGTCAGGTTAAACATCATTTAAACATGCATTTATGATTTCAATAGGTAGCAGACATTTAGAGACAAGCTGGTGAGATCCATAAGCTGAGTGTTCATAATTACGGTGTGGTCTATAGGCAGGCATCGTGATGGGGTATAGCACCAGGCATTCTGTCTCAGGCTTTGGTGGCATAAAGTTCCTGAGGGGAAGGTGGCGAAAGGTAAGTCTTTCATTTAGTCCAAGTCCCTCTTCAGGTGGACGGGGTCTGTCTCCCCTCTGCAGCTGCTGGTGTGTGGTGTCAGGACGCTCAGGCTGTAGTGCTGGGCGAGACTTCTGCTTTGCCCACTCTGCTTGCGATGGTTTCTCTGATAGCGGCAATGGGGACGGTGTACATTTTCCTCTTCCTGTGCTGGCGTGTTCCCTAGTGCAGCGGTAGTTGTGGGTCGCTACTGTCCCTCTGGGGAGGTATGTTGCCATGCTTGAAGGGGTGAGGGTGCACCGGGGACCCATGGTCGGCCTCTGAGGGTACTGCCTCTGCTGGGGTAGGTGGCCTGCTAAGATACAGGAGGCGAGCCGCCATTGTGGATGAGCAGCTTGGAGAGGAACTGGTCTGGGCTCCATCCCACGTGGCCTCCGCCATCTTGGCGTCCATGTCTGGAGCGCGGGTTATATTGGCCCTGCTGCTTCGCTCGGCGGACCTGTTGGTGGTCGGGTCCCGAGGGTGTGGACCGGGATCACCCCCCCGGTCCATGGGGGGGGTACGGGGCCTGTTCCCCCGTAGGTCTGACTCTGAGCGCCGGATGGTGTGCGGCAGGGCAGCGGCCGTCCGCCCTGCTCGCCTCTGGAGTAGGCCGCTGTGGAGTCAGGTCGGCTTCCTCCTCCAGGGGACTGAAGCCCGTCGGGCCAGCCTCACCCTGGTTCCAGGGTACTCCGCCCGGTGGGGGCCGCCGTCGCCGGTCAATTTAGTGCCAAAAATCGGTAGGTTGCTGTGTAGTTTCGCCTCAGGCTGCAGGAGCTGGTCCGCCATGCGACCAGCCAGCTCGGCGGTCCGGCCCCGCCCCCTGATGACATTATTTTTAATGGATTACTTTGAGTCATTACTAGCTCAAACCGGTTTAAAAGACACTGAATTAGAAAGATTCCACAGGCTCCCTAGACCTAGAAATATAGCAGAATACTCACCAAGAGACATACTAGTCAAATTTCAATATTTTTTCATCAAAAACAAAATAATAGGGTCATTAAAAAATAACCCGGTCTTGGAAGAGAGGTTTAAGGATTTAAAGATATTCCCAGATCTATCCTTTTACACAAGAACATGGCAGAAAGGTTTTAGCCATGAATTATCTATTTTAAGAGCAAAAGAAGGGAAATATATATGGGGATTTCCCAAATGTCTTAGGATCTTTTGGAAAGAAAAGACCAAAAAATTTATAACGCCGGACTCCTTGAGAAAATGGATGGAAGAAAAACTGTTTGGAGCAGCATAATAACAAAAGATAGAAGATGTCCTGAAGGAGGATAGATGGAAGAGGACAGCTATATATATTATTTTATTTTTTTTCCTAAGAAATAATCGTTGGTAAAACGGAAAAATACTTAAGATGACCAACAGAGTTATAAGGAGAAAATTATAATGAAAATTAAAATATTAGGCTCTCTAAAACATGGACAATTTTTTTTTTATATGGTTGATGTATATAGTAGAAATATCACAAAAAACAATAATAAAGAATGAAAAATAGCACAAATAAATAAGAAGGGTAATGTCTAATTAAAATAAGAGGCAACAATGGAATTACTTTTTTACAGCATATCACGATAAGATAGATAAAAATATATATATAAACATATAGAATATTATAGGTGAAGAAGGAATTAAAATTTAGCAGGTTATGCACAAGGAGTATAAAACTAGTAAATAAAATAAAGTGTTTAGATATACATTTACAGAGGGAAATAAATTGGGGGAATGTACAATAGATAACAAAAATAAATATATAAGGTAAATAATTTTCACTGATATATTCATAAGAAATGGTAATAATAGAATATTCATAAGGAAATATACACTCAGTTTTAGATGGTGTGCAGCACTTGAAGATTATATATTTAAGTAAGATTTAAGTCAGCCATTCAAGATTATAAAAGGATAATTTAAATAAATTGGAAGAGAAGGGTGTTTTTAAATAAAAGGATCACGGTCACTCTTGATAGCTATACTGTCCCACCAAGTGTCATTATTTTGACACAAATACCAAGATATGGTAATTAAGGTTACCATATTACAAAGACAGAAATGGTTTTTGGGGGCGAGTTGAGAGATAACCTCCCAGGAGTCAGGTCATGTCGGGCCAGACTGGGATTATTTCCCATAAGGCCATTTTTGGTCTATGTGATGTGGACTATTTGTGTTTTATGTAAAGCATTGCAATCTACTTGGGGACAGTGGCATTATCACTCTATGATTTACAATGGTAAAAATGATTTTGGTTAATGTCCAGGGTCTAAACTCTCCTAATAAAAAATCTCTAATTTATAATTATATGCTAACAAATAAAGTGGAAGTGGGTTTCTTTCAAGAAACACACTGGATAGATATGGATAACCATGATTGGGGTGGTTCGAAATTCCCTACAGTGATTCACGCTTCATTAAGAAATAAGAAAAAAAGAGGAGTAGCAATAGTTTTTTCCCACACATTAAAAGTGGACATTATGCACCAAGTTAAAGATAAGGACG
The DNA here is from genome assembly GCF_036172605.1 of Pelobates fuscus. Classification (NCBI taxonomy): domain Eukaryota; kingdom Metazoa; phylum Chordata; class Amphibia; order Anura; family Pelobatidae; genus Pelobates; species Pelobates fuscus. The sequence continues at coordinate 141,182,936 of NC_086319.1, forward strand.
GTAGATATGTTATAGTTTGATGTAAATTAAACGAGATACCTTATACATTGACAAATATATATCTCCCTAATGATTTTCCTGCTCCAACTCTAAAAAAAAAATACTAGACTTAGTGGAATCCATTAAAACAGGTATACCGTATATACTCGAGTATAAGCCGACCCGAATATAAGCCGAGGCCCCTAATTTTACCCCAAAAAACTGTGAAAACTTATTGACTCGAGTATAAGACTAGGGTGGGAAATGCAGCAGCTACTGGTACATTTCTAAATAAAATTAGATCCTAAAAAAATTATATTAACTGAATATTTATTTACAGTGTGTGTATATAATTAATGCAGTGTGTATATGAATGCAGTGTGTGTGTATGCAGTGTGTGTGTATGCAGTGTGTGTATGAGTGCAGTGTGTATGAGTGCAGTGTGTATATAATGAATGGAGTGCAGTGTGTGTGTATGAGTGCAGTGTGTGTATAATGAATGCAGTGCAGTGTGTATGTATGAGTGCAGTGTGTGTGTGTGTGTATGAATGCAGTGTGTATATAATGAATGCAGTGCAGTGTGTATGCAGTGTGTGTATGAGTGCAGTGTGTGTGTGTATGAGTGCAGTGTGTGTGTATGAGTGCAGTGTGTATGCAGTGTGTGTATAATGAATGCAGTGCAGTGTATGTATGAGTGCAGTGTGTATATGAGTGCAGTGTGTATGTATGAGTGCAGTGTGTATGCAGTGTGTTTAATGAATGCAGTGCAGTGTGTGTATGAGTGCAGTGTCTATATGAGTGCAGTGTGTATATGAGTGCAGTGTGTATGTATGAGTGCAGTGTGTATATGAGTGCAGTGTGTATGTATGAGTGCAGTGTGTGTGAGTGCAGTGTGTGTGTGTATGAGTGCAGTGTGTGTGTATGAGTGCAGTGTGTATGCAGTGTGTGTATAATGAATGCAGTGCAGTGTGTATATATGAGTGCAGTGTGTATATGAGTGCAGTGTGTATGTATGAGTGCAGTGTGTGTGAGTGCAGTGTGTGAGTGCAGTGTGTATATGAGTGCAGTGTGTATGTATGAGTGCAGTGTGTGTGAGTGCAGTGTGTATGAATGCAGTGTGTTTATAATGAATGCAGTGCAGTGTGTGTATGAATGCAGTGTGTGTATGTGCAGTGTGTGTGTGTGTGAGTGCAGAGCATTGTGGGGGGTGGGCATTTTATTAATTATTATTTAATTATTATTTTAATATTTTTTTAATGTTATTTTTTTTTAGGTAACTATTTTTTTTAATTTTATTATTATTTGTATTATTATTTTTATGTTATTATTTTAATAATTTTTTCCTTATTATTATTTGTTTTATTATTAATATTTTTATTTTTTTGTCCCCCCTCCCTGCTTGTTAGCTGGCCAGGGAGGGGGGCTCTCACTCCCTGGTGGTCCAGTGGATGGGCTGTAGGAGGGGGCTGTCAGGAAGCTGTAACTTACCTTCACAGCAGCTCCTGTCAGCTCCCTTCTCTCTTCTCCGGTGCGTGCAGCTCCCAGGTCAGCTCCCTCTGCAACTCTCGCGCCCGCGCGGAGCGTTGCCACGGTAACCTGTGGCAACGCTCTGACCCCGCGGCTCTCGCGAGAGTTGCAGAGGGAGCTGACCTGGGAGCTGCACGCACCGGAGAAGAGAGAAGGGAGCTGACAGGAGCTGCGGTGAAGGTAAGTTACAGCTTCCTGACAGCCCCCGGTCCATGTCTGTATTATGGCAATGTAAATTGCCATAATACAGACAAGTGACTCGAGTATAAGACGAGTGGGGGTTTTTCAGCACAAAAAATGTGCTGAAAAACTCGTCTTATACTCGAGTATATACGGTATGTTTGATAGCTGGGGATTTTAATAGTGTATTAGACTCGACACTAGATAAAAAGTTTACTTCAATATTATTACATCATAAAAGAATAGATAAGTTAGCGAAATCTATTAAGAGAAATATGATTAATTTTTATTATTTTGATTTATGGAGAACGCTTAACCCTGATTCATTGGAGTATACGTTTTTTTTCGCGAGTACATCTGTCTTACTCTCGAATAGACATGGTTTGGGGGAATGCAATTGCATTAACAAATATAAAATATTTTAAGATCCTTGATAATACCTGGTCAGATCATAGTATTAATATGTGGGAGATGAAAAACCAATGGACCAGGACCAATCGTGAAACTTGGCGTGTAGATGATAATCTTTTAAAATCTAAAATTAATCTGGAATTGTTGGATAAACAAATTGAAGATTTTTTTTCTTGTGAATGATCCGAACGATACTTCATATATAAATAATTGGTGTGCCTTTAAATTTACCATGAGAGGTAATATAATAAGTATACAAACAAGATACAAAGTAGAAAATAATAAAGTCCTCCTGACACTTCAAGTAGAATTAAACAAAGCCTCAATTAAGAATAAGCAGTCCCCTTATAAGGCAAATGCAGATGCCCTGAAAATAGTTCAAAACAAAATCAATAATTTCCTCCTAGAAAAGAATGCAAGGGTTTTGAATAAACTTAAATCTAATTATTATTATAAGGGGAACCGAGGAGATAGAATAATGACAAAAAAGCTAAGATATAAAATTGGATCTAGGGATAGTGGATGATAGAGAATACTTGGACCCTAAAAAGATAGGAGGGAGATTCAATAAGTACTATGAGGCTTTGTATAAATTAACTCCTCCGATAGCAATAGAGGAGGATTATTTGAGTAAAATTGACACACCTAGTATCACGGCAGAACAAAGAAATTATTTAAATGCTCCCATCACAGTTCAAGAAGTGGAGGAGGCAATACGTAATTTAAAACCAGATAAGACCCCAGGTCCAGATGGTTTTGCTAATTTATTTTATAAATCCTTCAAAAATCGTATAGCCTTGCATTTAACCAATATGTTTAATGAAATAATGTCAGTAGGTAAATTTCCCACCGAAATGCTGAGAGCAAATCCTCCCAATCCTTAAGCCAAATAAAGACCCCTCAAAGGTGGAAAATTATAGACCTATTTCATTAATTAACACTGACGTTAAGATCTTTTCATCAGTTTTGGCCCACAGATTAAAGGGAGTCATGGTTAACATCATGAAAAACTATCAAATTGGTTTCGTACAGGGGAGAGATCCGGTAGATAATTCCAGAAGATTGTTAGATTTAATAGATGCTGCTCGAAGAAATGAAAAATCTTTATTTCTATTGGCAGTGGATGCTGAGAAGGCTTTCAACAGGGTCGGTTGTTTTTTTTAAGGAAAACTATGGAAACATTTGGTATACGGGGATGGATGCTTAATGCAATTCTTGCGTTATATGAGGGTCCAACCGCAAGAACAGTGACTCCAAACATATGTGCAGAGTGGTTTACATTAAATAATGGAACAAGGCAAGGCTGTCCTTTGTTGCCTACTCTGTATATTATGACAATGGAGATCCTCGCTATTAATATTAGAAACAACTCCCGAATAAAAGGGACCCTGTCGAATCCTTGGTTGCCTTGATGGAAGAAGTAAATAAATATAGTCTGATTTCAAATTATAAAATTAACATAACTAAATCTACCTTCTTAGCTATTAACATCTCAAGGGAATGTAGATTCTATATAAAAGAAAGATATAACTTTAATTGTAATAAAAATAAATTGTCATATCTGGGAATAATACTTACTGACGATTTAAAAGACACGATGCAAACAAATGTTTTAAAAACATTTAGATCAACCCACGAGTCATTAAAAAAATGGAGACAGGTTGAATTATCCTGGTGGGGAAGAATTAACCTGATTAATTCGTATTTACTCCCCAAATGGTCTTATCTCTTTCGTATGATCCCCCTGAGAATGCCCCAACCATGGTTAGCTATGATACAACGAGATATAAATAATTTCATATGGAAAGGAAAAAGGCCAAGAATGAATAAAAAACTTTTGATGCAGAAGAGTAGGAATGGAGGTATAAATTTTCCAAATGTGAATATTACCTATTTAGCTAATATGATGTTCCATATATATATAAAGACGCAACTCATAAGTTCTGAGGAAGAGGGCTGGTATCAACTAGAAATGGAGATGTCAGAAATGGAAAAATTGCATCAATTGATTTGGATAACTAATCGAGATGAAAGAATTAAGAAAGTTTGTTCTTCAAATAATTGTCTGAAATCAATCTTGTTGGAATGGGAAAGGCTGAGGATTCTTAGCGGAATAAATAATAAAATATTGGGAAACTCTAACTTTAGTGTTATACAGCTAAGGATGAAAGATATAAATACAAGTGAGTGGTCATGGAAAGGTATAAATTATATAAATCAAATTATATTAGGAGACAAGATTAAGTTGTTTGAGAAGTTGATACAAGAATTTTCGTTACCTAGGAAGGAGTGGTATAATTACTTAAGAATTAGAGGTTTCATTAAACAATTATTTAGTTCGACCTATAGAGGGTTTAGAAAATCTGACCGCTTTATTAAATAATGAGAAAATACCGCAAATAGCCTGAAAAGCAAGAAGTGCTCTTCTTCAGATTGAAGCACCAATTACGAACGTAAACATTCAGAAGTGGAGTAAAGAACTAAATATACAGATTTTTAAGACCGAATGGGATCAAGTGTTAATACAAACAAGTAAAGTAGTCCACTGTTTGAGTATTCTTGAGGTACTATTTAAATTAATGAAACGCTGGTATTTAGTTCCCACCAGATTGACTAAAATGTATACCTCCAACTCTCCAATGTGTTGGAGATGTAATGAAACGGAAGGGACTTTTGGACATATTTGGTGGGAATGTAGTAAGGTGAAAAGGCTGTGGTATATGGCCTTTGAGAGATTGGAATATATAATAGAGAGAAATATCCCTAGGGGCCCTCATAAAGGTTTGTTCCATCTAAATCTACAATCACTTCAATTTAGAGAAAGATTTATATATGTCCACTTTGTGGCAGCGGTAAAAATAATAATTGCTAGGAGTTGGAAGAGCAGTGTGAATTTTACACAGGTCCAACTGTACTCACAAGTCCAATATCAATTAACTATGGAGGCCTTAGGATACCAGACAAGCAAAATTAAAGATATCAGTAATTTTTGGAGAAAAAAAATGGAGAGTTCAGATACACAAACCCCTGGACAGAGTGTTTAGAATTACTCTTTTTCTTTTTTTTTCCTTTTTTTGGTTTATTAAATTAAGAAGCAATAAAATAGAGGGTCCACTGTTATTCCCCAAGTAGAGTATACAAAGCATGTGAGTTTCTGTTTTTGTAATGTGAGTTATGTCTACTATAGTAATGAAGGTAAATGAAGACAAACTAGCCAACATTGTAGTGTTTTATGTGTAAGTAGAAATGGGGCTGTTTCTATATGGTTAATCATAATGCACTTGGATTTAAGAGAAAAGGGTTGGATAAAATATTGGCTTGTTTGGGTTAAATTGTTGTGATAACATTTCTGTTTAAAAGAGAAGTGAGTTGGAATATTCACTATTGGGAATCTTGCAATATAATAATTATATATGTTATGCACTGTGAAGAAAATGGTTTCTTTTTTACTACTGTGGATGGAAATGTTTTGTATATGTGTCAAATTAAAATAAAACAAAAAAAATTAAAATATCACAAAAAAAAGTGAAAATCAAGTATAAAAATAAAAAAATATATTAATTAATAATAATAAAAATATATAACTAAAAATTACCTGTATAGAGCCATGATGCTGTGTATTGTACAAAAAACAAATACAATCAAAAACTCCAAAGTACAATAGGGGAGCAAATAGAATAGATAGACAAATACGTTACAAACAATATACCCGAAAAAACACTATTTAATATGTAACAGACCGTTTCAGCAGACAAGGGGTTAAAATCGTTTAGGCGATAATCCCCTTTTCACAGACAGGCACAGCTACTGTAGAATCACCAAAACTCACAAATTGGATATAAGTGAATGCACCAAACTCCCAAACTGCATACAAGGGAATAAGGTAGCACTCCAAACTCCCGAACTGGAACCTCACGAATAGCTGCTAGCAGACGAACAGGAAAAGCTCCCAAGCGGCTTACACTCCTGGCAGTCAGTCCCTATCAGCATGCAGTGAATCCCCCCAAGAACGAGACAATGCTCCGTGTTGAGGGTCAAGCAGTGGTCTGTTTATTGAGGGCTACCTGCCCCTGTATTTATGCAGGTCTCCCACCTGGTGGACACTCCCCTAGGGGACCAGATGGAAGACTGTAACAATGGACAGACAAGTACCAATTACAGACATACAGCAGTAAAACATCCCCACAATGCATCCTGGCTTCCTCCTCTCTGCCCTGGAGAAGTAATTCAATTATCTCCCAGGACAAAGGCAAAACTCCATTACACACGTGGGGACACAAAGACAGACTATCACTTTAAAATACATAAAGACACATTTTATACATAAAACACAGACATGTCACATACCCCCAGATAGCTCAGGTCTGAGTGCACATTATTAGGTGAATGACACTCAGACGAATACAGTTTAATTGCCATGGAGCCAAAGTCTTTAATTACACGAATTGGTTCCATGGCTGTGCTATCTGGGTTAACATTCACATATACAAACTACCGAATTTACATGTATTCGGTTAAATATACACGAATTAGAACCAGGGGCTGGAAGTTCAGCGGTGCCTGCGATAAAAGTGTCCGGGTTTGGTGCATGAAAGCTGTGCAGAAAAGCGCTGGCTGCCCGGGGAGCTCCAGAACACCGCCACCTAGCGGCCGCTAAGTGTAACCGCGGCCACCCAATAACAGTCAATTAAGCTGCGGTTAACCGCAGCTTCAGGGAGGTAAATTGGCAGCACACTCCAGCTCCTGGGTGGCCAATTAACGGCGCCGGCCGGCTTCCCACGGCTCTGGGGAGGTTGCAAACAGGCTGTTTGTTCGGTAGATAGATGCTTTTCGGACATATTAATAGAATCTACTGAACGGCTGTGCAGAAAGGGAGAAATAAATCCTTCTGCACAGTAAAATTAACTCTTTAGCTGCCGGTCCATAATCCAAAGGCAGCAGGCGGGCGACCAGGCTCCTCCAATGCAATGTGGTGAGATTGGTCTCGTCACATAATGTTATTGAGTATGTCCAAGGTAAAAATCTGAAAAAACAAAAAAATATATAATTAGAATATATAAAGTGAAAAACCCTAATAATAAAGAAATAATAAAATAAAATAAATTAGAGGTAAAAATTAAGATGAATCATAAGGTAAAACAAGGAATATGATAGAGAAAGAATATTAAATAATACCAGTAAGCTCTATCTCCTCATTTAATCCTGATTTAAAAGGTCTTTAAATTATAGATCCTTTGAGCCTCTTTCATATTTAATGATGACTCAATATTTCCTCCCCTCCAATGTTTCTCTGCCTTATCAAGCCCAACTGCTAAAAAGGTCTCCCATTTAAAAAGTGGGCAATTAATATAGTGTTTAGGTACACTGTGATCCAACCTGTGTTGTCTGATATTGTAAAAATGTTTAGAGAGTCTAATGTGTAGTTTTCGTTTTGTGCGGCCAATATATTGTGCTCCACAGCCACATTGTAAGAAATATATCACATGGGTTGTGGAGCATTGCATGAATTTTTTTAATATTATATGTTTGGTTAGTATATGTGCCTATAAAAGAATGAAACACTCTTTTTTAGAAATTGCAAGTGGAATATTTCCCACAAGGAAAACAACATGTAATATTTCTTTGGTTAAAATATGAGTGTGGCGAAAATAACCTCGCCACTGGGTTTTGGAGAAGCCTGCTTGCCAGCCTCTTGCCCTGTGACTATGGCCCCTGGGGTGTATTGTCATTTAAAATATCAATTTGGGCTTATTGGATTTTAAAACACTTTTTCTGCCCCTTTAAATCCATGGAAAAATGTGCCTCTTCCCCTCCCCCTTTTTCCTGTCCTATTGTTCTCCAGCAGGGCGTTGTCTCAGGGACACTGCCAAACCAGTTGAAACTGGCTGCTTTGTCCCTCCTCATTCTCTCATCAGCCCTTGTTATTGTTTAACCACATGGCGTTCCAACTGTATTTGTGAGATCTGAGTGCTTTTCGGACATATTAAGCGCTCAGATCCAAGCTGCCTTGGGATATGTTGGACATATAGGTTAACCCCTTAACGACGAGTGACGGACGAGGTCCGTCACTCAGGGGAAACCCTTAATGCCGAGTGACGGACCTCATCCGTCACCCGTTAAAATTAACCCCAGATCGCCGCAATCTCGGCGATCGCGGGGTTAATGGTGCTCTGGTCTGCCTCTGTATTAGAGGCAGACCGGGAGCACCGACTTGCGCTGTCCCAGCACACATGTGCCCGCTCTGACAGCATGTCAGAGTGAGCACATGTGCTGTGTATACTCACCTTCCGCCTCCCTGCACTTAAAAAAATAAATAAAGTTAAATTAAAATCCCACCCCCCTTTACCTAGTTTAATAAAAAATTAACCCCTTCCCTGCCAATTGATCACTGACTACAGTGATCAATTGGCAGGGATTACATTTTACTATGATCTGATTTTTTTTTTTTTTTAACCCTCAGGGGTTACATTTATTTTATTAATTAATTTAAATATTTTAAAATGATAAATTTAGCTAGCTGGGGAGGGTGGAAGTTAGTGGGGAATTGGGGGATTTAGTGTTAGGCTAACTAGGGGTTCACGTTAAAAAAGTTTTAAAATAAGTTTTAAAAAGTTACAAAATTAAGTTCTCAGGTGCATAACATAAGACAGACTAACAACATTCTTATATACCATGTATAATACATATATTTACTGATAAACATTAGCAGCTGTGAAGTCCGTCCTTAAGTCCATATTAGGAGTGTTTCCAGCGAGGATTGTAGTGATTATGCCTCCTCCAAGATGGCCACCGTCTGTTATTGTCTATAGGGATGCGTGCGACCTTCCCAAGATGGCCGCGCGTCATTACCATGTAGATATGTGTTATCATTTCCGGTTTCGCTTTACTCCGGTCAAGTGGTGCGGCTTCCAGTCATGTGACACCGGGGGGGGGGGGGGGGGGCGTGGATAAGCAATTGCACATACGGCCATGTCATAAATAAAGAGGATAGAAAATCCTATCACTCCAAGTTCGTATTATTAGTCCATTTCACATAAAAGTTGAGAGAAAAAGAGAGTTATATCAGATAGAGGTATCCAACAATAGTATCATTTGAGGAAATGAGTTTCATACATCTTAATGAATAGAATAGATATAATAAAAGCATTTTAATGAATAGAATTGATATAGTAAAAACATAAATATCAGATATACATATAATAAAATATATAATAATAATATCACACACATAAGGGGAAATTTATAAAATTAAACCTATTTCAAAATCAATGTTTAAACCCTTTGGGCATAATGTTTGGAGCTCGAATATCCAATTTGATTCTTTTCTATTTAGATTCATAGCACTATTACCACCTCTCCAATGATTTTCTATTTTGTGGATTGCTGTAAATTGCAACTCATTAGGATTAGAGTTATGTCTTTCTAAAAAGTGACTAGATACACTATGATTTAAAAACCCAATTTTTATATTCCGAATATGTTCATAGATCCTGGTTTTTAGCGGTCTTGAAGTTTTTCCTACGTACTGTAAGCCGCATGTACATTGTAACAAATAAATAACATTAGTAGACTCACATGAAATAAAAGAATTGATATTAAAAGTTTTTTTAGTTATATTAGAGGTAAAATCAATTTTCTTTTTTTTAGTTATATGAGTATTTCTGCAGGCATAACAGTTCCAACAATGGTAAAAACCTTTTTGGGTTTCTGACCACTTAGTTAAAAAATTAGAATTCTTATTTTCTTTATCTACATAGTTTGAGGTTAAAATTTGCTTAAAATTTCTTGCCCCTCTAAAAATGAACTTTGGTTTGTCCCCTAAAAAAATCATGCATTTCATGTTCCTGTTGTAGAATGTGCCAGTTTTTATTTACAATTCTTTTTAAAGTGCCAACGTTACTGCAATAATTAAAAATAAGAGGGATTTGTTTATTCGGTTCTTTTTTATCCTTATTCTTATAATTCAATAACTGTGGTCTATTTAAGTCACCAATGTTGTTAATATCCTGTTGGAGATCTTTTTCACAATATCCTTTTTGTACAAATTGTTTTTTTAAAAATAAAGATTGGGAATTAAAATCCTTTTTATCTGTACAATTTCTTCTCATACGTAGGAACTGGCCTTTTGGGATATTTTTAATCCATGGATCATAATGGCAGCTACTTGTTTCAATAAAACTGTTTACATCCACTTGCTTGAAGAAGGTGCGTGTTTTGAGTTTTTTATCAGAGATAAAAATGTTCAAATCTAAAAAATCAATAGTGTTAGGGCTAACATTTTTGGTCAATTTTATTCCCCAAGTGTTCGAGTTAAGATACTTAAAAAATGAATTAAAATCTGCCTCAGTTCCTTTCCAAATAATAAAAATATCATCGATGTAACGTCTGTATAGGGCCAAGTTTGCTCCCCAGCCATGCTCCTGAAAAATAAATAGATGTTCCCAATAAGACATAAACAGGTTGGCATAGCTGGGGGCAAACTTGGTCCCCATAGCAGTACCTTTAATCTGAAGGTAAAAATCACCATCAAACCAAAAAAAGTTGTTTTCTAAAATCATCTGAATACCTTTAGTAATAAAATCAATTTGTATACTTAAAAATTCTTTGGATTGATCTAAAAAGAAAGTGGTTGCCTCAATACCTTTGGAGTGCTCAATGATGGTATATAAACTAGTAACATCACACGTGATTAATAAGTAGTCTACTTCCCATTTTAATTCATCTAAAATCTTTAAAAGGTTCATTGAATCTTGCAGATGTGAGGGGCGCCTTTTAACTAACGGTTGTAAGTAATAATCAATAAATTGAGATAGTGGCGATAAAAGAGAATCTATCCCCGAGACTATAGGTCTTCCTGGGGGATTTACCAAGTCTTTATGTATTTTGGGCAGAATATAAAGGACCGGTATTTTAGGGTGTTGTACTTGAAGGAACGAAAGTTCATTTTTGTCCAGTACATTATTTTCCACACCTATTTTAAGAAAATTCTCATATTTTATTTTAATATCAGTTGTAGGGTTTTTATCCAACTTTTTGTAGGTAGTATTATCTAGGAGTTGCCGTTTTATTTCATCGAGGTATGCGTTTTTATCTAAAATAACCACCCCTCCCCCTTTATCAGCGGGTTTGATTACAATAGTGGAATTTTGTTTTAAGTCTTTAAGAGTTAACTTCTCTTTAAAAGATAGGTTTTGTTCATACTTAGATAGAGGTTTAATGTTATATATTTCCTCTAAACACGCCTTTTCAAATAATTTCATACAATGTGATTTTAAATATTGTGGGTTAAAAGAAGATTTTTTCTTAAAATTAGTGTGTTTAATGTTGTTTTCTACTAGTTCTGTATCTACGCTTTCTTCTTCTTCGTTTTGAGGTGTATCAATTTTTTCTTTATTAAAAAATTTTTTTAAACAAAGTTTTCTGGTGAATCTATTAACATCAATAAATGCTTCAAATTTATTTACGGAATTTACGGAACTGCTTTAAAAGTTTAGAGCCAACTCAGAAAGGCTCTAAATATTGTGAGTTTTCCAAGTTTTTTTATACTTTATTTGGTCTGAGATGTATTGCCCTATGATGGTTTTTTATATTTACAGAACCTAGGGATTTTCACTTAAGACTAAGGATATCATTCACTGTGTGCGCAACCACCGCCCTCTTTCCTTTTATCCTTGTATGTAAGTGTTATACAGTGACTATACACTTGGGTGGTTATTTATGTGTGCTGCACTGGTTTTCTATATGATATTTGAATACATTATAATTAACCTCTAGCGCCATCTTTTATCTCTGTTTTTTATTTATATTTTATTAGTCACTGGTATAAAGAGGCTGCTTTTTCTATTACTATGACACTATTTGAAAGAAGAAATCATTGGTTTAAATCCGCCATTGAAAAATTTATGTGTGAGGAACCCCATTCAAATGAGGGTTTTACTATAAGTGATAATCTAGACAACATGATCCACCAATTGGAGAAATTATTAAGTAGGGAAGTAAAAATTAAATGGGAAATCTTTACTTTGGAAAAGTACCTTAAAGATAAAATCACCCCTAGAGGGTTAAGATTTACAAAATTTCCCACTTTTGATCTGGATAATACCAAATTTATGGGAATTTGGACAAATGCTCTTGAATCCTTCTCCATTACAATGATTAATATAATCGTAACACAAAGAAAGGAGGATTTACAAGAACTAGACATTACTATTAAAAAATTACAAACACAATTGGAACCATTTGTAGGGACGCAAAAAAGAAAAACAAAAAAAAGAAGTACAAAAGGGATTTGGATGATTATGCCAGTAACAGAGTAAGAAAAATGCCAGGGAATGGTAAATCAGATCAGAATAGAATAAGACCATCCCAAAAAATGACCAATAACTGGCATGAGGAAAATAGATACGGAAATCATAAAAATGCCAATTCTACGCGGCATGACGTACCCAAAACTCCTGTTTGGAAAAGAAAAGAAAGTATCCCTAACAATTTCCATAAAGATAGAAGGAATTCACATAACAAGACGAGCCCAGTGAAGGATAGACAAACTAGACCTAAACAATTTGACAGGAAAGCTGTACAAATCTCGCCTAAACCGAGAAGAGAGGTCCAGAGATTTAGGACTAGACAGAATGATGATAAATCTTTTCAGATCCCCTTAAAAAATAGATTTGAGCGATTAAGGAGTGAAAAAGGAGAGGAGGTTTTTTTTAGAACCAAGATGGATGAGGAGAGAAGAGTATCACAGAACCCCCACAAAAAGATACAGAATGTCAGAAGAGGAACCAGAGGAGGGAGAGATAAATCAAGAGAGAAAAAAAGTGACGATAATGAAATAAGAATTTTTAATTTATCTAATACACTTTTATCACCAACAAAAGAGAAAGTTTTAAGAAAAGGTTTTAAATATGCCCCAAGTTGTTCCGTAAATAAATTTGAAGCATTTATTGATGTTAATAGATTCACCAGAAAACTTTGTTTAAAAAAAATTTTTAATAAAGAAAAAATTGATACACCTCAAAACGAAGAAGAAGAAAGTGTAGATACAGAACTAGTAGAAAACAACATTAAACACACTAATTTTAAGAAAAAATCTTCTTTTAACCCACAATATTTAAAATCACATAGTATGAAAGTATTTGAAAAGGCGTGTTTAGAGGAAATATATAACATTAAACCTCTATCTAAGTATGAACAAAACCTATATTTTAAAGAGAAGTTAACTCTTAAAGACTTAAAACAAAATTCCACTATTGTAATCAAACCTGCTGATAAAGGGGGAGGGGTGGTTATTTTAGATAAAAACGCATACCTCGATGAAATAAAACGGCAACTCCTAGATAATACTACTTACAAAAAGTTGGATAAAAACCCTACAACTGATATTAAAATAAAATATGAGAATTTTCTTAAAATAGGTGTGGAAAATAATGTACTGGACAAAAATGAACTTTCGTTCCTTCAAGTACAACACCCTAAAATACCGGTCCTTTATATTCTGCCCAAAATACATAAAGACTTGGTAAATCCCCCAGGAAGACCTATAGTCTCGGGGATAGATTCTCTTTTATCGCCACTATCTCAATTTATTGATTATTACTTACAACCGTTAGTTAAAAGGCGTTAGTTAAAAGGCGCCCCTCACATCTGCAAGATTCAATTAACCTTTTAAAGATTTTAGATGAATTAAAATGGGAAGAAGACTACTTATTAATCACGTGTGATGTTACTAGTTTATATACCATCATTGAGCACTCCAAAGGTATTGAGGCAACCACTTTCTTTTTAGATCAATCCAAAGAATTTTTAAGTATACAAATTGATTTTATTACTAAAGGTATTCAGATGATTTTAGAAAACAACTTTTTTTGGTTTGATGGTGATTTTTACCTTCAGATTAAAGGTACTGCTATGGGGACCAAGTTTGCCCCCAGCTATGCCAACCTGTTTATGTCTTATTGGGAACATCTATTTATTTTTCAGGAGCATGGCTGGGGAGCAAACTTGGCCCTATACAGACGTTACATCGATGATATTTTTATTATTTGGAAAGGAACTGAGGCAGATTTTAATTCATTTTTTAAGTATCTTAACTCGAACACTTGGGGAATAAAATTGACCAAAAATGTTAGCCCTAACACTATTGATTTTTTAGATTTGAACATTTTTATCTCTGATAAAAAACTCAAAACACGCACCTTCTTCAAGCAAGTGGATGTAAACAGTTTTATTGAAACAAGTAGCTGCCATTATGATCCATGGATTAAAAATATCCCAAAAGGCCAGTTCCTACGTATGAGAAGAAATTGTACAGATAAAAAGGATTTTAATTCCCAATCTTTATTTTTAAAAAAACAATTTGTACAAAAAGGATATTGTGAAAAAGATCTCCAACAGGATATTAACAACATTGGTGACTTAAATAGACCACAGTTATTGAATTATAAGAATAAGGATAAAAAAGAACCGAATAAACAAATCCCTCTTATTTTTAATTATTGCAGTAACGTTGGCACTTTAAAAAGAATTGTAAATAAAAACTGGCACATTCTACAACAGGAACATGAAATGCGTGATTTTTTAGGGGACAAACCAAAGTTCATTTTTAGAGGGGCAAGAAATTTTAAGCAAATTTTAACCTCAAACTATGTAGATAAAGAAAATAAGAATTCTAATTTTTTAACTAAGTGGTCAGAAACCCCAAAAGGTTTTTATCATTGTGGTAACTGTTATGCCTGCACATGTGCCTGGCACATTCTACAACAGGAACATGAAATGCGTGATTTTTTAGGGGACAAACCAAAGTTCATTTTTAGAGGGGCAAGAAATTTTAAGCAAATTTTAACCTCAAACTATGTAGATAAAGAAAATAAGAATTCTAATTTTTTAACTAAGTGGTCAGAAACCCCAAAAGGTGGATCCTTTAAATAGAGGTAAAAAGAAAGTTGATTTTACCTCTACTATAACTAAAAAAACTTTTAATATCAATTCTTTTATTTCATGTGAGTCTACTAATGTTATTTATTTGTTACAATGTACATGCGGCTTACAGTACGTAGGAAAAACTTCAAGACCGCTAAAAACCAGGATCTATGAACATATTCGGAATATAAAAATTGGGTTTTTAAATCATAGTGTATCTAGTCACTTTTTAGAAAGACATAACTCTAATCCTAATGAGTTGCAATTTACAGCAATCCACAAAATAGAAAATCATTGGAGAGGTGGTAATAGTGCTATGAATCTAAATAGAAAAGAATCAAATTGGATATTCGAGCTCCAAACATTATGCCCAAAGGGTTTAAACATTGATTTTGAAATAGGTTTAATTTTATAAATTTCCCCTTATGTGTGTGATATTATTATTATATATTTTATTATATGTATATCTGATATTTATGTTTTTACTATATCAATTCTATTCATTAAAATGCTTTTATTATATCTATTCTATTCATTAAGATGTATGAAACTCATTTCCTCAAATGATACTATTGTTGGATACCTCTATCTGATATAACTCTCTTTTTCTCTCAACTTTTATGTGAAATGGACTAATAATACGAACTTGGAGTGATAGGATTTTCTATCCTCTTTATTTATGACATGGCCGTATGTGCAATTGCTTATCCACGCCCACCCCCCCCCCCCGGTGTCACATGACTGGAAGCCGTACCACTTGACCGGAGTAAAGCGAAACCGGAAATGATAACACATATCTACATGGTAATGACGCGCGGCCATCTTGGGAAGGTCGCACGCATCCCTATAGACAATAACAGACGGTGGCCATCTTGGAGGAGGCATAATCACTACAATCCTCGCCGGAAACACTCCTTATATGGACTTAAGGACGGACTTCACAGCTGCTAATGTTTATCAGTAATTATATGTATTATGCATGGTATATAAGAATGTTGTTAGTCTGTCTTATGTTATGCACCTGAGGAAGACCTATTGGACTAGGTCGAAACGCGTTGTGCTTTATATATATATATTTTTTATGTTCTAATTAAAGTATTTACCTTTTACTCACCTGGTGATCCTGGTTCCTGATTTTTATACAAAAAGACTCCTGACGTTTTCCAAGGGACCAATACTGCATTACCTGCACCAGATTGATAAAACTGCTTTAAAAGTTTAGAGCCAACTCAGAAAGGCTCTAAATATTGTGAGTTTTCCAAGTTTTTTTATACTTTATTTGGTCTGAGATGTATTGCCCTATGATGGTTTTTTATATTTACAGAACCTAGGGATTTGCACTTAAGACTAAGGATATCATTCACTCTTTCCTTTTAAATAAGCATTAATGTAGATATATATACAACAAATTAAAGCCCTTTCTGTCCTTTAAAAATCGGTATATAATATGCGTCAGTGCAATAAATTAGTAAAATGTAAATTGCAGTTGAACGCAAACAGCAAAAAAATGCTGTTGTCATTAAGTGAAAGACAAGCTTCTGAAAGCTCTGTCCTTAAGGGGTTAAACATTGTATTATAAGAGTTATGTATTTTTATGTGGTTTTTGTAACAGTTTTGACTTAGAGATATTCCCTGTACCTGGAGATAATTAAGTTACCACACCCACTTAAGCCAATTATCTCCAGTATAGAGGAGAAGATAGACCGGCTGCACAGCCTAAATCTGTGGAACTGTTTTGGGCAGGAAAGCCATGCTTGCGGTCAGTCAAATGTGACTTCCATGGAATTTGTGAACCCCTGCTCTGATCTGGTTGAGTTTTGGATATTTTGTTCACCCAGATCAGGGCTATCCAGGGATGTATAGTATGTGGGGATATGTGGTGTGTTGGGGTGTTTTCTGTGTTTTGGGAAACATGTGTGTTTTCTGCCTGTGAGTAATTAAAGTACCACTCTAGGCACCCAGACCACTTCAGCTTAATGAAGTGGTCTGGGTGCCAGGTCCAGCTAGGGTTAACCCATTTTTTTTATAAACATAGCAGTTTCAGAGAAACTGCTATGTTTATAAATGGGTTAAGCCTTCCCCCAAATCCTCTAGTGGCTGTCTCATTGACAGCCGCTAGAGGCGCTTGCGTGATTCTCACTGTGAAAATCACAGTGAGAGCATGCAAGCGTCCATAGGAAAGCATTGTAAATGCTTTCCTATGTGACCAGCTGAATGTGCGCGCAGCTCTTCCGCGCGTGCGCATTCAGCCGACGGGGCGGAACGGAGGAGGATCGGAGGCAGAGAGCTCCCCGCCCAGCGCTGGAAAAAGGTAAGTTATACCCCTTTTCCCCTTTCCAGAGCCGGGCGGGAGGGGGACCCTGAGGGTGGGGGCACCCTGAGGGCACTATATTGCCAGGAAAACGAGTATGTTTTCCTGGCACTATAGTGGTCCTTTAAGTTAGCCCATTAAATAGTTACATAGTTACATACCTGATTACCTGATTGGTTTTGTAACTTTGTATCCTGTTTACCACAAGGACCACGTGGGTGGTAACCTTGTGGGAAAACCTGTATATAAGAGACAATAAAGCCTCAGACTGCTGAGTTCCTGTTTTACCCTCAACATAGAGCCTTGTCTCATGTGCTAGGGAAAAGGCTGCATCTACACTGGGGATTGCTATACGCTGTATACTCCCCTGGCTTTAATCACTAAGCTCTTTTAAGAGCTTGTTCCTGCTTCGCTCTCTGAAGGAAGAGAGGTTCACCCACTGGAGCCTGGAGCCTTGTCGTAGGTCCAGGGTGGGTAGGATATGGCGAGACCCCAACCAAGCTGTGGCGGTTTGTGGGGTCTGCAGTGCTTATGGTGTCAAGTGGAGCACTTGGAGCCCTCGGGAAGCACTAGGAGCATCCATCAACGGAGGTACCCAGTCGGGGTGCCAGGTGATCTGTTACAATGAGTTTGATTTAAGCTACCATTATTAAGGGGGGGAAATCTCGTCCTGTGGCAACGCTACATAGACGACGTACTTATAATTTGGAAAGGGGATCATCAGAGTTTAAATAACTTTATTCAATATATTAGCCATAACGATTATAATTTACAATTTACCTCCACTTGTAATCTAAAGCAGCTAGATTTCCTCCATCTTACCTTATACATAGAGAAAAACACTTTAAAAACAAAAACTTTTTTTTTTAAGTACCGATTGCAATACAATATTCCAGTTCACATCACCCTTCTTGGCTTAAAAACATCCCCAAAGGACAACTTACCCGCGTAAGATGAAACTGCTCAGACATACAAGTGTTCAAACAACAATCTCAAATCATAAAAAATAGGTATTTAGATAAAGGCTATAATAATGAAGATATAGAGAAGGCGTAGTTAGGCCTTTTTTTAAACAGAGAGAATGAACTTTCTAAAAAATAACAAAGATACGAAATTGAATGATAGCAAACATTTTGCTTTTACCACCAGATATAACAGACAGGCCAAAAAAAAAATGTGAAAATATTTTGAGAAAACATTGGTACATTTTGCAGAAGGATGAGTACCTCAGTAAAATGCTACCTAATAGACCTATAGTCATATACAAAAAGGCAGATAACCTTAAACATAAATTGGCTCCTAGTGTATTGCCTGATAATAAAAATAATGGTATCTTCAATCAAACTCATGTTTTAACCACAGAAATATTACATGTTTTTTTTCCTTGTGGAAAATGTTCCACTTGCAATTTCCAAAAAAGAGTGGTTCATTCTTTTATAGGCACATATACTAACCAAACATATTAACATATTAAAACAATCATACAATGCTCCACAACCCGTGTGATATATTAATTACAATGTGCTGTGGAGCACAATATATTGGCCGCACAAAACGTAAACTACACATTAGACTCTCTAAACACTTTTTACAATATCAGAACACACAGGTTGGATCACAGTGTATCTAAACACTGTATTAATTGCCCACTTTTTTTTCTTATTCTTTATTTTTGCGAGTATTGGCAAACAATATAACAATTTCGTGAGCAGCAGGTAAAAGCTTTATACAGTACATGGATACATGTGCCGCCTAACTAAGCCTACTCAGTTTTTATTAGTAAAGGCAGATTCACCCAGGCTTCCCTATCGGTGGTCCTTGGGCTTGTGACTGGGAAGGGGGGGGGGAATGTTGGTGTTGAGCAATATGTGCCTTGTGGCCAATATGTGTTGTGCCCTGATACCGGAGCCTTTGTAAGGCACGTAGTTAGGGTATAAGTAAGCATGGGACCTTTCAATGCCAAGTATGAGTTTCCGCTTTGTTGCGCTGGGGCAGGAGGTCAGAGGACTGCTGTTTTTGCGCAAGTGTCACTTGGGTACTCTGTACTGGTATGGTGGGGCGGCATGAATGCTTTGCTTCAGAGCTATATCTAAGGCCTACGGAGCCAGCAACGTAATAACAGAGGCAAAATATATAAACATTATCAACATTTAACAACAATTATAGGATTTTGGAAGGTGTATCGCGCACTGGGTAGTGCACAAGTAAGTTCAGTCCCAAAGTTCAGGGTGGTAGTGCCGTTGTCGTAAGTGCTCCCCCTCTGGGCACAAATGGGGTGATGTATGCTACATTGCAGGCTGGTGGTCTGCTGTCTGTGGCTTAGCTGCCGACAGGCCGAGGGCTTGCAGGGAGGTTGATGCTTCAGCAGGGTGCGTGGGAGTACCCCTAAAGGGCACCGTGGGAGTACCCCTAACTGCCCCCATAATAATGCCACGGTCAGCGTCCCGCACCAGTTTGAGCAGTACGTCCCTGAGCACCTCCTGGGTTGCATTGATTGCTTTATTAATTCTAAAGCAGGAGTCCACCACCAGCTGTTTGGATTGCTTGGGCTTTAAGAGGGTGGCAAGGAGCCTTCTGCAGTAGTGGGGAAGTTCTGCGTCTGAAATAGTACCTGTCCTCAGAGGTATCCTTAGGTTGCGTGCCCTGGCTTTGTCCTCTAAGTTTGCTAGTTGGGCTTGATGATCTGCACCCTGCTTCTGCAGCGCTCCTATGACCACGTCTGTGGCTGTCTGTGCGAGCTTGTGGCTTGCCATACCTTCCTTCACTGTGTGCATGCGGGTAGTGAGGGTGGATACCGCCTCCCGTATTGGCGCCAGGTCTGCCTTGAACATGGCTTGGATCTCTGCCACCAGGGCTTTAATGTCTGCCATTGTGGCCGGAGCCGAGTCCCCAAGTGCTGTGGTCGCTAGTGATTCAATTTGCCGGCTCGGAGGAGGAGAGAGGTCAGCGGTGCTGCTCCTCTGAAGACAGGTGCGTGTAGGCCTCTGCAGGTGCCATCTTTGTCGGCCGTGCTGCAGTTCGCATATAAGCACCAATATCTTGAGTACCCGAGCCCGGGTCCGGACACAGCTTCTTATTTTTTTCCCCATACTGTTGGGGATCAGGAAGCATCCAGTGGAGGTCTGTTATAAGGTTATTCTCGGTGTGGCGAAACCAACCTCGCTACTGTGAACTGGAGAAGCCTGGTTGCTCGCCTGCTCCCTTTAGACTTTGGCCCCTGTTCTTTTTCCATGCAGAAAGGCTGGTTTGTGCCTTTCTGTGGACTGTTAAAGCCATGCTACCCCAGATAGCTATGACATGGAGCCCAGCCGTATACTGAAAGACTGTATGAAAGACTCCATGGCGATTGAACTGTATGTATGTGATCTGAGCGCCATCCGGTAATAACGTGCGTTCAGATCTAAGCTATCTGGGGATAGGTAGAATGTCTGTATTTTATGTATAAATGTAACCTTGTGTATTTTATTTTATTTTACTGTCTTTTTACTGCCATGTGCTTAATGGAGTTTTGCCTCTGTCCTTGGAGATAATTGGATTACTTCTCAATTATCTCTAGGATAGAAGACTCTGTGGAACTGGTTTTGGGCAGAAAAGCCATGCTTCATTTGGTCACAAAGGACTTCGATCTATCTTTTGAACCAATGGACCAATTTGGATGATTTTGACATATGTTTGTATTTGGAGTATGCTGATTTGGAAAATTTAAGTTGTGAATGTGATGCATACTTTCAAAGTTATGAATAATGTGTAAAAACTGTATTCCTCTGCCTGTGATAATGAGATTACCCATTGTGTTCAGTAATCATATCACAGGTAGTGATGTCGCGAACATACAATTTTCGGTTAGCGAACGATGAACGCGAACTTCCGCAAACGTTCGCGAACTGGCGAACCGGGCGAACCGCCATAGACTTCAATGGGCAGGCGAATTTTAAAACCCACAGGGACTCTTTCTGGCCACAATAGTGATGGCAAAGTTGTTTCAAGGGGACTAACACCTGGACTGTGGCATGCCGTAGGGGGATCCATGGCAAAAATCCCATGGCAAATTACACAGTTGATGCAGAGCCTGGTTTTAATCCATAAAGGGCATAAATCACCTAACATTCCTAAATCACAATGGATATGGATTGACACCTGACATATGACATATTGACACCTTGACATATGGATTGACACCTTGACATATGGATTGACACCTGTCCTCAGAGACCCTGATACACACTGACACAGAGCAGAATAGGGACTGTTCCCCCTACATAGTGTCACTTGGCAGATATGGATTGACACCTATCCTAGGGATCCCTGATACACACTGACACAGAGCAGAATAGAGAATGTTCCCCCTACATAGGGTCACTTGGCAGATATGGATTAACACCTGTCCTCAGGGACCCTGATACACACTGACACAGAGCAGAATAGGGACTGTTCCCCATACATAGGGTCACTTGGCAGATATGGATAGACACCTATCCTAGGGATCCCTGATACACACTGACACAGAGCAGAATAGAGAATGTTCCCCCTACATAGGGTCACTTGGCAGATATGGATTAACACCTGTCCTCGGGGACCCTGATACACACTGACACAGAGCAGAATAGGGACTGTTCCCCCTACATAGGGTCACTTGGCAGATATGTATTGACACCTGTCCTCAGAGACCCTGATACACACTGACACAGAGCAGAATAGGGGCTGTTCCCCCTACATAGGGTCACTTGGCAGATATGGATTGACACCTGTCCTCAGGGACCCTGATACACACTGACACAGAGCAGAATAGGGACTGTTCCCCTTACATAGGGTCACTTGGCAGATATGGATTGACACCTATCCTAAGGATCCCTGATACACACTGACACAGAGCAGAATAGGGACTGTTCCCCCTACATAGGGTCACTTGGCAGATATGGATTGACACCTATCCTAGGGATCCCTGATACACACTGACACAGAGCAGAATAGAGAATGTTCCCCCTACATAGGGTCAATTGGCAGATATGGATTAACACCTGTCCTCAGGGACCCTGATACACACTGACACAGAGCAGAATAGGGACTGTTCCCCCTACATAGGGTCACTTGGCAGATATGTATTGACACCTGTCCTCAGAGACCCTGATACACACTGACAAAGAGCAGAATAGGGGCTGTTCCCCCTACATAGGGTCACTTGGCAGATATGGATTGACACCTGTCCTCAGGGACCCTGATACACACTGACACAGAGCAGAATAGGGACTGTTCCCCCTACATAGGGTCACTTGGCAGATATGGATTGACACCTATCCTAAGGATCCCTGATACACACTGACACAGAGCAGAATAGGGACTGTTCCCCCTACATAGGGTCACTTGGCAGATATGGATTGACACCTATCCTAAGGATCCCTGATACACACTGACACAGAGCAGAATAGGGACTGTTCCCCTACATAGGGTCACTTGGCTGATATGGATTGACACCTGTCCTCAGAGACCCTGATACACACTGACACAGAGCAGGATAGGGACTGTTCCCCCTACATAGGGTCACTTGGCAGATATGGATTGACACCTATCCTAAGGATCCCTGATACCCACTGACACAGAGCAGAATAGAGACTGTTCCCCCTACATAGGGTCACTTGGCAGATATTGGTTGACACCTATCCTCAGGGACCCTGATACACACTGACACAGAGCAGAATAGGGACTGTTCCCCCTACATTGGATCACTTGGCAGATATGGATTGACACCTGTCCTCAGAGACCCTGATACACACTGACACAGAGCAGAATAGGGACTGTTCCCCCTACAAAGGGTCACTTGGCAGATATGGATTGACACCTGTCCTCAGGGAACCTGATACACACTGACACAGAGCAGAATAGGGACTGGATCCCCTACATAGGGTCACTTGGCAGATATGGATTGACACCTATCCTAAGGATCCCTGATACACACTGACACAGAGCAGAATAGGGACTGTTCCCCCTACATAGGGTCACTTGTCAGATATGGATTGACACCTATCCTAAGGATCCCTGATACACACTGACACAGAGCAGAATAGGGACTGTTCCCCTTACATAGGGTCACTTGGCAGATGTGGATTGACACCTGTCCTCAGAGACCCTGATACACACTGACACAGAGCAGAATAGGGACTGTTCCCCCTACATAGGGTCACTTGGCAGATATGGATTGACACCTGTCCTCAGGGACCCAGATACACACTGGGGGGACCTACTGTTCTCCCCCCTGGCCCCCACCCCTGCGCGGTGGGTGGGGGCCATAAATCACAATGGGTTGAGGGGACCTACTATCCTACCCCCGGCCCCACCCCTGCCCTTTGGGTGGGGGCCCAAAAAATAATGAGGGGGTGACCTACTGTCCTCCCCCACGGCCCCCACCCTTGCGCGGTAGGTTGGGGCCATAAATCACAATTGGGGGAGGAACTACTGTCCTCCCCCCGCCCCCACCCCTGCGCGGTGGGGGCCATAAAAATAATGAGGGGGAGACCTACTGTCCTCCCCCCTGGCCCCCACCCCTGCGCGGTGGGTGGGGGCCATAAATCACAATGGGTTGAGGGGACCTACTATCCTCCCCCCGGCCCCACCCCTGCCCTTTGGGTGGGGGCCCAAAAAATAATGAGGGGGTGACCTACTGTCCTCCCCCACGGCCCCCACCCCTGCGCGGTAGGTTGGGGCCATAAATCACAATTGGGGGAGGAACTACTGTGCTCCCCCCACCCCTGCGCGGTGGGTGGGTGGGGGCCATAAAAATAATGAGGGGGACCTACAGTCCTCCCCCCTGGCGCTGTCCCTTGCGCTGTGGGTGGGGGCCATGAAAATAATGAGGGGGAGGGACCTACTGTCCTCCCCCTGTCCCCCACCTCTGCACGGTGGGTGTGGGCCATAAAAATAATGAGAGGGAGGACCTACTGTCCCCCCCCCAGCCCCCAGCCCTGAGTGGTGGGTGGGTCCCTAAATAACCCCCCCCCCAATCAAAGGTGACTAGGCGTCCCCGAACCCCTAGTCACCCACCCCACCCCACCCCAAAAGAAGTTACCCCCTACCTACCCCCTCACCCTAAAAAATAGTGAGTGGGGAATAAAATAACTAACATGTAAAGAAAAATTCTTTGGAATTTTCCCACACTGTGTAAAATGACAAAGAGCACTCTGATTGGTAGGCTTGGAATCTAACCAATCAGAGTGCTCTGTGTCATTTTACACAGCATGGGAAAGTTCTTTGGAATTTTCCCACGCTGTGTAAAATGACAAAGAGCACTCTGATTTGTGGGCTTGGAATCTAACCAGAGTGCTATGTGTCATTTTACACAGCGTGGGAAAGTTCTTTGGAATTTTCCCACGCTGTGTAAAATGACAAAGAGCACTCTGATTGGTGGGCTTGAAATCTAACCAATCAGAGTGCTCTGTGTCATTTTACACAGCGTGGGGAAGTTCTTTAGAATTTTCCCATGCTGTGTAAAATGACAAAGAGCACTCTGATTGGCTTAAACCAGCCAATCAGAATGTTCTTAGCCTAATTGCAGGGCGTGGCAAAGCTTTATAAGCCTTTCCCCGCCCTGCAGAGCTCAGTCTTCGCGGAGCCCTCCATGGGTGAAGATGGATTTTTTTTTGCGCGCTCGTTTGTTTTTTTTAATTGCGTCGGTTCTTATGGCTTTTTATTTGGCCTTTTTTGGGGCTGAAAAAAGAAGACTTTAGAAAAAAGAAGACGTCAAATGGTAAGTTGAATTTTTCTTTACAGGTTAGTTATTTTATTCCCCCCTCACTATTTTTTAGGGTGAGGGGGGTAGGTAGGGGGTAACTTCTTTTGGGGTGGAAGGGTGGGTGACTAGGGGCTTGGGGACCCCTAGTCACCTTTGATTGGGAGGGATTTTTATTTAGGGCCCCCACCCACCACTCAGGGGTGGGGGCTGGGGGGGACAGTAGGTCCCCCTTATTGTTTTTTTAGGGCCCCCACCCACCGCTCAGGGGTGGGGGCCAGGGGTGAGGACAGTAGGTCCCCCCCTCATTGTTTTTATGGCCCCCACCCACTGCACAGGGGTGGGGCAGGGGAGGAGGACAGTAGGTCCTCCCTTCATTATTTTTATGGCCCTCACCCACCGCTCAGGGGTGGGGGTCGGGGGGAGGACAGGTGGTCACCCCCTCATTATTTTTTTAGGGCCCCCACCCACTGCTCAGGGGTGGGAGCCAGGGGTGAGGACATAGGTCCCCCCCTCATTGTTTTTATGGCCCCCACCCACCGCGCAGGGGTGGGGGCCAGGGGGGGAGGAAAGTAGGTCCCCCCTTCATTATTTTTATGGCCCCCACCCACCGCACAGGGGTGGGGGCGGGGGGAGGACAGTAGGTCCTCCCCCATTGTGATTTATGGCCCCCACTCACCGCGCAGGGGTGCGGGCCAGGGGGAGGACAGTTGGTCACCCCCTCATTATTTTTATGGCCCCCACCCACCGCGCAGGGGTGGGGGCCGGAAGGAGGACAGTAGCCCCCCCCCTCATTATTTTCATGGCCCCGTCCACTGCGCAGGGGTAGGGGCCAGGGGGGGAGGACAGTAGGTCCCCCCCCTCATTATTTTTATGGACCCCACCCACCGTGCAGGGGTGGGGGCGGGGGGAGGACAGTAGGTCCCCCCATTTTGATTTATGGACCCCACCCACCGCGCAGGGGTGGGGGCCGGGGGGAGGACAGTAGGTCCCCGACTTATTATTTTTATGGCCCCCACTGACCGCGCAGGGGTCAGTGGGGGCACGGAGGAGGACAGTAGGTCCCCCCAGTGTGTATCAGGGTCCCTGAGGACAGGTGTCAATCCATATCTGCCAAGTGACCCTATGTAGGGGGAACAGTCCCTATTCTGCTCTGTGTCAGTGTGTATCAGGGATCCTTAGGATAGGTGTCAATCCATATCTGCCAAGTTACCCTATGTAGGGGGAACAGTCCCTATTCTGCTCTGTGTCAGTGTGTATCACGGATCCTTAGGATAGGTGTCAATCCATATCTGCCAAGTGACCCTATGTAGGGGGAACAGTCCCTATTCTGCTCTGTGTCAGTATGTATCAGGGTCCCTGAGGACAGGTGTCTATCCATATCTGCCAAGTGACCCTATGTAGGGGGAACAGTCCCTATTCTGCTCTGTGTCAGTGTGTATCAGGGTTCCTTAGGATAGGTGTCAATCCATATCTGCCAAGTGACCCTATGTAGGAGGAACAGTCCCTATTCTGCTCTGTGTCAGTGTCTGGTGGGAGTATCTGCAGTAATACATAGTGTCTGGAGGGAGTATCTGCAGTAACACAGGGTGTCTGGAGGGAGTATCTGCAGTAACACAGGGTGTCTGGAGGGAGTATCTGCAGTAACACAGAGTGTCTGGAGGGAGTATCTGCAGTAACACAGAGTGTCTGGAGGGAGTATCTGCAGTAACACAGAGTATCTGGAGGGAGTATCTGCAGTAACACAGAGTGTCCGGGGGGAGTATCTGCAGTAACACAGAGTGTCTGGGGGGAGTATCTGCAGTAACACAGAGTGTCTGGAGGGAGTATCTGCAGTAACAGAGTGTCTGGGGGAGTATCTGCAGTAACACAGGGTGTCTGGGGGGAGTATCTGCAGTAACACAGAGTGTCTGGAGGGAGGATCTGCAGTAACACAGAGTGTCTGGAGGGAGTTTCTGCAGTAACAGCATTTCTGGGGGGGAGTATCTGCAGTAACACAGTGTTTCTGGAGGGAGTATCTGCAGTAACACAGAGTGTCTGGAGGGAGTATCTGCAGTAACACAGAGTGTCTGGGGGAGTATCTGCAGTAGCACGGGGTGTCTGGAGGGAGTATCTGCAGTAACACAGAGTGTCTGGGGGGAGTATCTGCAGTAACACAGAGTGTCTGGAGGGTGTATCTGCAGTAACAGAGTGTCTGGAGGGAGTATATGCAGTAACAGAGTGTCTGGAGGGAGTATCTGCAGTAACAGAGTGTCTGGAGGGAGTATCTGCAGTAACACATAATGTCTGGGGGGAGTATCTGCAGTAATACAGAGTGTCTGGGGGGAGTATCTGCTTGTAACATTTATATGCACTAAAAAAAAAACAAATCGAAAAAAAAAAAATGAATGCAGCTTCCGAATTAATCTTAAATGGATGCTGTCCAGGAGGTGGGATGGTCTGGAAGAGAGGGTCTGCTGCTGATTGGCTGGAATGTGTCTGCTGAATGTGAGGTACAGGGTCAAAGTTTACTTAACGATAACGATAGGACATCGCTAATCACAGGCAGAGGGGAGGATTTTGTGTGGGAGTGTCTGTGTGTATTGTACGGATTGATTGGTTGTTCTGTAAAACCCTGTGGGCTGTACTATGTTCGTGGATTGGGAATAAAAGAGACTGTATGTGCCAGTACAGTCAGTTCCTACTTAACCCTCAAAGTGAAGTGTCGTCTCATTCTTGGGGGGAATTTGATTGTATGCCGATTGCCAGGAGTGTAAGCTGTTCATAGGGCTTTTCCTGTTCGGCTGCTTCCTGTGTTCGTGTGTTTCCTATTCAGGAGTTGGTGACTTCGTGCAGTTTGCAGTTCGGGAGATTGGTGATTGCAGTAGCTGCTTGTCTATCTGGAAGGGGATTATCGTCTAAACGGGTTTATCCTCTTGTGAGCGAAATGGTCCGTTACACTCGGTTTTCAGAGACCTTTTCTCGGGCTGAGTAATGGAGCAGCTCCGAGACGCGTCCAGCTCGTTTAGGCGCCGGCTCCGCCACAACAATTGCCCACTTTTTAAATGGGAGACCTTCTTAGCACTTGGGATTGATAAGGCAGAGAAACATTGGAGGGGAGGAAATATTGAGTCATCATTAAATATGAAAGAGGTGCAATGGATCCATAATTTGAAGACCTTAAAATCAGGATTAAATAAGGAGATAGATCTTTCTGGTATTAATTAATATTCTTTCTCTATCATATTCCTTGTTTTACCTTATGATTCATCTTCATTTTTATTTTTACCTCTAATTTATTTTTATTATTTCTTAATTTTTAGGGTTTTTAACTTTATATATTATAATTATATATTTTTTAGTTTTTTTCAGATTTTTACCTTGGACATACTCAAGAACTTTAAATTGTGTTTTTTCGGGTATATTGTTTGTAACATATTTGTCTATCTATTAAATTTGCTCCCTAATTGTACTTTGGAGTTTTGATTGTATTTGGTTTTTGCACAAGACTCAGCATCATGGCTCTATACAGGTATTTTTTTATTTATATATATATATATATATATTTTTTTTTTATTATTAATTAATATATTTTTATTTTTATACTTATATTGATTTTCACTTTTATTTTTACATGTATTTTATATGCACTTTTAATTACCGTATATACTCGAGTATAAGCCGACCCGAATATAAGCCGAGGCCCCTAATTTTACCCCAAAAAACTGGGAAAACTTATTGACTCGAGTATAAGACTAGGGTGGGAAATGCAGCAGCTACTGGTAAATTTCTAAATACAATTAGATCCTAAAAAAATTATATTAATTGAATATTTATTTACAGTGTTTGCGTATGAATGCAGTGTGTGCGTATGAATGCAGTGTGTGCGTATGAATGCAGTGTGTGCGTATGAGTGCAGTGTGCGTATGAGTGCAGTGTGCGTATGAGTGCAGTGTGCGTATGAGTGCAGTGTGCGTATGAGTGCAGTGTGCGTATGAGTGCAATGTGTGTGTGTGTATGAGTGCAGTGTGTGCGTATATATTAATTGAATATTTATTTCCAGTGTGTGTATATAATGAATGCAGTGTGTGTGTATGAGTGCAGTGTGTGTGAGTGCAGTGTGTGTGAGTGCAGTGTGTGAGTGAGTGCAGTGTGTGTGAGTGAGTGCAGTGTGTGTGAGTGAGTGCAGTGTGTGTATATGAATGAAGTGTGAGTGTGTGTGATGCAGTGTGTGTTTGTGTATGTGTTGGTGGGGGTGGGCATTTAATATATTATTTTTTATTTTTTTATTTTTTTATATTATTATTTTATTTTTTTGTATTATTATGTATTATTTAATTATTATTATTTTTTTTTTTTTATTATATTTTTTTTCCGTCCCCCCTCCCTGCTTGATACATAGCAGGGAGGGGGGCTCCTTCCCTGGTGGTCCAGTGTCATTGGTAGTTCAGTGGGGGGGAGAGGGGGGCTGGCAGAGCTGTACTTACCTCTCCTGCAGCTCCTGTCAGCTCCCTCCTCCTCCGCGCGGTCCGTGCAGCTCTCTCTGTCAGCTCCCAGTGTAAGTCTCGCGAGAGCCGCGGCTCTCGCGAGACTTACACTGGGAGCTGACTGAGGTGCTGAACGGACGGAGCGGAGGAGGAGAGAGCTGACAGGAGCTGCAGGAGAGGTAAGTACAGCTCTGCCAGCCCCCTCTCCCCCAGTCTGTATTATGGCAATGCAAATTGCCATAATACAGACTATTGACTCGAGTATAAGCCGAGTTGGGGTTTTTCAGCACAAAAAATGTGCTGAAAAACTCGGCTTATACTCGAGTATATACGGTATATGTATTTTTTTATTATTTTTTTTCTATTTTATATATATATATATTTTCTGTTTATTTTTTCATTATTATTTTTTTCATTATTCATTTTTTATTTATTCTCTAATTATTTGTTTATATTTGTTCTAACCATATTTTCTACACAATTTATGTTTTGGTTTATTTGGTATATTCATATTTATTTATTTTTATATATTTACATTTTTCTTAGTAAAAGTAAAGTAAAAAAACAGAATAAACTTGAATAAGGAACGCGCTCTCGGACAACCATTAGGGAACTCACGACAGGGCAATGAGGAAAGGTAATTTTAGGTTTAAATACCTGCTTTACCTTTCCGATTGGCTGAGATTGCTCTTTGACCCCAAAACATGTGCGCACGACGCGTGGGTGATGTCAAGTGTATGCCGGTGTCGTTAATCACGTGAGCGGACGTTGGGGTATAATTAGACGTGCATCCGCAAGGTGAGGGAGAATATGTTACATTACCCCCAACCTGAAGACCGCCCACCGAGTGGGTAGGAGCAGGTTTAAGAGGATATTTAGCATAAAAATAGCGTATCTTGTGGCCAGCATGTATATCAGAGGCCAGGACCCAAGAACGGTCGGCCGGTCCATAACCTTTTCAACCCACTAAGTACTGCAAAGTGCCCAGATAAAACCTGGAATCAATTATGGAGGAGACCACATACTCCTCCTGTCCAGAAACAACCAAGGGAGGAGGATGGACATTTGGGACAGTATATTTATTGCAAATAAGAGGCTTGCGTAAAAAAACATGAAAAGTATTAGGAATTCTCAAGGAGGCCGGAAGGGCCAGAGAATAAGAAACAGGACTGAGTCTTTGAAGGATACGAAAAGGGCCAAGGAACCTAGGAGCAAACTTCATGCTAGGGGCTTTAAGCCTGATGTTGCGCGAAGATAACCAAACCCTCTCACCCACTTGGTAAACAGGGTTGGCACCTCGCCGTTTAACAGCATAATGCTTGAAACGGTCAGCAGCAGCCCCCAGGATAGAGTGTACTTTTACCCAGGTATCACGAATGGAAGCAAGACGGTCATTTAAAGCAGGAATGGCTGTGTCAGAAAAAAACAGCAGGGAGGACAGTAGGATGCCGCCATTATGAACAAAAAACGGGCTATGTTCAGATCTCACAAATGGGGAAACCCTGGGAATAAAGTCTGTCTGTTTGGATTTCGTGTCTTTCTGTCCGAATAGATGGAACAACCGGCACCTCAGCGGGATTCGTGAAAACCAGTAGCTGATAATAGTTCCAGGGGTTTTTACAATCAAGTCCCGCTGAGCATTCGACGACAAAAGATAGCCGCCGCCACATAGGCCGCCGCCGGCATAGGAACGGCGACCACCTTAGGTTAAGTGATTATATTGTGGTTAACCACAAAAACCACAGTTTAATTGGAGACAAACGTTGTTCGGCAGTTCTTTCTTCAGTTCGTTCGGTACCCATTCGACCAATTGTATACGAATGGTGACCACCCCGACACCAGTCAATTAGGCTGTGGTTAACCACAAACCGCAGCTCCCGGGAGGTTAATTGTCGGCACACTCCTCGCTTAGGGTGGTCAGCCATTCACCAGTTCCTTCGGGTGTTTGAGAGGTGAACAGGGTTAATTGGCATCACACGACAAAGGCCAGGTGGTCGGCTATTCGTACATACGAATGGAGGACAAGGCTCGTTCGTATAAACAGTTATAGAAAAGTATCCATGCAGTAACAAAAGTAGCAGTATTATAAAAGTATCCATTGCAGCGACAAAAGTAGCGGTCTTGTAGCAGACAGAGGGGGTCTCTGTAACATGGCTCCCTCGATGTGGAACACTCTGGCAGACAATGTCTGACCCCTTTTCGGGGCAGACTAAGGCTGTCCAGAACTGAGATTATTCTGGACTGAGGTCTGTCTGTTGAGATAAGCCATCAGCGTTGCCATTCTGCTTCCCTGGTCGGTAAGTGATTGTAAAGTTAAATGGCTGCAGAGACAAGCTCCAACGTAATAGTCTGCCATTATCTCCTGAGACCCGGTTTAGCCACACCAATGGGTTATGGTCTGTAACCAGAGTGAACTCTTGTCTGTACAAATAGGGAGTCAGTTTCTTTAGTGCCCACACCAGGGCCAAACACTCCTTTTCCACCGCGGCATAGCTGACCTCTCGTGGCAGGAGCTTTCGGCTGATGTAGGCAACAGGGTTCTCCCCTCCGTCTTCTCCTACTTGGCTGAGAACTGCCCCAAGCCCGAACATGGAAGCGTCTGTATGAACGATAAAGCATTTGTTAGGGGCTGGGGCAGCCAAGACAGGAGCATTAACCCATACATTTTTGAGAGCCTGAAAGGCAGTCTCACAGTGGGTAAACCACAGGACCTGTCAGAGGAGGTTTTTCTTCGTCAGGTCAGTCAGGGGCAATAGAACTATAGTCTGGCACAAATCGCCTATAGTACCCAGCAGTGCCCAGAAAGGCTAGGACCTGTGTGTTGCTGTGGGGGGGTGGGCCAGTTGGCGACCGCTTCTATCTTGACTGGCTCCGGTCGCTGCTTCCCACATCCCAACCGGTGACCCAGATACTGAACCTCTGCCATTCCCAAATGGCATTTCTCTGGCTTCAGGGTCAGGCCAGCGGCCAGAATCTGATCCAGTACCATTCCTACATGAGCCAAGTGGTCCTCCCAGGACTCACTGTGGATCTCTATGTCATCCAGGTATGCACAGGCAAAATCCTGGAAGCCATCACGGAGTCTATCCACCAAGCACTGGAATGTAGCTGGGGCATTCTTCATCCCGAACGACATAACCTTAAAGTGGTACAAGCCGAACGGGATGACGAATGCCGACTTGGGGATGGCCTCCCTGGCCAGGGAGATTTGCCAATAATCTTCACAGAGGTCAATGGTTGTTAGGTAATTTCCCCTGGCGATACGATCGAGTAGCTCATCTACTCTGGGCATTGGGCAGGCGTCCGTCAGAATCTTATCATTGAGCTTCCGATAGTCCACACAGAATCTAGTAGTCCCGTCTTTCTTGGGTACCAAAACTACTGGGGATGCCCATGGACTATCAGAAGACTCGATGACCCCTAATCGGAGCATCTCATCGATCCCCTTCTTCATTTCTCCTAAACTGCTTCGGGAATCTGTATGGGGCTTGTTTTAGGGGATGTTGTCCCGGTGTATCTACCTGGTGGGTAGTTAGGTTGGTGTACCCTGGGTCTTGAGAAATGGTGGAGAGTTTGGCCTGCAGTAGCTGGTTTAGCTGCTCCCTCTAAGTCGGGTTAAGCTGGTATCCTACCTGTACCTGTGCCACTAGGTCAGGATGGGGGTTCTTTTCTAATAAATCAGGTATGGGCAAGTTGTCAGGGTCTTCGTGAGCAGGGTTACATATAGCTGCCACATCTTTCTGTCTCTCTAGATACTCCTTGAGCATATTGACATGGAAAATTTTCCATAGGTTCTCATCGTGGCAGCTAGCTATAACGTACGTAGTATCCCCACGCTTCTCTACTACTTGGTAAGGACCCGGCCAGGCTGCCTGCAGCTTATCCGCCTTAACCGGCTTGAGCACCATCACCTTCTGCCCTATGGCAAAGTTCCTCCTCCGTGTCCCCCTGTCATACCACACTTCCTGTCGCCTCTGGGCCGACTGGAGGTTAGCCTGAACGTACCTAGCTAACTGGTCCATTCGGTCCCGAAGCTCCAGTTCCGTTGAACCTCTCACAGAGCCCGTTAGTCTGCGAGTGGTAGGGGGAGCTAAGAAGAGATTTTATCTTGCAGACATGCCAAAGTTGTTGCATGAGTTCAGCGGTGAATTGAGTGCCTCTGTCGGATAGGATCTCTTGAGAAATCCTACCCGAGAGAACACCTGAACCAGCGCATTAGCCACAGTGTCTGCTTGAATATTATACAGGGCCACGGCTTCTGGGTACCTGGTAGCGTAGTCCACCACGGTAAGAATATATCGCTTACCAGAGGGACTAGGGGTAGCCAGTGGCCCTACTAAGTCGATGGCGACCCGGCTGAATAGCTCCTCTATGATGGGCATATTCACCAGGTGCGCCCTAGGATGATCTCCTCTCCTCCCCATCCGCTGACATTCATTGCATATGTTGCAGTATGCTCATACATCAGCGTGTACTCCAGGCCAGAAAAAGGTGTGTGTGATGCGGTGTAGGGTACGGGTCACAGCCAGGTGGCCAGCTAAAGGGATATCGTGTCCTATCCTCAATACCTCATGTCTGTACTTATGGGGAATCATATAGCCTGTCTATAGCCTGTCTGTATGCCCCTGTTCGTGTGTTTCTCTAAATACCGATTGAAACTACCGAACGGACGGCCACCCAGGAGAGGAGTGTGCTGCTGGTTAACCTCTTGGCCCCAATTAGAATGTTCTGGTTAACCGCAGACACCTCTCCATTCCATCCTTATGGGTGGTCGTCGTTCGTATGCCGACTACGAGGCGGCGGCCATTTTGGGACACGAGAAGGATCAGCGGTGTTCGGCGAGGATTCTATGGAACTAAAAGCGGACCCTTTATCTACCGAACACCGCTGAAAAACTACCGCCCGCCTTCTATTTCGTTGAGGCATACGAACACCAGTCCGTTCGGGAGTTTGCAACGTACGTATGGACTTCGCCCAGATAGCCGTCCCATGGAGTCAATCGTATACCGAAAGACTTGTGAGAAACTTTGACTCCATGGCGATTGGATCTGAGCGCTATTCGGTAGAAATGTGCACTCATATCCAGGCTATCTGGGGATACGTTACACGAAACACATACATTCGGTATTTTCACATTTATGTATTTTAATGTATTTTTATAGTAAAGCTATGAAACCCGTCGTCTCTGGTCCGTAAACTTATGGATCAGAGGGTAGGGTGAGAGGTCAGGGTGGTGGTTCCAGTTCCACCTGAATGCGGGCTTGAACCCTAGTATATACATAAAAATAACAGAGAGAAATGTAGATTGGTTAGCTCCCCCTTAAAAAGAAGAAAAGGAGAGCTCGCCAATCAGCCTGGTATTTAGAAAAGAACACTGATTGATACAAAAAGATATCAATAGGTATATCAAAAGATACCACACATCTCTACAGGAAAAGCATATACTGGAAACACTCGATACAAATGTATCCTAACATAGACAGTGAAACACTGTAACTTTATTAGACAGACTGTAGAGAGGATACAAAGTGTCAGTGTCCAGAGAAAGATGCTTTAAATCCTAGACGTCCTCAGTGAATATATTCCAATACCCACTTAATAATAGGTTAAATGCTAACGTTTAGCGATATATTCCTATTGGGTACTCCACTGTGGAATGGCATAATGGATGTGATATCTCGAAATCTTATAGAAGTTGGACAGATGAATCAATGGAGACAGTGTAGCATAGTGTAAAGAGGGACGTCGTCCAATGGCTTACAAGTAATATTATTAAATAATAAGAGAGGACACAACCTGTCCGTTATTTTGAAGGCTTGTAAATTACTTATTGGATGCCTAAGAGTGATAGGGTGGGGTATATACAGTGGTATAGGTGGTAGCATGAAGGACAAAAAGTGCCTAATAATTACCAATATTCTGGACTGCTATCCACTCCCCCCAACACCTTCATGGGTGTTCTAACGCTAGTAAAGACAGTATAGCATGATATAGGAGAGGATACAACCTGTCAGTATTCAATAGCTTACAGATAGCTTATTGGATGCCTAGGAGTGATAGGAAAGGGTATATACAGTGGTATAAATGGTAACATAAATGATAAATTCAATGCCTTATAGTCACCACTATTCTGAGCTCCTATCAACTCCCCCCAACACCTTCATGGGTGTTCTAGCTCTAGTAGATCGCTATGCTCTGTCCCCTTAGACTGTTGTCAGTATGCTAGTCCAGCTTCAAAAGAAAAAATGAATAAACAATCATTTAAACTAACGAAAAAAAGAAAAAAAGCGGGTGTCAAAAAAGGATTCCCTCGTGCATCGTGGTGTGCTCGGTGAGTGAGGGAAATCCACAAACAAAAAACCCGACGCGCGTTTCGGAGTACAGGACTCCTTCGTCAGGGGCTACCACTGGGGTATATACCACTGTATATACCCCACCCTATCACTCTTAGGCATCCAATAAGTAATTTACAAGCCTTCAAAATAACGGACAGGTTGTGTCCTCTCTTATTATTTAATAATATTACTTGTAAGCCATTGGACGACGTCCCTCTTTACACTATGCTACACTGTCTCCATTGATTCATCTGTCCAACTTCTATAAGATTTCGAGATATCACATCCATTATGCCATTCCACAGTGGAGTACCCAATAGGAATATATCGCTAAACGTTAGCATTTAACCTATTATTAAGTGGGTATTGGAATATATTCACTGAGGACGTCTAGGATTTAAAGCATCTTTCTCTGGACACTGACACTTTGTATCCTCTCTACAGTCTGTCTAATAAAGTTACAGTGTTTCACTGTCTATGTTAGGATACATTTGTATCGAGTGTTTCCAGTATATGCTTTTCCTGTAGAGATGTGTGGTATCTTTTGATATACCTATTGATATCTTTTTGTATCAATCAGTGTTCTTTTCTAAATACCAGGCTGATTGGCGAGCTCTCCTTTTCTTCTTTTTAAGGGGGAGCTAACCAATCTACATTTCTCTCTGTTATTTTAATGTATTTTTATTACTGTATTCAAAATGGCGATTTGCCTCTATCCCTGGAGATAATTAGGTTTCTTCCCAATTATCTCCAGGATAGAGAGGAGGGATTTATGTGTGTAACGGGGAGGGCTTACACCTAAGCCACTGCGATTGGCTACTGTCCAATAAATGTCCCAGTCTTCCATCTGGTCCCCTAGGGGAGTGTCCACCAGGTGGGAGACCTGCATAAATACCGGGCAGGTAGCCCCCATTAAACAGAATCCTGTTTTACCCTCAAGACGGAGCTTGGTCTCGTTTGTGGGGGGAATTATTACTTGGAAAGCGCATTTTGGGGGCAGGGGAGCAGAGCAGAGACAGCACAGGTCTCCGTCCAGCCGCCAGCAGCCTAATTGCGGCAACACCATTTTTTTGTCCAGCCCCAGGTGCCGTGTGGTCCACCGGGAAATTTGTCAGGTATCCTGGTGGGCCAGTCCGGCCCTGTTTGAGGCCATCGATAATTCGCATTGTTGGAGATGTAAAGATGAAAACAAAATTAAATTTGTGTATGAGGGCCCATGCGGTGATTTCTGATTTGACTAGAACTATAATTCCAGCAAAACCAGAAAATGCGTTATTTCACTTTGAAATGGAACATTTGCCTTTTGTAGAAAGAATCCTGTTTACTAATATTCTGATGGCAGTTAAATTATTGATAGCGATACAATGGAAGGAGGGAGAAGTTCCTGACTGGTCTAAGGTTAAAAATCAGATAGCATATCAATGTTTGATGGAATAAAGGATACTATAATGCCAGATTAAAGGGATATCTTTTTTTTAATGAGATTTGGCATA
Source organism: Pelobates fuscus (assembly GCF_036172605.1). NCBI lineage: Eukaryota > Metazoa > Chordata > Amphibia > Anura > Pelobatidae > Pelobates > Pelobates fuscus. Next base: position 141,220,279 of record NC_086319.1, read on the forward strand.
AATTGCTAATGAAAAACCCAATTAATGAAAGTAATGCTCTAATAACTTAGAAATTCGAACCCGTATACCCATTTAAGCGTTTTATCGACTATCAATGGATGGGGGGAGATCCCCATGCCGGAATGTCTCTAATGTGTGTATGTGTCATTGTATAATTGTTATTATATATTTGTGGTCAGGGAAAAAAGCAGTATTAGTGTTAAACATTGTATATTTACTAAAGTCAGTTGAGGTGTGCCGAAACCGACATTCGGGCGGGCCTGTAAATAAAGAGGGCCCGCTGAGATGTGATTGTATAGAGGGAGTGGTGGGTGGGGTGACCAGTCTACGTCAGCCCAGTATGGAGGTAGGTTTGGTTTTTAAAGGCCGAATCCACCCCTCCCACAATTTCAGGCTCCGCCTTCCCATCGGTGGTCAGGGAAAAAAGCCGTATTAGTGGTAAACATTGTATATTTACTAGTTGGTTGAGGTGTGCCAAAATGGACGTTCGGGTGGGCCTGTAAATAAAGAGGGCAAAAAGGATATTTAACAATGCCACTTTAATATGTATGACATCATTCTAACAATCATGAAGATTACTTAACTAGCTAACTATTGAAAGGCTTGTCTTAGCTCTTTTTCAGTTGTGGTATGTACCCAATATAAGCCGACGATTTCCATTGTCCCCAGTCTTTTGATTATGTGTACCGATATGTTTTGGCTTGAGGCAGCGATGGCTGCTCCTATTTCAAACAAAAGGCCCGTGAAGGCTGTTGAATCGCTCCCTATTTTTGTGATTAGGTTTTAATGTATGCCATGAATTTTGATGTTGTCAAAGGGTTACTGTGTAAGTTTAAAAGGGGAGCGGTTTTGTCTTGAGATGTGCGGGTCGAAAGCAATTGGTTGAGCAACTGAACAGGACACCATTTGTTGCCTGCAGGGAATAGGGGTATGTCGACAGGCGGTTCAATTTGATTTGCTTTGGACGTGTGTAGGGTCAATATGTAGTGATCCCCTACTTTGCTTAGGTCTGCCATTGTGAGCATATTGGTAGTGTTGTTAGTTTTCCCTACTGTAAACTCGTTAGGCAGTAGAGACCCATAAAATGCCAGAAACACAGTGGTTTTGATGGTGTTGTTTGTTTCAGTTTCAAAAGGCTGTGTGTCTAATACATCAGATAATGCTCTGAACTTTTCCCCGTCTATTGGTTGTCATTTTAATGTTTTGGGACCTTCTAACCATAGGATGTCTTTTAAAATGTTCTTTATTGGGTTTGATGACAGGAAGATACTGTGACTAGGGTATGTGTTTGCGATGTAGTATTGTATACCTGTTTTATAGTATTATGTTCAAGTTTTAGATTTAGGTGGCAAAAATAGGTAAAGGCCATCATAGTATCTAACGTGAACACATTTTGTATTCGGTATTCTGTTTTAAATCTGTTGAACAAATTGAGAGCCCGGTTGTATGATCGTCTAGTGTTAGCCGATAGTGCTGTTTGTGCCAGCATTCTCCCGTGTGCCATTAGTACTGCTAGTCCAGGATGAGTTCCTGGAATAGCAGTGCTCTGTTTGGGATTTTCTTGGCTGTAGGATGTTCTTGAAAGAAAACCTGTAGATTGCAATGAGAAAGGGCATCAGCTGCTGTGTTGTGCTTGCCCGGTGTTCACAGATCAGGTGGAAATGTTGTGTTGCTGCTAACCATGTGAGCCTCCTAACTAGAATCATAATTCTCAGGGAAGAGGACCTGCCTTTGTTAATGATATTTCATGCTGCCATGTTGTCAGTGAGGCATTTTATGGTCTTTCCTTTCCACTGATGGCCCCACACTAGAGCTGCTGCCACTATTTGGTATATTTCAAACAGGGCAGAAGTAGTGTTAAACGATGGCAGAGTTGTTGTTTCTATTGGACATTTGTCTCTGAACCATTTGTCGCCAAAAATGGCTGCAAACCCTGAGTGTGCTGCTGTGTCTGTCCATAACACTGGGGAGTTCCCTGTCAAAGGTGGGATCAATAGGTTTACCCCATTCCAGTGTGTCAAGAATTGGCTCCACATTGACAAATCTGCCCTAGCCTGTCCGTCCAATGTAATGATGTCGTTGTTGTGAGGTATGTTTGGTAATAGACTAAGTATTCTTAAAATGAAAGTTCGACCTTGTGGGATTATCCACATTGCAAAGTTCAGAGAACCCAGGAGACACTGCAGACACCTCTCCATTCCATCCGTATGGGTGGTCGTCGTTCGTATGCCGACCACGAGGTGGCGGCCATTTTGGAACACGAGAAGGATCAGCGGTGTTCGGCGAGGATTCTATGGAACTAAAAGCGCACACTTTATCTACCGAACACCGCTGAAAAACTACCGCCCGCCTTCTATTTCATTGAGGCATATGAACACCGGTCCGTTAGGGAGTTTGCAACGTACGTATGGACTTCGCCCAGATAGCCGTCCCATGGAGTCAATCATATACCGAAAGACTTGTGAGAAACTTTGACTCCATGGCGATTGAACTGTGTACATTGGATCTGAGCGCTATTCAGTAGAAATGTGCACTCAGATCCAGGCTATCTGGGGATACGTTACACGAAACACATACATTCGGTATTTTCACATTTATGTATTTTAATGTATTTTTATTACTGTATTCAAAATGGCGATTTGCCAGAAGTGGTCCCTCTAGTGAGGAACCCTTCGACCTCTGCCTTGATTCTCTGAACCTTGTTGCATGGAAGACTCGCTTGCATTGCAGGATAACGGCATATCCCTAGTAACGTCAGTTTGTAGTGGGGCCCACTGTCTTCTCGGCAGATACCAGTACCCCTAGTGTGGAAAATAGTTCTAATATCTTTGCAATACTCTGTGGTGTGGTATTGGGGTGTTCTACTGTAAGGAAGTTGTCCAGGTAATGTACTACGACTGGACAACTGGTGACGTTCAACAGGAGCCAGCATAGTGTTTCGGCGAAACGGTCGAAAAGTTTGGGGTTACTCTTGGCCCTGAAAGTTAACCGGTTGGCAAAATAATAAGTCCCTCCCATCTTATTCCATGCAGGTGCCACAGTGATGGATATATAGGAAGCAGCTTGAAGGCATTGAAAATGTCGGTTTTACTGATCCAAGCTGCTACCCCAGCCTTCAAGATTGCCTGTATGGCTTGTCGACTGTGGCATATTGCAATGAAAACTCCTCAGATGGTATCAGTGAGTTTAGGCTAGGTATAACAACAGACTGTGGAGCAGGCAAGTCGATTATCAATCTTTTTTTATTTTTGTATTTCCCGGTTGCAATACCCAAGGGGTTGGTACGCCTCCACGTGACAAGTGGATTTTGAAAAGGCCCAAGCATGAAACCTTTCTCTATTTCTGTTCTCAACAGGTTGTCTACGATTGTTGGTTCTCTTGTGGCTGTTTGTAGGTTGTTTCACTTGAGTGTGCCTGTGTGTAGTGTGATTAAACTTGTGTGGAACCCCTCGGTGAAACCCGTGATAAGAACTTGTACTAACTCCTGTGAAGGGTGCGAGTTTAGGTAAAATGCCAACCTATCAACATGAACTTCAGTCAGTCATTTCCTCGGTGTTAAGACCTGCAGTGGTTAATGTACTGCGGTCTTCTATTCCTTTCCCAACAGCTGAGCATAAGTGATTACAACTGCAGCAGGGAGTAGAGGAATAGTGTAGATGAATGCAGCTTCCAAGACGATTCTCCCCAGCAAATAGAATATTCCCCAAACATGAGCCTAGACTTCATGAAGGGTGTAACAGGAATAAGGTTTATTGAAAACACACTGGCTTTTATGAGAAATCCTCCTGCAAGAGGACCTCCCACAGCAAACAAAGACATTAGCCAATCATCATACAGTTTTACAGTAATACACGCCTTCCCTCTGCCTGGGAGATATTGAGATAAGTTAAGGAGTAAATCAATTATCTCCAGGCAGAGGGCACACAATTTTCCCAAAAGTTGGAACACCCCTTTCCCCACAAGGTATCCCCACAAATTACATATCCCCTGATAGCCCCTATCTGGGGAACAAAAATATCCAAATTTCAACCAGATCAGTTGAGGGGTTCTTAAAATGTATGGAAGTCATGTTTTACCGACCACACACGAGGCTCCTGCCCAAAACAGTTCCACGGATTCAGAGTGTGCGGTCGGTCAATTGAGAAAAAGGTAAAAAAATTAACAAAGTACCGAATGGATCCTCCTGGCTCATAGGAGCGATTGCTCCCATTGTCTGTACGAACAAAACTACTGAATGGCGGTCTTCTGGCTGTTTGGTAATTAAGAGGAACCGGCGTTCGGTAGTTTCAGCGGTGGTTCGTGAGGTTGAGTGTCCAATTTTAGTTCCAGACACTCGACAACCAAGTCCCACTGACTCCCCTCGTGCGAACAAGATGGACGCCATTTTCTATTCCACGTGGCGTTCGGCTACGAATGCGGCCGCCCAGGGAGCACTTAATGGTCGGTTCTTATGAAATTAATGAGCCAGGAGGGTGGTCGGTGTTCGGTAGTTTCAAACTACCGAACCAATATTCAATATCTATGCAGTGAATGGGGAAAACACACGAATAAAGAAGAAAATGTTAAGTAAAAGTCCATTTTCTTCACACTGGGGAAGAGGAGATTTGGGCACATGGTCTTAGCATGGCCTCTGTAACAGATTGAGCAGACATGCAACAACGTGTAGGTGCTGAAATTGCAGCCTCCTGCGTTGAAATTGTTGCATACCTGTGCCTTGCCCAAAAACATCTTTCAAGCCGTTCTGTTCAACTCTACTAGTGCTAGGGGTGGTGTGGGTAGTGGTGGGAAAACTGGGCACGTTGGGGCACAAATTGGTAGAGTGAGAGTTTGAAGAGCAAATTGCAAAAGCCGGTGGTACTAGCCCAGCAAAATGGAGACAGAACAATTCAGTGTCCATGTGACAATCTATTCTGATTTTGAATTGCGCGAACGTTGCCGCTGCCATAGCTGAAAATGATTTATGATAATCATAAAAATTGTTACCACAGTACTTGTTTCCCAGATCTACCAACTTGTGCATGTACAAGTCCAGTTCTTATCTACATTGGGGAAAATTAAAGCATATTACGTCCCTTTACAACCCGAATGCTAGTACGAAGTCTGGTATGGACAGCTTTTTCTCCAGCCTAGGTTCTTTGGCTTTGAGTACTACTGATAGGTCACCGTAGTTGTCCGTCTTGTTTTCCACTATGTCTTGTGATGCGATCAGTAAGGTCATGAGGTTAACATTTTTCCCCTCCAATATTACTTTCTTGATGTTGGGTGGTACCATGTGTGCTGGTGTGATAATATGTGTATCTGAATGCTGTGCACTCTGTGTACCTGTGACATTGTATAATACACATACATTTACGAGGACATCTTAACAAATGCGATCCGTGTTTCCTGTACTGGTAATATAGTATATAATGATGTACCGAACTGTTCGCTGGCGAATAGTTCCTGGCGAACATAGCGTGTTCGCGTTCGCCAAGGCGGGCGAACACATGCGCGGTTCGATCCGCCCCCTATTCGTCATCATTGAGTAAACTTTGACCCTGTGCCTCACGGTCAGCAGACACATTCCAGCAAATTAGCAGCAGACCCTCCCTTCCAGACCCTCCCACATCCTGTACAGCATCCATTTTAGATTCATTCTGAAACTGCATTCTTAGATAGAGGAGGGAAAGTGTAGCTGCTGCTCATTTGATAGGGAAATGGATAGCTAGGCTAGGGTATTCAGTGTCCACTACAGTCCTGAAGGACTCATCTGATCTCTGCTGTAAGGACAGCACCCCAAAAAGCCCTTTTTAGGGCTAGAACATCAGTCTGCTTTTTCTGTGTAATGTAATTGCAGTTGCCTGCCTGCCAGCCTATGTGTCAGGCTCACAGTGGATACTGTGCCCACTTGCCCAGTGCCACCACTCATATCTGGTGTCACAATAGCTTGCATTTAAAAAAAATAAATTTCACTGTAATAGATTGAATAGCAGTTAGTTGTCCGCAAGCGTCTGGGTGTCAGGCCTTCAGCGTGTACTCTGCCAACCTCTGCCAGTGTACTTTGCCACTCATATCTGGTGTCACAATAGCATGCCTTTAAAAAGAAAAAAAGTTTTTCACTGTAAGCTAATAGCAGTCAGTGTCCTTCAAGCGGGTGTCAGGCCTTCAGCGCGTACTCTGCCAACCTCTGCCAGTCCACTTTTCCACTCATATCTGGTGTCACAATAGCGTGCCTTTAAAAAGAAAAAAAGTTTTTCACTGTAAGCTAATAGCAGTCAGTGTCCTTCAAGCGGGTGTGTCAGGCCTTCAGCCTGTACTCTGCCAACCTCTGCCAGTGTACTTTGCCACTCATATCTGGTGTCACAATAGCGTGCCTTTAAAAAGAAAAAAGTTTTTTACTGTAAGCTAATAGCAGTCAGTGTCCTTCAAGCGGGTGTGTGTCAGGCCTTCAGTGTATACTCTGCCAACCTCTGCAAGTGTACTTTGCCACTCATATCTGGTGTCACTATAGCGTGCATTTAAAACCAAAAAACTTTTTACCACTCACCCGCCTGCCGCCACCACCAACACTAGCACCACAGCCGCTTCACTTTATCTGTCAGAGGAGTTATTTACACATCCGTTTGAAGAAATGAGTGATGCGCAGCCATTATTGCCAGAGGATGTAGATAACAGGGATATGTCTCAGTCAGGCAGCATTACACACATGGGTGTGATGATGATGATGTTGTACCCGCTGCTGCTTCCTTTGCTGAGTTGTCAGATACAAGTGAAGCGGTTGATGATGACGATGCGTCCATGGATGTCACGTGGGTGCCCGCTCGGCAAGAAGAAGAACAGGGCAAAAGTTCAGATGGGGAGACAGAGAGGAGGATGAGACGAGTTGGAAGCAGGGGGAGGTCGTCGCAAGGAGCTAGTGGCACAGTCAGACATCATGCATCGGCACCGGGGGCCAGCCCGACAGCATGCCAATCAACGCATGCTGTGTCCACCACCAGAATGCCGTCATTGCAGAGCTCAGCAGTGTAGCATTTTTTTTGTATGTCTGCCTCTGACAACAGCGATGCCATTTGCAACCTGTGCCAAAAGAAACTGAGTCCAACACCCACCTAGGTACAACTGCTTTGCGTAGGCACATGATCGCACATCACAAACGCCTATGGGATCAACACATGAGTACAAGCAGCACACAAACTCAAAGCCGCCATCCTCCTCCTGGTCTGGCATCTTCAGCCACGTCAACCACTGCTGTCCTCCTTGCCCCCTCTCAACCATCCGCCACTCCGTCTCTCGCCTTGAGCAGTTTCCGCTCATCTGCCCACAGTAGGTGTCTGTCAAGGACATGTTTGAGCGTAAGAAGCCAATGTCAGAAAGTCACCCCCTTGCCCAGCGTCTGACAGCTGGCTTGTCTGAACTATTAGCCCGCCAGCTTTTACCATACAAGCTGGTGGAGTCTGAGGCGTTCAAAAAATTTGTGGCTATTGGAATACCGCAGTGGAAGGTACCCGGGCGAAATTTCTTTGCACAAAAGGCAATCCCCAACCTGTACTCGATTGTGCAAAAGGAGTAATGACATGTCTGGCACACAGTGTTGGGGCAAGGGTCCATCTGACCACTGATACCTGGTCTGCAAAGCATGGTCAGGGCAGGTATATCACCTACACTGCGCATTGGGTAAACCTGCTAACGGCTGACAAGCATGGAATGCGTGGCATTGCAGAGGAGTTGGTGACACCGCCACGACTTGCAGGCAGTCCTGCTGCCACCTCCTCTACTCCTCCTACTCCATCCTCTTCCATAACCTCCTCGGCTGAGTCCTGTACTGGGTGTCCTAGACGCCCGGCATAAGCAGAAAGTGCCTGAAATGTTACCGAATTACGGCAAGTCGGAAAGGATGCAGCAGTTTCAAAATCATTTAAAAAGTATGCTTTACACAGCGTATAAGGGTGATGTCACAGCACAACGGGAATCTAACAGGGGAAGAGGTGAAAGTCATCCTCCTCCTCCCACGACCACGCCGGCAAAGACAGGACGCTTTAAAGACGTGTTGTTGATGGAGGACATGCGGAGCTTTTTAAGTCCTATGCATCGCCACAGCCCTTCAGGATCAACCCTCAGAGTATGACTCGACCGACAGGTAGCAGACTACCTTGCCTTAACTGCAGATATCGACACTCTGAGGAGCGATGAATCCCTTGACTACTGGGTGTGCAGGCTTGACCTGTGGCCTGAGCTATCCCAATTTGCGATAGATCTTCTGGCCTGCCCCGCTTCAAGTGTCCTGTCAGAAAGGACCTTCAGTGCAGCAGGAGGTATTGTCACTGAGAAGAGAAGTCGCCTAGGTAAAAAAAATCTAGATTACCTCACCTTTATTAAGATGAATGAGGGATGGATCCCGAAGGGACTGACAGTGGGCAATACATTCGACTAAAAAAGGCCCGATGAGATGAGCTGCCTTGGGCTAAAAATGGTGACCCTATGTAGGAGGAACAGTCCCTATTCTGCTCTGTGTCAGTGTGCATCAGGGTCTCTGAGGACAGGTGTCAATCCATATCTGCCAAGTGACCTTATGTAGGGGGAACAGTCCCTATTCTGCTTTGTGTCAGTGTGTATCAGGGTCTCTAAGGGCAGGTGTCAATCCATATCTGCCAAGTGACCCTATGTAGGGGGAACAGTCCCTATTCTGCTTTGTGTCAGTGTGTATCAGGGTCTCTGAGGACAGGTGTCAATCCATATATGCCAAGTGACCCTATGTCAAGGTGTCAATATGTCATATGTCAGGTGTCAATCCATATCCATTGTGATTTAGGAATGTTAGGTGATTTATGCCCTTTATGGATTAAAACCAGACTCTGCATCAACTGTGTAATTTTCCATGGGAGTTTTGCCATGGATTCCCCCTCCGGCATGCCACAGTCCACGTGTTAGTCCCCTTGAAACAACTTTTCCATCACTATTGTGGCCAGAAAGAGTCCCTGTGGGTTTTAAAATGCGCCTGGCCATTGAAGTCTATGGCGGTTCGCCTGGTTCGCCGGTTCGCGAACGTTTGCAGAACTTCGCGTTCGCCGTTCGCAAACCGAAAATTTTGTGTTTGCGACATCACTAATAGTATATAGTATATATACTGTATAAGCTGATGACTTCCAGAGACCTAAAGGCTTAATAACATTAACTGGAATGCCCTGGCTTGATGCTGTAGATGCAGCCCCTATCCTAAAAGAGTGTCCTGAATATTTGCTAGCGTTCAAGCCGAGTCTTGTCAATAACAAGCGTACATATACCATAAACTCAGAAGTGGTGAGGATAGAAGTGACAGAAGAGGGAGTGATGCAAGATTAGGTACGGTGAGGAGGAAGGCATAGAAAACCTTCACTAGGCACCATGAATTGTCTGTGGGATAGTACGGAATAGTACGGATAGTACGGCTGTGGGTAACTTATGTATGGCGCCTCCTGCCACTCGTACTGCATCAGTCTTGTTGGTGCGTGCCTTTGCAGATATGGTGTGAGGCTGCACCAAAGTAACGGTGGCCCCAGAGTCGCGTAGTGCCTCCTCCTCTTTTCCATCTATGGTGACCCATTGTCTGTGGTGCACCCGGTTTTCCGCCTCTGCCAAGATTAGGTACGGTGAGGAGGAAGGCATAGAAAACCTTCACTAGGCACCATGAATTGTCTGTGGGATAGTACGGATAGTACGGTTGTCCGCCTCTGCCAAGATTAGGTACGTTGAGAAGGAAGGCATAGCAAACCTTCACTAGGCACCATGAATTGTCTGTGGGTTAGTACGGAATAGTACGGATAGTACGGCTGTGGGTAACTTGTGTATGGCGCCTCCTGCCACTCGTACTGCAACAGTTTTGTTGGTGCGTGCCTTTGCAGATATGGTGTGAGGCTGCACCAACGTAAGGGTGGCCCCAGAATCCCGTAGTGCCTCCGCCTCTTTTCCATCTATGGTGACCCATTGTCTGTGGTCAACCCGGTTGTCCGCCTCTGCTTGGGCTAGATCACATTATATGACATTACACAAATAATGGTATGTAAAGAAAGTTCTTCTTGTCCTGAAGAAAACAATATATAATTTGTATGGGAACAGTAAATGAGAGAGAGGAAAATTACAGCTAAACACCACAAAACAGTCATGGTCCAGTTGACTAGTTTTGGTCGTGGGTAGGCTTAGTAGGTAATGGTCTTGCTGTTTGCTTAGGTATGAGGTGTGAAGGCAACCTTAACCATTGTATTGGCCCCTAATAGTGAATTCTTGTGACCCCAGAAAGCCGTAGAAGGCCAAGAATATGGCTGTTTTTATGATGGAGTTCGTGTGGGGTTCGAATGGCGCTGTATTCAGTAAGTCCAACATATTTTTGAACAATTGTTTGTTAATTGGTAGCCTACGTTGTGGGGGAGGACCGTTGGCCATATCCCCTCTCAGGCAACGTTTTTCTAAACTAAAGAGGATTAAATTTGTTAACCTTTCTTCGTAGCTGATATCATAGAGAATAAAGAATAAACAAAAAAAGAAAAAACTGCCATTCTATCTGTGTATGATTTGCTGAGAAGATTATAGGCTTAAAAAGTAACTTTTAATAAATAAATCTAGAATAAAAATATAGAAAAGAAAAATAATATGAACAGCAGGAGTGAGTGGAGACTATACAGTGAGTAAAACTCTGTGACTACTTATATAAGCTGTAAAAATGTATACATAATAATTGTGGGAAAATTTCTCTGACCACCGGAAATGAAGCACACTTTGCTCCTCCGCTGGTCAGGGAGGGTCAGGCATAGGAAACCTCCATAAGACAAATAGTCCCTACTTTGTCTTATGTTTTGAAGAAAACTAGAGCAGACAGGAAGAAATGAAGAACAGATCCTGAGAGAGGGAGAGAAGCGGAATCGATTAAAGAGAGGCAAGTTCGACATGACAGTGCCGCTTTAAAATCACAGAACAAACCAATGAACTCATAATGAGAAATATAAAATCCAAGGACAGAGAGGTCTGTCACAACTATATTTTTTATTTTTTTTTTTAAAGTAAATTATATGACATTACACAAATAATGGTATGTAATGGTATGTAAAGAATTGTAATAATACATTTTACTGTTTTGAAACACTAATATTTGTGTTCAGTGAAGTCTCCAAAGTAAAACAGTACCCCCCATGTACAGGTTTTATGGTGTCTTGGAAAGTCATAGGGTTAAATATAATGCTAGCAAATTAAATTCCCTATACTTTCGGCATGGGTTGTCAGGCAGGTCCCGCTAATTGTAATTAATTAAAATACCTAATTATGTAAAAATATTACATAAATATATATGTAGAATGATGATTTGAAAACTTCATTTTAAGGTTTATTGACTGGTGGAATTAATTGAATGATTTATGGAAGCCTATAAGTCTTTCTTCTACTTCTGTCCATTATGAAAATATCACCAATGTAATGATAATATGTAAATAGTTTGTGGGGCTGTGTACATAAAAATCTGTTTTCTAGGTCAGCCATGAAAAGATTAGCACATTTTTGTGCCCATCGCTGTCCCTGTCATTTGTAGCTAGTTATTGTTATTACAACTGAAATAGTTGTGTTAGTATGATATTATATAAAGTGGGCATATTTGTGTGTTGGTTTTTGGGATGAGAGAAATTTAATACAGGCCTCAGTACCATCCTTACGTGGGATGTTACTGTACAAGGAGTCCACATCCATGGTTACCAGTATAGTGTTTTCAGGTAGCTCATTTACCTAATTATAGCGGCACTGTCATGCCGAATCCCGTTTTTTTTAACCCCCCCTCCCGCCTCCACTACATCCAATTGACCCACTAGTCACCCCCAAATGCCCCTAAGCCCCCCACATTACCTATTTTTTATTCTTTATTTTCTGCCCCGATCTATATTCAGGGCGCCGCCATCTTTGTGTGGGTAGGTGAAGTCCCTGTGGGACACGGCATCTGCCCACACTAGACAGACTGTGAGATTCCCGCACATGCCCAGTGAAACACCTGGACATGCGAACGGGAATTTCACCTATTCATTCATTCATCAGACAGACGAATGAATGAATAGAAAAAATCAGACGAACAAACTAACAATGAGTATCAGTGTTCGTTTGTTCGTTCAGTTTATTACAAGGAGGGAGCTACCGGCACGTAGCTCCCTCCTTGTAATATGTAAAGACAGAAGCGGCAGGGAGCAGTGCTCCCCACCACTTCATAAGCGCCCCAGGTCCCCCCCTCACTCTGTGGGGGTCAATATGACCCCCATAATAGCATAAAGGAGATAACAATCTCCCCAATGCCCCTACTCGCTATACCGCGAGTAGGGGCATGTCCACTAAACAGTGAGCAGCCTGTGGCTGCTCACTGTAAAAAAAAAATGGTAATAAGGGGGGGGGACCTACTGTCCTCCCCCCTGGCCCCCAACCCTGCGCGGTGGGTGGGGGCGCTAATAAAACAATAAGGGGGGGAACCTATTATCCTCCCCCTGGCCCCCACCCCTGAGCGGTGGGTGGGGGCCGTAATAAAACAATAAGGGGGGGACCTACTGTCCTCCCCCCCGGCCCCCACCCCTGAGCAGTGGGTGGGGGCCCTAATAAAATAATAAGGGGGGGGACCTACTGTCCTCCCCCTGTCCCCCACCCCTGAGCGGTGGGTGGGGGCCCTAAATAAAGATAGGGGGGGGACCTACTGTCCTCCCCCCTGGCTCCCACCCCTGCGCAGTGGGTGGGGGCCCTAATAAAATAATAAGGGGGGGGACCTACTGTCCTCCCCCTGTCCCCCACCCCTGAGCGGTGGGTGGGGGCCCTAAATAAAGATAGGGGGGGGACCTACTGTCCTCCCCCCCACTGCCCCCACCCCTGAGCGGTGGGTGGGGGCCCTAAATAAAGATGGGGGGACCTATTGTCCTCCCCCTTGGCCCCCACCCCTGTGCGGTGGGTGGGGGCCCTAAATTAAGCCCCCCCCATCAAGGTGACTAGGGGTCCCAAGCCCCTAGTCACCCCCACCCAAAACATCATATCCCCTACCTACCCCCCTCACCCTAAAAATAGTGAGGGGGGAATAAAATAACTAACCTGTAAAAAAAAAAAAATTAAACTTACCATTTGACGTCTTCTTTTTTCTAAATTCTTCTTTCTTCAGCCTCCAAAAAGGCCAAATAAAAATCCATCATACCCGTCACACTTTAAAAAAAAAATAAAATAACGAGCGCAAAAATAATTAATCCATGTTCACCCATAGAGGGCACGCCGCGTACTGAGCTCCGCAGGGCGGGTCAAGGCTTATAAAGCCTTGCCCCACCCTGCAATTAGGCTTAGAACACTCTGATTGGTTGGTTTAAGCCAATTAGAGTGCTCTGTGTCATTTTACACAGCGTGTGAAAATTCCAAAGAACTTTCCCACGCTGTGTAAAATGACACAGAGCACTCTGATTGGGTGGCTTGAAAGCCATCCAATCACAGTGCTCTGTGTCATTTTACAAGCGTGGGAAATTTCTTTGGAATTTCCCCACGCTTGTAAAATGACACAGAGCACTGTGATTGGATGGCTTGAAATCCATCCAATCACAGTGCTCTGTGTCATTTTACACAGCGTGGGAAAATTCCAAAGAACTTTCCCACACTGTGTAAAATGACACAGAGCACTCTGATTGGGTGGCTTGAAAGCCATCCAATCACAGTGCTCTGTGTCATTTTACAAGCGTAGGAAAGTTCTTTGGAATTTTCCCACGCTTGTAAAATGACACAGAGCACTGTGATTGGATGGCTTGAAATTCATCCAATCACAGTGCTCTGTGTCATTTTACAAGCATGGGAAAGTTCTTTGGAATTTTCCCACGCTTGTAAAATGACACAGAGCACTGTGATTGGATGGCTTGAAATCCATCCAATCACAGTGCTCTGTGTCATTTTACACAGCGTGGGAAAATTCCAAAGAACTTTCCCACGCTGTGTAAAATGACACAGAGCACTCTGATTGGCTTAAACCAACCAATCAGAGTGTTCTAAGCCTAACTGCAGGGCGGGGCAAGGCTTTATAAGCCTTGACCCGCCCTGCGGAGCTCAGTACGCAGCGTGCCCTCCATGGGTGAACATGGATTAATTTTATTTTGCGCTCGTTTTTTTTTTTTTAAATTGCGACGGGTATGATGGATTTTTATTTGCCCTTTTTGGGGGATGAAGAAAGAAGAATTTAGAAAAAAGAAGACGTCAAATGGTAAGTTTATTTTTTTTTTTTTTACAGGTTAGTTATTTTATTCCCCCCTCACTATTTTTAGGGTGTGGGGGGTAGGTAGGGGATAGAATGTTTTGGGTGGGGGGGGTGACTAGGGGCTTGGGTCCCCTAGTCACCTTGATGGGGGGGTTCATTTAGGGCCCCCACCCACCACTCAGGGGTGGGGGCCAAGGGGAGGACAGTAGGTCCCCCCCCTGTTGTTTTATTAGGGCCCCCACCACGCAGGGGTGGGGGACTGGGGGGAGGACAGTAGGTCCCCCCCCTTATTGTTTTATTAGGGCCCCCACCCACCGCGCAGGGGTGGGGGCCAGGGGGGAGGACAGTAGGTCCCCCCCATCTTTAACCCCCGCGCGCGGGGGGGGGGTTATTAGGTTTTTGTTTTTTTTACAGTGAGCAGCCACAGGCTGATCACTGCTTACTAGACATGCCCCTACTCACGGTATAGCGAGTAGGGGCATATTATTTACTAATACTAAGTAATCTTTACTTAGTATTAGTAAATTTGGCTGAAAGACCAATTTAGGTCTTTCAGCCTTTTAGTAGATAGCTCCCTGATACCGTGGGAATTAGGGAGTTATCTACTAAGCGGCTGCAAGATGCAGCCACAGCAATGAATAGGATCGGAGTTTCATTCATTAGAATGAAATTCCGATACAAACAAAGTACCGAATTGCATCCTAACACGAAACTCTTCTCATTCTGTTAGGATGCAATTCGTCAGTTTTGCTGGCGTTCTGTCTAAGTGACAGGACGTTCGGCAATACTGACAGGAAGCATTGTGGGAACAGGGAGGAAAGCTAGGGATCATGGGAAAATTGCTCTTACCAGCGGAAATGAAGCACACTTTGCTCCTCCGCTGGTCTGAGCTGGTCAAGCGGAGAAATCCTCCATAAGACAAAGAGTCCCTACTTTGTCTTATGATTTTAAAGAAAACTAAAGAAGACAGGAAGAAAAGAATAACAGATCCTGAGAGAGGGGGAGAAGAGGAAGAGATTGAGGAAAGGTAAGTTCGGCATGACAGTGCCGCTTTCAGTTTATTGAGGAAGTCTGTAGTGTCCTGTATAACGCTTTCAGTCTTAATAACTAGAGGCTTAAGAATGTTTTCTGTTAGGCCAGATATTTGTTCAGTGAGTGTTCCCATACCTGTTATAATGGGCTGTCCTGGGTTTCCTGGCTTGGGGAACTTGGTCAGCATGTAGAAGGTTGCCATTTGAGGATTGGAAGGCACCAGATTTTGTAATTCTTGCTCTGGGTGTTTTGTAAATGATTTGGTAAGTTTTATGAGTTTAGTTGTATATTCCATAGTGGGCTCCTTGTCCAGTTTTTTGTAATAGTTTACATCAGACAACTGTCTGTTCCCTTCTGTAATGCAGTTTTCATGACAACTACTGATCCACCCTTGTCAGCCAGCTTGATGATGATGTTTTTATTATTCATCAATTTATCCAAGGCACTTCTTTTCCATAGGTGAGAGGTTGTATGTAGAGATGACCGAACATTCCGTTTTTTGGACCCCGGATCTGAACACAGACATTTCAGTGTATGTTCGGGTTAAGGTTCGGTGTTCAGCGATTTAATGGCACGTTTTGAAAGACTGCAGGGCCAATCAACAAGCGTTTGACTTGTGTGCCCTTAGAAGCCATCACAGCCATGCCTACTACTGGCATGGCTGTAATTGGCAAGTGCAGCATGTGACCCAGCCTCTATATATAAGCTGGAGTCACGTAGCGACGCACGTCACATGAGCTGTTATTAGTGTAGGGAGAGGATGCTGCAGCTGTGAGGGACAGATTAGGAAAGAATTCTGGTGTTGAATCTGCAAACTACAGCGATTATTTTTGTGGGTGCTATACTTAATTTTTGTACCCTGCCCTGAGCCCAGTGCCACAGAGAGTGCAGTGCACTTGCAACTGCATGTGTGCCAGGCTCATTACTTTAATCCTTTTCTGGTAGCTCAGTGGGCAACATCTAGGCATTTTTAAATATTTTTGGTGCTAAATAGTACGTTTGCATACTGCATTTCTTGCAGTCTAATCAAACCCCTAAATACTACTGTTACATTGTTGGTTACATTGTTGGTTTTCAAAATCACACTTTTTGTGGTGCTAAATAGTACATTTGCGGCCTACGGTGCACTTCATATCTGAGAGTCAAAAAGAACCGTCAAATACTGTGGTTACATCGCACTTTGGAAAATTCTAATTGTTTTGGTGCTAAATAGTACATTTGCGGCCTGCGGTGCACTTCATACCTGAGAGTCAAATAGAACCGTTAAATACTGTGGTTACAGCACAGTTTTAAAAATTCAAATTTTGATGCTAAATAGTACATTAAAATGTTGGTGCTAAATAGTACATTTGGGGTGTGCACTTCATATCTTGTGTTTGTGTGCAACATTGGCCAGTTACCGCTTCTCAAGAAAGTCTAAAGACAAATAAATGTTGCCAATGGTGCAGGTAGTATAGAAGACAAGACTGAGACAAATCATTCGGGTTATGTTTGCCTGTTGACATGTTAATTATCTTAGCCCATTAAAATTCAATAATCAATGAAAAAACACACTAAGTGTAATACAAAAAATATGTATTATAGACAAGTTAAAAACAAGTCATGCTATAACAAAATTAAACAAGTTTTAAAATATGTATGGACCAACCAGTGGCTGTAAAAGCAACTGGTTACTGGTTACATTCATTACTACACACTCTAGTGAACAGGACCTTCATGTAGAGTGTTCTTTTTTTTTTTTTAAATCATACAGCATCCTTCCATGTGCTTTTCAGATGTCATATTGTTAATTACCAATTTTTGTTTAGCCTGATTTTTTATTTTTTTTAAAAAGTGAAAAATAAGTGTTATTGTGATCGCTTCATATACAGAAGCATATACATTTCTATATTGTGTAAAGACACAACTACAAATTTAAAAACCAAACACGAAAACAATGTGCCAGACAATCTACCTGTGCATGGCTAGTGTGATACAATAAGTCTACATCTTAAAAATGCAATAACCCACAGAAGATGGGCGAGATTTTTTTTTTCAAATTGACAGTACGCCTGCTACTGCCCACCGCACCCAGGGACCGAGCACACCAAAGCCAGCTCCAAGGAGTTCCCTGGCGTGGCAGTTCTTCAGACAATGTGCTGACAAAAAGACACTAGTGGTTTGCACGCTTTGCAATCAGAGCCTGAAGCGAGGCATAAACGTTCTAAACCTGAGCACAACCTGCATGACCAGGCATCTACATGCAAAGCACGAGCTGCAGTGGAGTAAGAACCTCAAAAACCAAGAAAAGTCTCAGGCTCCTCCTGCTTCCTCTTCTGCTGCTGTCTCGGCCTCTTCGTCTACCTCTGGAGTGACAATGGCACCTGCCACCCCGCAAACAGAGGATGAGGTAGCAACACCACCACATCTGCCACCGTCCCCAAGCACACTGTCCCATGGAAGCGTTTAGCTGTCCATCTCCCAAACACTGGAGAGAAAGAGGAAGTACCCCCCTACCCACCCGCGATTCCTGGCCCTGAATGCCACCATTTCAAAATTCCTGGCCTTTGAAATGCTGTCATTCCGTCTGGTGGAGACAGACAGTTTTAAAAACCTGATGGCGTTATTGGACTGCAAGAAATGCAACGCAGGCCGCAAATGTTTCTTATTTTATATGTCCCATTATTTTTGGGGCAACCCCAATTTAAAAAATAAATAAATAAATAAATAAATAAAAAACAGTGTTGGCTACCTCCTCCTCCTCCACCGCCGCTTTCACCTACACCACCACGGTCACCGCCTCCTCAACCTCCTACTCCACATCCACCTCCTCCTCCTAGTTCAAGATAATTATTTTAAATTTTTATGTATTTTATGTTATTTTAAGTTATTTCCCTATCCACATTTGTTTGCAGGGCACTTGTCCTACTCTTACCCCCATTTACTTCCTTTTGCAGCCCTCTAGCCCTTTCCAGGACTTTTTTAGAGGCATTTTAGTACCCAAAAGTATGGGTTCCGGGTTCGGGGTCAAGTTCGGGTCAAGTTCGAGTCCGAACTCAAACTTTTTGCCGATATTCGGCCGAACCCGGCAAACCCGAACATCCAGGTGTCTGCTCATCTCGTTGTATGTGATGTTTTCTCTTGTGTGGTAATAAAGGATGCCACTCTCAGGCAAAAACTTTCCATATAGCTGACCAATTTGATGTTACGTCCTGCTGTTAGTGTAAAATCTTTTTTCTTTTTTCCTACCATTATTATCTTGGTTGTGTCAGACCTTCCGGCATTCGCTAACCGTGGACTTCCAGGTTCTCGGAGCGCGGCCACTCCCCCTCCTATGACGCGGTCGTTCCCAGGATTCATAGAGAGACCGCGTCAACACCACAGTGCTGGATCAACTCGAAAGCTCCCGCGAACTTCAAACTGAATTATTACTACTTCTACTGTGTATCGGACCCGGACTGTTTAATCGTTTACCCTCCTTCTCCTCTCCTACGACCTCACACTGTTTTTGGATATTCTCTTGCCTGCTGCAACCTCGATTCTCTGTGGAATCTCTATCACCAATTTGGATTATCGCTCCTTCATAAGTTAAGTAAACCAGATCGGCTCAAGCTGGATATATAACCATCCTAATTCTATGTGGTTCGCTATCTGCTCCACCTAAACTCCTAACCTTGTTTCAACAACTACTAATTAATCATCTGCATCCTAATTTGGAACTTCTCGCTGGTTGTGTTAAATTTGCCTTATCTTAAAACAACTTCAACTCCGCTGCTGTTTATAACCTGCCAGGAATTAAAGAGACAGTTCAAATTGATTATCTTTTTTATTTAAAAGCAATAAACAATATCAGTTTCAGAAATCTGCAGTTGTTTCCATCTTGTCAACAATTGAGCATTACAGATTGATCCAGCCTAATTAATGGATACAGCAGATCTCACTTCTGAAATCACCAGATTAAACCAAAGAGTGGATACGCTTACTCAAGGCATGCAAGATCTACAGATCACCAATGAAAGAATCCTTACTTATGTAAGGGACTTGCAAACACATACTCCTCATACAGTTACACACTCGGCTAGTGACCCTGCTGTCTCCAACCCCGAAAAATTCTCTGGAGACAGGTCCCAATACCGAGAGTTTATCAATTCTTGCAAGTTGTTGATTGCATTAAAACCTCGATCATATCCCACTGAAAGATCTAAAGTTTGTTCTGTTATTTCATTTTTGAGAGGTGAACCCATGGCCTGGGCTCATTCCTTTCTTGAGAATGATGATCCCATATTGGATTCTCTGGATGAATTCTTTGAAGCCATGTCTCTTCTT
Source organism: Pelobates fuscus (assembly GCF_036172605.1). NCBI lineage: Eukaryota > Metazoa > Chordata > Amphibia > Anura > Pelobatidae > Pelobates > Pelobates fuscus. The sequence continues at coordinate 141,239,801 of NC_086319.1, forward strand.
TACGAAGACCCAAACAAACAAGCGACTGCAGATTTAACCATTAGAACACTGCAGCAAAGAAACAGGCCTGTCGAAGATTACATTGCTGAATTCAAACGATGGGCACCAGAAACTCAGTGGAATGACATAACTCTACGTAACCAGTTCCGTATTGGGTTATCTGAAGCTGTCAAGGATGAGCTCTCCAGAACTGAACTACCTACTACACTGAATACACTTATCCAACTGTCAATCAGCATTGACAGAAGACTTAGGGAAAGAAAAGCTGAGAAATCACTCACTAGCTCCCTATGGAAAAAACCCTTCACCTCTTCAAAGGCACCGGAGAAACCTATAACTCCCGCTGAACCTATGGAAATAGGGGTTGTGAGAAGTCCTCTTACTCCAGAAGAGAGAACCAGAAGAAGACAAATGAACCTCTGCATGTACTGTGCTTCACAAGAACATGTGGTCCCAGACTGTCCCCTATTGAAACGTCCCCGAGGTGGTAAGCATGGTTCCACCACAATTGTTATGAGTGTGCTTCCCTCTAAACCAATCTCTCATTTCTCCTCTGTTTCTCTCATATTACAGTGGGACAAAGAAAGAATTACGACTGAGGCCATTATTGATTCCGGTGCTAATGGGGTGTTCCTGGACTCATCCTTTGTTACAAAAAATAAAATTCCTTGTGTTCAAAAACGTAATTCCGTCTCTGTCAGAGTTATTGATGGCTCCTTAATCTCCTCGGGGCCCATTCGCCTTGAAACTGTCCCTTTAAGGACTACTACTAATTATATCCATTCTGAATTTCTTGTTTTTGATGTCATAAATTCTCCTCTTTATCCAATAATATTAGGAATAGACTGGTTACGGACTCACAACCCACATATTACATGGGCTCCTTTCTCTCTCACGTTTAACTCTGCATATTGCCAGGGAACATGTCTACAACACATCCCCATTTTGCAAGTTACTGGGGAATCCACTATACCTTCCAGCTATTCGGAGTTCGCTGATGTGTTCAGTAAAAAGGAAGCAGAGACACTTCCTCCTCATCGACCCTATGATTGTCCGATTGACCTTGTTCCTGGTGCTCCTATCCCTTTTGGACATATTTATCCTCTCTCTGAATCAGAGTTAAAAACCCTCAAGGAATACCTGGATGAAAACCTCCGTAAGGGGTTCATTAGACCTTCCTGTTCACCAGCCGCTTCCAGCATGTTTTTTGTAAGAAACAAGGACCAGACTATACGGCCAATCATCGATTACAGGTCTTTAAATAAAATAACTATCAAGAATCGTTACCCTCTTCCCCTGATCAATGAGTTGATTGAAAGATTAAGAACAGCTACCATCTACACTAAACTTGACCTTCGTGGGGCATATAACCTTGTTAGAATCAAGGCCAATGATGAATGGAAAACGGCGTTCAGGACCCGATATGGTCTTTACGAATATCTTGTCATGCCCTTCGGGCTCTGTAACGCCCCTGCAACCTTTCAGCATTTCATTAACGATATCTTCCGAGATCTCCTAGACGTTTGTGTCATCATTTACTTAGATGATATTCTCATCTACTCCAACAACCTTGAAGAACACAGAAAACACGTGAGATGGGTATTATCCAGATTAAGAACACACAAATTATACGCAAAACCAGAAAAATGTATATTTGAAGTCAATGAAATCACCTTTTTGGGATACGTTATCTCCCCTCATTCAATAAGTATGGATACCTCCAAAATAGATTGCATTGTCAACTGGTCTACTCCTACTAATACTAAAGACTTACAACGTTTTCTGGGATTTGCCAACTTCTATAGGAAGTTCATTAAAAATTACTCCAATGTTGCTCATCCCCTCAACCTGCTCAATAGCAGTAAACGGTCCTTTGCTTGGAACGATAAGGCTCAAGCAGCCTTTGATGAATTAAAACGGAGATTCACAAGTGCTCCCATTCTCCAACTACCTAATCCTGCTTTTCTCTACGTCATGGAAACAGATGCTTCTGACACAGCTATCGGGGCTGTCCTCTCTCAACACCAAACGCCTCAAGATCCTCTCCATCCAGTAGCTTTTTTTTCACGATCTATGTCTCCTGCTGAACGAAATTATCCTGTAGGAGAAAAAGAATTATTAAGTATTAAAGCTGCATTCGAAAACTGGCGTCACATACTTGAAGACACACGCACTCCTGTAATTGTTTATACAGACCACAGGAACCTTGAATATCTTCATTCCAACAAAACACTCTCTGCCAGACAAGTACGCTGGAATCTTTTCTTTTCCCGTTTCAATTTTCAAATCATCTACAGACCTGGATCCAGAAACAAAAAGGCAGATGCCCTGTCCAGAATTCACCAAGATCTTCCTGTAAACGAAACTCAACCACCTAAAATCATAGGTATTATTTCGTCATTAATAGATGATATTAAACATCTTAAGGAAGAAGATCTTGAACTTCCCAAACAAAGCAATCTATCAAAAAAGGACGGTATCTACTACTTCAAAGACAGGTTATACATTCCTCCCTTGCTTAGGAATAAAATACTCCCTTTGATTCATGATTCCCCTCTGGCTGGTCATCCTGGTACAAGGAAAACACTGGAGCTGTCTAAAAGATATTACTGGTGGCCTCGCCAGGACAGAACCATAGAATCTTATGTCAAAAACTGCCCAACCTGTCTGAGATCAAAATCTGACCATCATCCACCATTCGGTCAATTATTAAGCCTACCTGTTCCAGAAAGACCTTGGCAGTCCATCTCAATGGACTTCTTGGTAGAACTCCCTCCTTCGCAACATCATACCACCATTCTGGTAGTGGTAGACCGTTTCACCAAGATGTCCCATTTTATTCCTTTGAAGAAATTACCCTCTTCATCTGAACTTGCAAAAATATTCATCAATAACATCGTGAAACTCCATGGTCTTCCTGAAGAAATCATATCAGACAGAGGAACACAGTTCACCTCCAAATTCTGGAATGAGATGTGTTCCTCCCTCAATATTCAACGTAAATTGTCTTCAGCCTATCATCCCCAAACCAACGGACAAACAGAGAGAGTTAATCAATGTGTTGAACAATACTTGCGGTGTTATTGCTCTCACTTACAAGATGATTGGATCACGTGGTTACCAATGGCAGAGTTCTCATACAACAACTCGGTACACGCTAGTAGCAAAATGACTCCATTCTTCTCAAATTTTGGATTCCATCCCTCTTCATTTCCTGATCAAGGACTTCCTTCTTCTAATCCATACGTCTCCAACCATAACTCTTTCATGTCTGCCCTCTTCCTCAGGTTACGTGATAACCTTAAAAATGCATCATCTGCTCAGAAAAAGTTTTTCGATACTGGTAGACGACCTTCCCCTACTTACAAGGTTGGTGATCTAGTATGGCTCTCTTCAAAAAACATTGTCACCAACCGTCCCTCAAAGAAACTGAGTTCACTCTTCCTTGGCCCTTTTCGTATATTGTCGCTTATCAACGAAAACGTGGTCAGATTGAAACTTCCACCTACCATGAAACTACATCCAGTCTTCCATGTGTCATTGCTTAAACCACACCACTCCGACCCTTTCCTGAGGGATGTTCTTACCACTCCTGATCCCATTCTGGTACAAGGTGAAGAGGAATACGAGGTCCAGAGGATTCTAGATTCACGAATCCATCGTGGTTCCTTACAGTATCTTGTCCGGTGGAAGGGCTACGGAGTTGACGAAGATTCATGGGTGTCGTCCTCCGCGGTGCATGCTCGTCGACTTGTCAATGCGTACCATGCTCGCTACCCGTCCAGACCTCGTTGACAGCATCCGGTGGCTGCTTCTTATGAGGGGGGTTCTGTCAGACCTTCCGGCATTCGCTAACCGTGGACTTCCGGGTTCTCGGAGCGCGGCCACTCCCCCTCCTATGACGCGGTCGTTCCCAGGATTCATAGAGAGACCGCGTCAACACCACAGTGCTGGATCAACTCGAAAGCTCCCGCGAACTTCAAACTGAATTATTACTACTTCTACTGTGTATCGGACCCGGACTGTTTAATCGTTTACCCTCCTTCTCCTCTCCTACGACCTCGGACTGTTTTTGGATATTCTCTTGCCTGCTGCAACCTCGATTCTCTGTGGAATCTCTATCACCAATTTGGATTATCGCTCCTTCATAAGTTAAGTAAACCAGATCGGCTCAAGCTGGATATATAACCATCCTAATTCTATGTGGTTCGCTATCTGCTCCACCTAAACTCCTAACCTTGTTTCAACAACTACTAATTAATCATCTGCATCCTAATTTGGAACTTCTCGCTGGTTGTGTTAAATTTGCCTTATCTTAAAACAACTTCAACTCCGCTGCTGTTTATAACCTGCCAGGAATTAAAGAGACAGTTCAAATTGATTATCTTTTTTATTTAAAAGCAATAAACAATATCAGTTTCAGAAATCTGCAGTTGTTTCCATCTTGTCAACAATTGAGCATTACAGGTTGAGAGTGGTGTTTTTTTTTTTCTTTCATGTGCTTTTCAGATGTCATATTGTTAATTACCAATTTTTGTTGAGCCTGATTTTATTTTTTTTAAAAGTGAAAAATAGGTGTTATTGTGATCGCTTCATGTACAGAAGCATATACATTTCTATATTGTGTAAAGACACAACTACAAAATTAAAAACCAAACACCAAAACAATGTGCCAGACAATCTACCTGTGCATGGCTAGTGTGATACAATAAGTCTACATCTTAAAAATGCAATAACCCACAGAAGATGGGCGAGATTTTTTTTTGCAAATTGGTGCAAAAGCGGAGCGGCCATCCACTAGCGCTCGTCGGCATGTATTAACTCTGGAATTACCACAGTTATCCAAGTACCAGATGGAGCGATCAAAGGAACCATAACTGATTTAATGAGCCATTCGCTGTTTCATTGTAGCGGCTGTGCGCGCTTTCGGCGTTCTCACCCTGCTGCTGCTCACCTGTCTGCGCTTCAGTGTAACTTCGGCCTTCCCGCTCACCACCTCATATGCGATGTGCCAACAAGGTGGAACTCCACCTTGCACATGCTGGAGAGACTGTGCAAGCAGCTGCAGGTGATAGTGGAGTTTAGCTGTAGCATGCATGGGTCAGTCGCTCTGCACCAGACTTTCCCTCCAATAGATCCTCGTTAAAGGATTTAAAGTGTACTCATTCCAATTACAGGGCCTCGAAAGAGTCTTGTATTGTTACTTTTCGTCACTACCTTCCCGCGTCGGGAGTGGATAATTTGTGCGCCTGCTGCCTTCCTTGGATGTGGTAGCAATTTTTCAGACTCCCTCTCCAGAATCGAACCCTGATTCCCCGTTACCCATGGTCACCATGGTAGGCATAGAAAGTAACATTGAAATTTGATAGGTCAGACATCTGAATGCGTCGTCGCCGTCATGGGGACGTGCGATCGGCCCGAGGTTATCGACTGCCAAGTTTCCCACATTCTAACTTGTGCTGATTACTCAGTGGCCACCCTGCTGGATCCCCGTTACAAGGACAATGTGCCGTCTTTAATTCCCTCACCGGAGCGTGATCGGAAGATGCGCGACTACAAGCGCATGCTGGTAGACGCGCTGCTGAGGGCATTCCCAAATGACACTGGGGGCTCAGTGGAAGTCCAAGGTGAAGGCAGAGGAGGAGGAAGAGGTCACCAGCACCACCAGGGTTAGCATGGCCGAAATGTGGAAAAGCTTTGTCAGCTCGCCACAACAACCAGCACCACCAGCTGATATGGAACGTCTTAGCAAGAGGCAGCATTTTAGCAACGTGGTGGAACAGTATGCGTGCACACGCCTACATGTACTGACTGATCTTCTGGGTCTCCAAATTGGGCACATGGCCTGAGCTTGCCCTTTATGCCTTGGAGGTGCTGGCCTGCCCTGCAGCCGGTGTATTGTCTGAACGTGTGTTTAGCACAGCAGGGGGCATTATCACAGACAAGTGCAGCCGCCTGTCCACAGCCAATGTGGACAAGCTCACGTTGCTAAATGTTACATTGGAATCGCATCGTACAATAAAAAACTGAACACACTTACACAGGCCCCAGGCTGTAGAGCTGGGGGTAAACAGTCAGCTGCTACATTCTTAGGCAGTCAAGAGAGAGCCTGAATCCTTCCTACATCTGGTTTTTATTTAGTGTATTACTGAGTAGGCTGGCCTGTGATGTCACTGTCAGAAGCACATGGCTTAAGGAATCATACACACTGCCCCTAATGGTGTCTCTAAAGCATTAACCGCATTATGCTTTATTTTATGACCCTAATCATTATATTAATGCTATTACACCCACCTACCAATTTTCATGACTAGCTCATCACCCAGGCTCAACCTCGTCGCTTCCGTAGCGGCCCCTATTTGAAACAAATGTGTCCTAAACTGGCCAGGCCACAACCCCAATTCCCCAAGTCCCAACCAGAAGACCCAGAAGAACTGAAAGTGCAAAATGCCGAACCGTCCGCATGATCCAGGAAGGAGCCTTACCCAACTGGCCGACACGCCAGGTAACCTGAAACATTAAAGACAGGGCATAAGCCCGATCCCAGGAGCCCGTGCAACATGACACCACTCCCTTCCCCACAAAATCCGTTTTTTACTGAGCCAGGTGAATAACAACCCTATGCGCTGACAAGTGAACATCCCCCATTTGAACACCCACGTGGTCCACCCGATTAATTCCCCGATGCGAAACACGCTTAAAAAGGCCAAGAGAAATACTAAGCCAAACAAACGCGTCTCATACTCATCAAAACAAAGTGCGGGAATGCACCAAGCCCTACACCAGCTTAATGGACATGGGCTGCCTAGCATCAAGGACCACACGACCCTTTCCAAAAATCCTTGAGAGCTTGCCAAATGATAAAATGTTTGGTAAAGTCCTCCCTCCCATGCAACTTGAATCAGAATCCTGGCACAGACATGTGACTATTCACCACTGCAGGAGATGTACCCCCGACCAGCAACTGACATGTGTACCACAATAAAGCATCTAGGCAGAACCCCCAACAAACTCCCCCTCCAGACTTTACAAATCCACCAAGCACGCCGTCCTGAGCCACCAAATCTCCTCTGGGCAGGTCTTCCCTTCTTCTTGCGCCACAGGTGCCGTGAGACAAAACTGGCATCACTGCAAACGAGACAAGGCTTCAGCCACCACATTCAAATACCATGGAACATGCCGCACACAGAACACCACATTGAGTGACATACAGAGCAAGATGAATTTACGCAACAAGCACACAACTGAAGCTGAAGAGGTCGACAAGTTATTGATCGCGTGTACCCAGTGGTGTATCCTGGTTTTGTGCTGCCCTAGGCAGGACAAAACTCAGGCGCCCCTCTCCCACCTCCCCCCCCCCCCCCCGCGACACCCCCACCAAACCCTTCCCCCCCGTCCCGCCTTCTAAATACACACACACACACAAATTCACTGACAGATACGCATACACTAGCTAACAGACACACACACTCACTAGCAGACACACACACTCACTAGCAGACACACACACTCACTAGCAGACACACACACACTCACTAGCAGACACACATACTCACTAGCAGACACACACACCTCACTAACAGACACACACCTCACTAACAGACACACACACTCTCTGATATATAATATAATAATATATAATAAAATATATAATATAATGTAATATAATATATATAATATATATAATATAATAATATAATATATATAATATAATAATATATAATATATTATAATATATAATATATTATAATATATAATATAATAATATATTATAATATATAATATATAATAATATATAATTATAATATAATATATATAATATAATAATTATAATATAATATATACTATATAATAATATATAATTATAATATAATATATATAATATAATAATATATAATATAATAATTATATATATATATTATATATATTTATTATATATATATTATTATATTATATTATTATATTATATATATTATTATATTATATATTATTATATTATATATATTATTATATTATATATATTATTATATTATATTATATATTATATTATATATTATTATATTATATATAATATAATAATATATTATATATAATATAATAATATATTATATAATATTTATTATATATATTATATATATTTATTTTATATATATATATTATATTATTATATATTATATTATATATAATTATATTATATATATTTAATATATATAATATATAATATAATAAAATATAATAATATATAATATAATAATATAATATATATATATATATATATATATATATATATATATATATATATATATATATATATATATATATATATAATTAATTTAACCTACCCCCCAGCCTCCTTACCTTTGGGAATGCTGGGGGGGGGGTTTCTCTATCTCCCTGGGGTCTAGTGGGGCTGCCGGTCGGGCTGCTGGCCTGGTTGCTGGGCGGGCGGCTGGCGAGGGAGCTCTTCCTCTGAGCTCTCTGCTCAGCTCCCTCGCGCGCTGCAGAGTGAGGCTGGGAGCCGGAAGATGACGTCCTATTCCGGCTCCCAGCCTCACTCTGCGGCGCGCGAGGGAGCTGAGCGGAGAGCTCAGAGGAAGAGCTCCCTCGCCAGCCGCCCGACCAGCCCATCAGCCCGACCGGCAGCCCAGTTAGCCGCAAGGCTAACAAGGCACTTGCCCTGGGCATTTGGGGGCGGCGTTTTTTGCCGCCCCCTGGAAAATGCCGCCCAAGGCAAATGCCTTGTTTGCCTTGCGGCTAAAACGCCCCTGCGTGTACCACCGACATGTTATCTGAGTAAAAGACCACCTCCCTGTCCCTAAGCAAGGTACCCCACAGAGATAGAGCTACCACCAGTGGGAAAAGTTCTAAGAACGTTCGCAGCAAATAGAGGCAAGTAGGCGAGCCTGCTGGATCCATGGAAATACTTTGTGTTATGGCAGACATCCAAACATGCAAAAATGTATTTCAAGGAGATGGCTTCAACAGCAACTGCACCAACCCACATGCACGCCCCCACACCCGCATGTGCGTCCGCCCTACACACACATACACACAAAACATGTATAAAATATGTATGATATTTTATTATGACAAAACACAATTATTTAACATATTACAACTATTTAAACACTGTTAACAAATGAACACATGCACACACCTTGACACACAGATACACTGACACAGATATGCACTCTGACACATACACACACACTGGCATATACACACTTTGACACACAGATACCCGCAATGGCACATACACACACACACACACAGATACCCACACTGGAACATACGCACAGATATACACACTTGCACATACACACACACTCAGATACACACTGGCACATACAACAGGCACATATAGACAGACACACACTGGCACATACACACTGACACACCCACGCACTGGCACATACACAGATTCACACAATCAGATATACATGTTATAATAATTTGATTTTCAGCCACCCTCCTGTTAGCTTTCATTTTATGTACTGGAGATTGGCTTGCTTGGGTTCCTGGCTGAGGCTGATGGGAGTGAGCATACAGCAGATCACTCCAGATTCTCCTCTCCATGCTGCCAGTGGTGGTGCTGCATTCAGCCTCCTCCTTCCTCCCGCACAGCTGTCTTTTTAGCTAGGAGGAAGTAACACTTCCTCCCAGCAGGCAGACACTACAGGGGCCCGGTCAGGCAATTAAAGGGCCAGGGCACCCAGCCAGCCCCTGTTCATCGGGTAGATAATCTGTAGGGAGCATTTATTGAGGGCATTTAGCATATATAAAATCCTGGAAATCATGGTATGTCAGATTGTGTGTGTGATTTTCAGGATATTATATATGATTTGCAGGAAGCCACATTTAAAATGAGGGAGTCTTCCAGAACTATTGGGAGACCTAGGATGTCTGGTTATGGTTGAAGGGAAACTATAGGATAGGAATACAAAACTGTATTCCTAGCACTATAGTTCCCACTCACTAGCGCGACCCCCACCCTGCAGCGCATAAAGGGTTAAAAATCATTTAGTGACAACTAAATTCGAATGGACGTCAGGGACATAATGGCATGCACGGCGATTGCTTTAGGACAACCCATTGCTGCAATGCTTCCCTATGGGATTTTAGCTGATGCTGCAAGTCCTAATGCAGAGCATGAGGATGTACAATAGCAGTTAGGCAACCATAAGTCGCATAACCATCTGGAAGCGCCTCTAGTGGCTGTCTGGTGGATGGCCACTAGAGGTGGTGTTAACGCTGCAATGCAATTATTGAAGTTTAAAAAGAACTGCAATACTTACAATTGCAGGGTTAAACTGACAGGGACACTGCACACTTCAGTGAGCTCAAGTGGTCTGGATGGCCTATAGTATGCCTTTAAGCATGAAGTTGACAAAACTTAACAAAATACAGAGCATTGGCCATCAAGTTTTGTTAAATCATAAAGGAAAAGAAGAGCTTCAAGTAAGTAGCACTCACTTTTGGTCACCTTTATCCCTAGGCTGCCAAGATGTCACGTTTGTAGGTCTTTGTCAAATGTGCAAATACCCTAAAGTTACAGAGCTACTTTAATGTCTCTTTCTCTCTTTACTGGTCTCTCTCTCACTGCTTGCCATTTGTTTCTGTCTACTTGCCTCTCAGGCTGACTGATTGTCAATCTCTAAATTAAACTTCAATCACATACAGGAGGCTCTTGCAGGGTCTAGCAAGCTATTAACATAGCAGGGGATAAGAAAATCCTAATTAAACAGAACTTGCAATAAAGAAAGCCTAAATAGGGCTCTCTTTACAGGAAGTGTTCATGGAAGGCTGTGCAAGTCACATGCAGAGAGGTATGACTAGGGTTCATAAACAAAGGGATTTAACTCCTAAATGGCAGAGGATTGAGCAGTGAGGCTGCAGGGGCATATTCTATACACCAAAACTGCTTCATTAAGCTACAGTTGTTCAGGTGACTATTGTGTCCCTTTAACTCAAATTTTAACCTGCCTGTCTCTGTTTATGAGAACTTGAATCTGCTTCTGTTTGTCTTTCTCAATACATGTGCCTGCTGTTTCTCTCAATCTGTCTGCTTATATTTCTTATACCATCTGCCAATTTCTCTTTCTGGCTACTTGTCTCGTTCAATCTGTTTGCCTACCTATTTTTGCTTTTTTTTATCATATTTATGTGTGCTCTCAAATACAAAAACAAAAAATACTGATAACAAATATTGTTGTTATACAAAATAAATTCTCACAATAGCAACATTATTTAGACATATTGTAGAAAGAGAGTCTGATTTTTCTCTGGGTTTGGAACGTACCGGTTGTATGCCGAAGATTTCCGGCGTTTCCCTCTCTACGATATGTGTTGGCACTTGACTACTTGATGCCGCAGTGGCGGCCCCGATCCGGAATGAATGACCCGAGAATGGATTTGGATTAAGGCCAAGTCTAAGTAATAATGAACGTATGTATAGCATAACTGTTATGTAGTGAGTGCTTAGAATGTTTTTAATGGGGTATGTGGATAAGAAGGGAGTCTTGTTCGGGTAGAGAGTAAGCATGAAGTGCTGTATCCCTGTCCAGAATGGTTTGATGGTACTGTATGCTAGTTATGATGAGATGTGGCCAAAAGTTGTAACTGCAACCATGGTTTCTACAAAAATGATTGACTACGTTAAAATCGCGAACAAATACTTAGAACATGTCAAAAGCCCTACTATATATATATATATATATATATATATATATATATATATATATATATATATATATATATATACATATATACATACACACACATATCTATAAATTTTTTATTATTTCTAATTTTATATATATATTTTTTTGTTTCTTGATAAACCTGCCTGAGCAAGAATCATTCAGTGAGCCAACAATTGGTTTAAAGCATGATTAGTAATTTGAACCACGGGGGAGTTTTGGGTAGCTTGTTCGCAGTAGGGTGCAGACCGAGAATTCCTGCAAATTAGAACGTTACAAAACGTCAGCTGCGTTATTAAAATCCTGGAACAGGCATACAACAGATATAAAACCGTAATTCTACCAGCCAACCATGTGAGCTTCGTACGAAATACATAACAGACAGGGACTGAGAGCGGCCTTTGTTAACTATATCACAGGCCGCTAAGATAGCAGAATAACGCTTAACTATTTCACCCCAAGTGTGTGCTGCTGCCACAATGGGGAAGATTTCGAATAACGCTGAGGTGTTGTCGAAGTTCTCTAGCGTAACCACCTCAGGTGGCCAACTGTCGTATACCCACTAGACCCCAAACAATGCCGCGTACCCGACTGAAGCTGCAGCGTCAGTCCAGATAACTGGGGAATCGTCGGAGATGGGGGGAAAGAACGATGACCTACCAGTCCATGAGGATAACAGCGAAAAATGGCGTACCCAAATGATTGAATGTGCACGTAGAACGTTGTGAACGGTAGGCGAGCCGAGACAAGTCTCTACTAGCAGTCGGGGATTTGAATTGTATTCGTTCGTACGCAATGAAGGATAAATGATGCCTTGATGACCGACATGAAACAAGTGGGAACTCTGGTCCACCCTGTCATATTAGAATGCTAACGCTTTTACCTGCATTGCCTTATATAATTTACGTAGACTTGATAATTGAGCGACAGTATGAGTCAACGTATGGCAAATTTAGAACTTAACGTACCGAAAAGCCCCTAACGGGCTGCCAGTTAATAACAGTATATTTGTAATGAATAAAACTGGAAGCAGTCATATGTACAGAAGCATATTGAGGACCTGATGATGGTCTGCCGCAAGGGGAATAAGAATATGAATATTTATTAATTTAATTATTTTTTGCATTTTTCATACTGCTAAAATTAATTATGAAGTATACCCTTAGTTCGTAAGTGAGTAACGTATTGAACGCATGGAACATCCAAGTATGATAGTTCTGACATACTGCTTGAATTACTGTAAGGGTATATAGACTCACCTTTGAAACTAGAGCAATAACGAGGCGGGAAACAAACCGCTAAGATACCTGGTCGGATCATCGGTCCTGTAACGTAGTGGGTCTGCACAACGGGGTCTGCAGGTGCGGCCCCCCCAAAGTGCTACGTGTGTGCGCGCGCGCGTGTGTGCTGGCTGACTAGCTAGTGCCGCCATGCGGCGAAACAATTCGTCTAGGTTGGTGACAGGTGAGGCCCTGCTAATTGCCAAGCGGCTTGAGAGGCTCTATCTATGCGTTGGCGCAAGGGGATAGCGTGGCCACTGAGCGTTGTGGCGGGGTGTCGGCCTCTCGGTGACAGTTAACATAAGATAGACTGGGAGTGACAGGTGAGGCCCTCTCTATGCCACAATGCGAGGCGACTAACTATGATTTGGCCCGAGGGGCGTAGTACCTCCGAGTATGAGGATGGGTGTTGGCCTCGCGGGACCACTAACCTAAGGCGAAGAAGCCAGGGGGAATGATAACTAGTGGACACCTAGGAACCTAACAGCCAGCCATTGCTGCTAAGAGGGAAGGTTAGTTAGTGAGAGAGAGGACATACCATGGGATGAAACATGAGGGATAATGAAGTAGAATTGTAAGGCTGACCGTAGCTGGAGTGCCCTGCGAGCGTGTCGGGTCCAGATGGACAGTATTTTTTTTTATTTTTTTTTTATTATATAACGTATACCGTAGTGGAAAGAACGACCCTGCTAACAGGTTCGAGCTTTGGTGTTTAGCGATCTTGTAAAAGTGTGTAAAAGCGTACAATTGTGCACAACACCCTACCTACTGCCATTACATGACGACACCAAAACTACCGTATGACATTATAATGTGACACAATAACCATTACACAATTCATATTGCGACTACAACACCATAATTAACCGTACGATAACTATTAACCATACCATATCTACAGATGGTAGAGACGAATTGTTGAAAACGTGATGCGATCGGGCCAACGTATGGTTACTGCGTAGGTAATTGAATGAAATGAAACTTGGATCCATCGAGAATTGAATGGTCTCTGGAGGTTTTGATGCGTGTATATGTGGGCGACGTCGCACTTTCGTGCCACTTATGAGGATCCTGCCAGGCTTAACAAGTGAGATTTATTCAGTACAGGTTACCAGAAGGGAATGCGTGAATTTTAGATAGGTTCCGAGGCCTATTTCTTTAAGTAATGTGGTGTATTTAACCCAGTAAGGCCCAATAGCAATCAGGAACAGTAACTGTACGACCCTTACAGGAGGAAAACTTACATAATTGTCGTCTTATTTATGTACAGCCTAGCGTAATTAGGAACATGAGATGCCGGAGACAGGAGTAGAGCGAAATTAAGACTTAGTAACCCCCTCATACATCAGTATTCACAACGCCGTATAAACGGAATGAACTAGAACTGCTAGGTATGAGGCAGTTCATACGAATAACGAAAGTCTGTGCGAAAGAGTGACCGTGTATACCAATGGAAAACAAAAGCGTTTATGCGAACGGATAACATACGAAAGTTTAACTGAAACGCCAGTTAGCAATGCACAAGGCGGAATCCAAGCATAATCATACCCTGACTAGCATACTTGTACATTTATAAACCACATTAGCTACGCTTTGAGGAGAAATACTTTAATAAAATTATACCTTAACTGCCGTCGAGACACATACTGAATTCGTATATTTTAGAGAGTAGAAAAACAAGGACGTTTTCAAAGAGTGACACAATAAATGCTCCGACATTGAAAGCTTTACCAGCGCTGTTACAACCAGAGTTTCGCTTCTACTGCAAAGCCAGCAAGTTAAAGTAAAACCGTTTATAACTCCCATACGAAAGTAACGAACGGAACCATGAAAGAAAACAAATTTCCAAATAAACGAACACTTGCCATCCATTAACTGAAATGCACCAAGTAACATTGAAAAACCGTGAGGTAGCGCTATTAGTGAAACAAATTGACTAGTATACAAAAGCTGAAAATAAACCAAATGCGGGGAATATGAGGGGCAGGGGCTACCTCTGTAAATGGAGTAGTGTATTTAACCAAGAAGGCACCTGTTGCAATCAGTGACCGAATTTGTAAAAAACTTTAACAGGAGGGAAGAAAATGAACAAAGTTGACAACCTATTAAAACACAGCCTTGTGTAAATCGGACTAATGAGATGCAGCAGCAGAGCATAAATAAAACTTAACATGACATACCCATGTAGCAAAGCACCTTACTGTATAAGTTACACAGTGAATGTAACCATGTGCCATCCTGACAAGGGTACTGCTGTACGTTTTAACTCAGGCATAAATAACAAGCAAACGCTGTATTTAACGAAAACTGACATTGACCAGTTAGGTACCGGAAGGATTCAACGTGAGCCATGTAGATGAAAGAAACCATGTAGCTGAACGTGTGAGCAGGAAAGATGCTGTATAACTTACGATATAGCCGTTCGTGTGTTAGCTACCCACGTAATACTCACGAACACAAAGCAGAGAGATATGCAGACGGACTGCCGGCGGGCGAGAAAATGCTTGGAAGACGAATGAGCCCGTCGTACGGGTGAAAATTACTTACAGTTAACAGCAGAACTCGACGAATGCCTCGGTCCGTGTGTTATACTCACGAAACTAGTGGTACAGTTTCCCAACAGTATTTTTTGGCGCGTCGCGAAAATATGACGTCAGAGGTCTCCCTGACCGGAAGAGAAGGCGTGAATTTCCGGAATCGACGAAGACAGGTAAGCAGGGGGTTTGCTGGGTTTATATAGGCCATAAATCCCTCCCACAACTTCAGGCATACGCCTTCTATATATATATATATATATATATATATATATATATATATATATATATACAGAAAATCCAAATAGATGGCTGCACTCACGGTTTTAAAAGTACAACGTTTATTGAAAAATGGTTAAAACATCAGCGATCAATGTTTCAGTCCTACTTGGAGGACTTTCTTCAGGATCATAAAAACACAATACCATACATACAAGTTTTATATACATAATTAATAATAATGACATAATTAATCAAATTAAGGAAATTAAGAAAATTAGCTTACCCCCAGGTGAAAATTGCCGTGTACCCGGCGTCCCTACGTGTCCAGTGCACATGCACGAATAGGCTCCGCCCCCTTTAGTGACGTCATAACGTAATGCCGTTCGTTGCCATAGCGACGCGGACACCTAATGCGTCGCTATGGAGATAAAACAAAACGGCCTTAATAAGTGTACGTAATTTAGGGAAGCACCGTGCAGATAAAATTTATATGGATGATTAGTGCAACATGACAAGTTTAAACAGTGTAGTATAAAAGAAATGTGAGCAATGCCATGTTACTTATTTGAATTACAGATAGTAGTCCTAAGGTGTAATAGTGGCTGAATGCCAATATGAAGTATTAATGTAAAGTGCATAATGTAAGTAAATAAATAAAGATGTTGAAAATATTATTTCAGTAAAGGATCAAATAGTCTTCAGTGCAAATTTTCTAAAGTAACATATGTGAACTTAAAGTGCAAAATCAGTGACAAAAAGTGCCAAAGTGTGTATTTAAAGTGACAAGCATATATTAAAGTGCAAAAATATATAGAACATTTTTTTTTGTTTTAAAATACATTATTGACAATAAATAATTTATACTAAAAAGGACTAACCAGGGGGCGGGGCCTGACAGCCATCATGGCAGGACGTGCTCTATGAGAGCTCCAGCAAAAAAGGGCAGAATCTTGGCAATCCCAGCTACAAAAATGATGCCAGCACCACAAGGGATCCAAAAACGGGTCCAGAACCTTACCGGGAACAGAATGACACCCGACTTGCACCGCTCCACACTGCAAGCACAAGCTCCGACCATGCGGCCTAAACTGGAGCGGAGCCCGAGGCCTGGGGGAGGTGGCCGATCCCCCGGCTTAGGACCTGCTCCCAAGCGCAACCAGACGACTGCCCTGCTGCCCCCCCCCCCCTCTGGACCGGCGGGGGTTATCCCGGTCCTCGCAGGGGACGATTATTCCCCCCTCACAGCACCAAAAAGCGACAAAACATGAAGCTACCCGGGAATACAAAGGTCCAATCAAGATGGCGGCCAAAGCACGAGCGGCGCCACAACGTTCCCTCACTAAGCCACCGGACAGCATCTGGATGTTCCTTGAACGGATCAGCAACCACCTCTGGAGCGAACTCCATATCAGAGGCCGGCACCTCCACTCAGCTATCGTTGCATTGGCGGTATGGATACGACCAGCAACCCGACGCCAACTTGGCAATTACTTAAACCCAGCCATTGGAGTGGTCTCAGGTCAGCAAAAGAACCGAGGACCGAAGCGGCGAGTGCGGACGACATCCCACCCCGAAACCAGCAGACGGTCCTGCGACCACCAGACCGGCACAAGCGAACCCGCCCGACACACTCCCCACCCAGAGGTACCTGACCCTTCCGACCACCACAGTGCAACCTGGCATATGCAGACCCGCATGGCTGATCGGGAATCGGCACAGCCTCACGCCACCAAATCTGTTCGGCTCCAATGCCCCCTGCGACACCCCATCAAGACCGTTTGGCCACAGCATAATGCCGAGTGGTTTCTTACTGCCGGGCGACGGGCCTCAAGGACTGGCGTAGGCTGAGAGCCTAAGGCGGACTAGCTTCATGTGTCCCATACCTACCTGTCATTTTGCAGGGATACTTGTTGCTCCTACCCACAAGGTGGCCAGGTGCACCACTGGACTGCCGAGGACTCTGTTTCCTTTTCTTTTCTTTTTGTTTCGCAACCTGCATCACTCATTGAGGTGCTCCCCACCCGACTACTTAAACACCAAATCTACTTACCTCAGCAAAGTGAAGCAGGTACCAGCGGACTGTAAACTTCCTCATGTAGTACTTTCCCCTAGATAGCTTAAACCACCTGCATCATGAGTTATTAGGGCCAAACTGAATACCGCAACAAGAGACTCCCCCCCTGAGCCTCCAAGCGGTGTGGGCTGATAACCACTATTGGACGCTACGATACCTGCTCTCGTGCACAGGATTAATTAGAGTTCAATAGTGTCTAGCAACTGACCAAGTAATTCACCCAGTGGTGCCCTTAAGCATTTAATCCATAAAGCATAATACACAAATTTACTAAGCTTAATCGTTTTGCTATGTTTAGTAGTTTTAAAAGGCTATGACACACCACAGTTCTGTATAGCATGAGTTAAAAAATATATATTTGTGCAAGTTTTTTCAACGCCATGTTCCTGTTATAAAATGTATGAAAAAGCATTGTTTGCCCCGCTGTTGTGGCGATGCAAGCATCTTCTGTACACTCTCTGCGCAACAAAAATAAAGAATTTAAAAAAAAAAAAAAAAAAAAAAGGACTAACCACATATATTGTGGGTTACAAACTATCCACATATCAATATATACACTAATACTCATTAATCATACTGAGACACAAGTTTAAAAACCTCAAAAACAGCATAATACTATAGCAAAAACAAATATTGCCTATGCTTATGAATTGTGGACCTACTCTAGGCTGTAATTCCTATCTAGGCTACAATTATTGTGGCCTGTGTCTCAGAATGTATTAATTAAAAAATAAACTAAATTGGATTAAAACAATAATCTTAACTGGAGCGCTGTAACCCATATTGCTTCTGGGTTCAAAGAACAGTGTTTATGCAAACTAGGAGTGACAAAGAGATTAATGCATACAACTTCATTTTAATCTTAGGGAAATAGACCTCTAATTCGGAACTATCTTATATAGTAAAGGCTATAGCTCAGATGACAGATGTTAAAGGAGTCTCCTTAATCAAAACAGTCCAAACTTGATTTATAAAAATTATCAACCGTTACTTATCACCATGGATGTGAAGAGTCTTTATACGGTGATTCCACACGAAGCAGGAGTAGAAGCCATGCGTCAAGTTCTGTCAGCTTCAACAGTATATAGCGGGCCTCCTATTGAGTTCATTTTGGAAATTCTGGCACTAACTCTGGAAAAGAACTATTTCCGTTTTGAGAACCAATGGTATTTACAGGTATCCGGTACATCTATGGGGGCAGCTATGGCCCCCATGTATGCTAACGCATACATGTATATATATGAAAAACTGCACAGTTTGGCTCCATATGGCCATCTAATACAAGGGTACTCTCGCTATATACATGACCTCCTAATTATATGGAAAGGTACAGCATCAGAAGCAAATACCATGGTGGAGGAACTCAACAAGCTACCAACACCCATCAGACTGACAGCACACATCAGTCCTGAGAGGGTTCAATATGTGGACGTTGAATTATCTGTTGGAGTAGACAAGCTAGAATATAGCTTGTATACCAAGACGACAGATCAAAATACACTGTTACACGTGCATAGTGCTCACCCTCAAATGCTCATCAAGTCTCCAAAAGCCCAGTATTTAAGGGTGATGAGAAACAACTCTAATGAGATCACCAAAGAAAGACAGTTGTCAGAAATGACGGAGAAATTTTTGGAACGTGGGTATCAGCGCTCCATTCTCGACCAAGCTCTAGACGAAGCTAGAAAACCTCAAGTATCCAAGGAGGAAATGCGAAACTGGGAAACAGTCCAGAGACTGTTTTTTCCCACCACGTACCACCAATCCACTAATTCTATCTCTTCAACTATCAGAAAAAGCTGGAGAATTTTGGCTGCAGACAATACCCTCCCTAAGGTCTTCCATGAAAAAACACTCATTTGTTTCAAAAAGAATAAGAATTTCATTCTTTTTTATAAATCAAGTTTGGACTGTTTTGATTAAGGAGACTCCTTTAACATCTGTCATCTGAGCTATAGCCTTTACTATATAAGATAGTTCCGAATTAGAGGTCTATTTCCCTAAGATTAAAATGAAGTTGTATGCATTAATCTGTTTGTCACTCCTAGTTTGCATAAACACTGTTCTTTGAACCCAGAAGCAATATGGGTTACAGCGCTCCAGTTAAGATTATTGTTTTAATCCAATTTAGTTTAATTTTTAATTAATACATTCCGAGACACAGGCCACAATAATTGTAGCCTAGATAGGAATTACAGCCTAGAGTAGGTCCACAATTCATAAGCATAGGCAATATTTGTTTTTGCTATAGTATTATGCTGTTTTTGAGGTTTTTAAACTTGTGTCTCAGTATGATTAATGATTATTAGTGTATATATTGATATGTGGATAGTTTGTAACCCACAATATATGTGGTTAGTCCTTTTTAGTATAAATTATTTATTGTCAATAATGTATTTTAAAACAAAAAATAATGTTCTATATATTTTTGCACTTTAATATATGCTTGTCACTTTAAATACACACTTTGGCACTTTTTGTCACTGATTTTGCACTTTAAGTTCACATATGTTACTTTAGAAAATTTGCACTGAAGACTATTTGATCCTTTACTGAAATAATATTTTCAACATCTTTATTTATTTACTTACATTATGCACTTTACATTAATACTTCATATTGGCATTCAGCCACTATTACACCTTAGGACTACTAGATGTAATTCAAATAAGTAACATGGCATTGCTCACATTTCTTTTATACTACACTGTTTAAACTTGTCATGTTGCACTAATCATCCATATTAATTTTATCTGCACGGTGCTTCCCTAAATTACGTACACTTATTAAGGCCGTTTTGTTTTATCTCCATAGCGACGCATTAGGTGTCCGCGTTGCTATGGCAACGCTATGGCATTACGTTATGACGTCACTACAGGGGGTGGAGCCTATTCGTGCATGTGCACTGGACACGTAGGGACGCCGGGTACACGGCAATTTTCAGTTAATTTTCTTAATTTCCTTAATTTGATTAATTATGTCATGTATATGAAACTTGTATGTATGGTATTGTGTTTTTATGATCCTGAAGAAAGTCCTCCAAGTAGGACTGAAACGTTGATCGCTGATGTTTTAACCATTTTTCAATAAACTTTGGACTTTTAAAACCGTGAGTGCAGCCATCTATTTGGATTTTCTGTGGATATCAAAGCTGTTTTTTGACTGGCACCCGGTAATCAAGGGATGTTGGAGCGTGAGTGCAGGAGCAATTTTGTTTTTATATATATATATATATAGATATATATATATATATATATACACAAGTGCTACGGAATCTGTTGGCGCTATATAAATGGCAATAATAATATACATATATATATATATATATATATATATATATATACACACACACACCAGCAGCCTCTGTGTGTGTGTGTGTGTGTGTGTGAGAGAGGGTGCTGGTAGTGTGCTATGTGGGTGAGGGTGTTTGTGTGTGTGTGTGTTTGTGAGGGTGCTGTTAGTGTGCTGTGTGTGAGGGTACTGTTTGTGTGCTGTGTGTGATGGTGCAGGTAGTGTGCTGTGTGTTTTTGTGTGTGTTTGTTAGGGTCCTGTTAGTGTGCTGTGTGTGTTTGTGTGTGTTTGTTAGGGTCCTGTTAGTGTGCTGTGTGAGGGTGCTGTTTGTGTGCTGTGTGTGGGTGTTGTGTGTTTGTGAGGGTGTCGTGTGTTTGTGAGGGTGCTGTTTTTTTGTGAGTGTGCTGTTTGCTGTATGTGAGGGTGCTGTGTGTGTGTGTGTGTTTGTGAGGGTGCTGTTAGTGTGCTGTGTGTGAGGGTGTTGTGTGTGTGTGTGAGGGTGCTGTGTGTGTGAGGGTGCTGTAAGTGTACTGTGTGTGTGAGGGTGCTGTGTGTGTTGGTGCTGTTTGTGTGCTGTATGTGTGTGGGTGCTGTTTGTGTGCTGTGTGTGTGCGGGTGCTGTATATGTGTGTGTGTGTGCTGTATGTTAGAAGGGATCATGGAGGTGGGAGCAGATTTGTAAATATCCCCCCTCCCTTATAACCTTACGTAGGGAGGGAGGATCCTTGCTGCCATGTGCCATCCCTGGTGGTCCAGTGGTGAGTGAACTCTAGCCTGCGGAACTGATGGCTAGTGCTCCCTGGGTCCTCTCTGTAACGGATTGACGGGCACCCCGACTGGGTACCTCCGTTGAAGGATGCTCCTAGCGCTTCCTAAGGGCTCCAAGCACTCTAGCAGACACCACAACCACCGAACCGGAGAAGCATACGAATGCTCTCAAGCATATGAATGCTATAAACAGCTGAACAGGAAAAGCATACAATCAGCTTACACTCCTGGTAATCAGCATACAATCCAATTCCCTCAATAACGAGACGACATTTCGTTTTGAGGTCAAGCAGAACTGGCTGTACTGGCACATACAGCCTCTTTTATTCACAATCCACAAACATATTACTGCCCACAGAGTTTTGAAATACAACCAATCAATCCGTACAATACACACAGACACTCCCACACAAAATCCTCCCCTCTGCCTGTGATATGATTACTGAACACAATGGGTAATATAATTATCACAGGCAGAGAAATACAGTTTTATAAAACATATCACAGGGACCCCAAAACATGCAATAACCCACATATCCAAAATTCACCTAGATCCGTTCAGTAGTTTGGAAGATACAGTTTAATGCAGATTCCGCAGAACATATACAGGCTATATGAAAAATAATTACTGTATAATGTGTCCCCTGTTGTATAGTTTAAAACTACTGCACGATGTCTTTGTGCACCAAATACCATCGAGATGGCACCGTGTAGAAAAGTCCAAACTGTGTCTGTGAGTTAAAATGGCCGCCATCCATTGTTCTTACCATGTGCTTCATCCATTGTCCTCACCATGTGCCTCTGATACATGAAATGGTGGCCACCCAGTAACTCCACAGTATGTCCCCAGATGGTTCTTAAAGGGCCAGCAGTAGCATAATAAAATACAATATGCCCAAATCTGTTATTTCAAGGGCCAAACCTCCCAGGGACCATAATCAAATGGCAAGAGGCTGGCAAGCAGTCCTCTCCAGGCACAAGTGGCGGGGCTGTTTCCGCCACATTTCTCCCCTTTACCCACCAGACTAACAGGGTATCTGACCTCCTGCCGGTCAGTGCCCTGGTTAGTCCAGCAACCATCCCACAAAACAGAATCCGCAATATAACCCACCCACGAAAATTGGTTACTACACCTGGTGCCAGCGCTACCACGGGAGTAGCCTGGTTGGAGCTCAGGTGAGGGAATGGCGTAGTAGGCTCCTCACTCCGGATCTGGGGCTGCTGCTGGAGGGAAATCCAGGCTGTCTCCCCTTTGGATGAACAACCCTGATGCTGAGGGACAGGACCGACCGTTCCTACCCCCTGTGATGCATGTGCAGAGACCACGGTCCCATCTGCACTGGTGGAGAGCGTTTTGTCTCCCCTTTGTGTAATAAGCTGTTGCTGGGAGGGGGAATGAGGCTCTCCCCTCTTAGTATAGGACACTGCCTCTGCTGTTGAAGAGGGAGACCGACTGTCTCCCCGTTCCATAAGTTGTCCTGTCACTGGGGTGAGAGACCAACTGTCTCTGCTCCCTGTAGGACAATCTGCCACTGGGGAGGGAGGACACTGCTCTCCACTCCCAGTAGCTTGGGCGCAGAGACCACGGTCCCATCTGCGCTGGTGGGGGGCCTAGTGTCTCCCGTTGGTGGGCTATGCTGCCGCTGGGGAGAGGGGGTAACAAGCTCCTCTCCCTTACACACTATCAGCCGCTGGGGAGAGGGGGTAACAGGCTCCTCTCCCGGACACTCTCCCAGCTGGTAGAGAGGGGGACCGACTGCCTCCCCTTCCAATAGTGCGCTCTGCCGCTGGGGAATGAAACCAGTGGTCTCTCCTCCCTGTAATGTACTCTGCCGCTGGGGATCTGAGCCTACCGCCCAGCATCCCTGTAGCTCACCCTGCCGCTGGGGAGGGAGGACGATGCTCTCCACTCCCTGCACTTCACACTGTCACTGGGGATCTTGGCTGACCACCCAGCATCCCTGTAGCTCACCCTGCCGCTGGGGAGGGAGGACGCTACTCTCCTCTCCCTGCAAGGTACACTGCCGCTGGGGAGGGGAGGCGATGCTCTCCACTCCCTGCACTTCCCACTGCTGCTGGGGATCTGGGCCGACTGCCCAGCATCCCTGTAGGGCCGGTAGAGAGACCGCCGTCCCATCTCCACCTGCTATCTGTGGGTCTTCCCAGGACCAGTCTAGGAGGTCTGGTTCTGCTTGTTGGGTAGGTTGGGGCTGCACAAAGATTAGCAGGTGTTGGTAGTCCTGCTCCAGCTCCCACTCCCTTGTTAACAGGTGGGTCATGTCTTTGCTCACCTCGCATTCGTCAGCCCAGACATACAAGCCCATCCGGTAGCCGTAGATATCCCAAAACCTAAACTCCGTGCTGCCAAGTTCAATGTTGTCCTCCAAGGCATCCCATAATAAACCCAGGCCATCATAATCATCCCTCTTCGGTAAGTCGTGCTCGGCCATCCAGGGGGTAAGTCGAATGGTATGCCACCAGAGGGCCTGGTATGCGTTGTCTAGCCAGATCTCTCACCATACCAGGGTCTCTAGTCTTGTCACCCACTCATCCAGGGGCTGCTCTCCCAATAGATACATCCGCACACACAATATATTACCATTTTGATAAAGCCTGTTTAGGTGAAACGCGTCAATGGTTTTACATTGTGTATTTTAATAATAAAAGTGATTTTGGTTACCTTTTTTATAGGACCAACTCCTACTTTATTTTATCTGATATACAATTTTATTATTCCTGGCATTTTTATATATTTTTTATATATTCTTTATATTTTATATATTTTATATCATTTATATTTCCTATTTTTATTTTATCTTATTATTTTTTATTTTTTATCACTCGGATCCTGAGCCAAAGAAATCCTAGGTGGGGATTATTCCACCAGCGCTTTACTAATAGAGCAGTATTTCCTGCTCTATACTTGTAAGTATATTTTATTTATTGTATTTCTACATACTTTTCCTACTGAGAGCACTATTGTTGTTTCCCATACATTTCGGAGTACCAAGGTTGGATTGACAGACGATTCCTCCAGTTTATCCTGGTAGCGGGGATCATACCGCTGCAACGCCCAAAAGTCTAGAGCTGGTCCAAAGCTCCTGCAAATGTGAGTGTATTATCCTATTTTTTTCATTTTATCCTTGGAGCCGCAATACTTCACCATTGGCAGTTTGTCGTGTTTCCTATTTTGTCTCCACATATACGGATTATCCTACTACCCGGACGGATCAACTCCTGAGGACTGTACAGATATCCCACCAAGTTATATCAGTGAGACTTTTTATATTTATTTTTATTTTTATTTTTACATTGTATTTTTTATCATCTACAAAGACTCTTTTTATAGATATTTTTTCACTTGTTTCTAGAGACTTACGCTTACCGTTACCATCGGATTGTGACCATTTGGTCTGCTTTATACTGTATTATTACTCTCTAGCGCAGCCCTTCCCCCCCTTTTATAAAACATATCACAGGGACCCCAAAACATGCAAGATCATCGGAACCGGGGGATCTGGGTGAACCACATATCTAAAATTCACCCAGATCTGTTCAGTAGTTTGGAAGATACAGTTTAATGCAGATTCCGCAGAACATATACAGGCTATATGAAAATAATTACTGTATAATGTGTCCCCTGTTGTATAGTTTAAAACTACTGCACGATGTCTTTGTGCACCAAATACCGTCGAGATGGCACCGTGTAGAAAAAAATATGCCTAAATCTGTTATTTCAAGGGCCAAACCTCCCAGGGACCATAATCACATGGCAAGAGAGCAGTCCTCTCCAGGCACAAGTTGTGGGCTGTCTCCGCCACACTCTCCTGCCTCCCTCCATGCTGCTGTGGGCCAATGAGGTAGATCTTTGATCTCCCCACCGGCCCATGGAGGCTTAGAGCAGAGCCGGTTCTCGTATAGTGCCGGCTCTACATGAGCCGACAGGGGAGATCCTGAGATATAAGGAGATCCTAGATATAAGCCTGCTGCGGGGATTAGGGTGTGCCCAGGCACACCTGGCACACCCTGTGCGCACGCCTATGTGTTCCCTCTGACTCTTCTTTCTTTCCTCATCCTCATCTTTTTCCATCTACTAAAGCCTACTTCTCCTCTCAAAATCATACTTCCTCTTTAGTCACTCTCACTTGCAACCAGTAATAGCAGAAGCACACTATGTCATACTTTGAAACACACTGTAAAATAAATATGTAGAAATGTAAGAAGAAAAATTTTAAAAGAGTAACTCAAACATTGCATGATAACTTAAACGTATATCTATAACACTTGTATTTATATCTCTCAACAGGTGAACATATTGTAATGACGGTACATTTCTACTTGCAAAGGAAAATGGGCTATTTTATGATACAAACATATATACCCTGCATTATGACAGTCATTCTCTCTCAGGTTTCATTTTGGATCAATAAGGAATCGGTTCCTGCTAGAACTGTTTTTGGTATGAACTATACATGTACCTGTTTTTCCAAAGTCCCATACATCCCTCAATCATTTTCCATTTCAATCTTTTGTAGGTGAATATTCCCAGCAAGTTGTCCTGTTTTATCTTCGTCGGAAAATAGGTTACTACATCATCCATACATACATTCCATGCAGCATGACTGTTGTTTTGTCTCAGGTTGTGTTTTGGATCAACAAAGAATCAGTACCAGCAAGGACTGTTGCTGGTATGAACATTTTATTTTATTAAATCGAGTCATATCATGAACTCCGCATTTGGCATATTTGTTCATAGACAGTTACTGCATTTACCATAGTCAAAGTATCAGTCTTTTATTTGAAATCAATGTCACACTATAGTCACCAAAACAACTTAATGAAGCAGTTTTGGCCCTGCAGTCTCACTGCTAAATACTCTACCACTTGGGAGTTAAAATACTTTGTTTATCTAGCCCTAGACACACCTCAATGCATGTGACTTACTAATCCTTCCTAGACACTTCCTGTGAAGAGTTATCTAATGTTGAGAATTCCTTTATTGCAATTTCTACTTAATTAGAATTTCCTATCTTCTGGTCTGTTAATAGCCAGCTAGCCCTTGCAGGAGCCTCCTGTATGTAATTAAAATACATTTACAGAGCAAGAGATAAAGACTTTTAAAGTAAGTATGGTCCAATTGAAAATTAAGAGAAACTTTAGAGGCATGATCTATACACAAATATTTCTTCTTTAAACTAACATTGTTTTAGTGACTATAGTTCCACTTTAAGCTTTTGAATAATGCAATTAAAATCACCTATAATGTGTGTTAACCTTTTTCATGATCATGTGATACTATGTTTCACTCTTTTCTTTTAAATGTATAATTAAGATTTAGGTGCTGACATCACAATCACATTAAATCCAGGTACAACTAAAGCACACATTGGAAGAGGAGAACCAAAAGCAATGTTTATGCTTCTCCTCTTTTTGGTACTTTCTCTATATTGAATGATAGATACAAATGCTGTTTTTTTTTTTTTGTTGTTTTTTTTTTACAATAATTGTATAGAAGGTAGATGCACTCCGTTTCTAAATAGAGGTGTGGATTTCTACATCCCATTTTATTGTTCAGACCTCAGAAACATATATTTGTTAAATATAAGAGGAAAGCAAACATTAAAAAAAAAAAAGTCTGGGATTTGACAGTTTTTCTTTAATACATGATGATGCTATCCCTGTTTGTATGCTCCTGATAGCCTGATTTGAAAACACAACTAATGAAAAGGGCCAATAGCTGTTTCCTATCAAAACCCACGGTGGATAAGGACCTAGATTAAAAAATAATAAATCAATAAAAAGCAGTGTTCTATAAACAAGGAGAATCTTCCTCAATATCCCATCTTATTTAATTGCTCCATATGTAAGTGCCACAATGAATTCTTGTCTGACCATTGATGAGGTGTTGGCAAGAGTGTATTGGAGTAGAGAGATACAGAATTAATGGCAGCAGCTACAAGCCATTCCATGATCTTGGCCTCATGATTTTAATTATGTATATTATTTGTATTCAGACCGTTTTCATTTAATAGTTTACTATAAAATCTAATATTTTTCCTTTGTTATTTCTAAGGAATTACAACTGTTCTTACAATGACCACCCTAAGCATCAGTGCACGACACTCGTTTCCAAAAGTGTCTTATGCCACAGCTATGGACTGGTTCATCGCTGTTTGTTTTGCCTTTGTGTTCTCTGCACTTATTGAATTTGCTGCAGTAAACTATTTCACCAATCTTCAATCACAGAAAGCAATGATGAAAGCAGTTAAGGAATCGGTACTATCTGCAGTTACAGTACCTTCAGATGGTGAAATTGTAATGGTAAGACTTACATGTTACTCAAACAGATAAATAGATGTCTAAGAGAATGTAAATATAAGAAATAAATATTACATAAACATTTGTTGTACCTTCATGATGTCCTTTGGTGGTTATGAAGGGATGATTTGATGCATAATAGTGGTAGTAGAGAGAAGGGGTGCAACTTAAAATTCACTTTACATTAGGGAGTAGTTTAGTGTATTTACTGAATGCCTACATATTGAAAAAAAAATGCCAAGCAATTCTTATATTATACAAAGCAATTATTGTTAAGGAAAATGTATAAAACATGTTGCAATTACTGATACAATATTCAAATACTATTGGGGGTCAGTTTAAAGATGATATTTACTATCACCACTCACCTACTGGATTCTGTAATTGAGATCAGACAATGTATCTGTTTTCCTAGTGTAAGAGCAATGTATGTACAACACTGGAAAAATATTGGTGTAAGTAGGTGCAATTATAGCTGAAAACAGAGACACAGAAAAACATGTTGTTGCTTTTTGTTTTCTGTGGCCCAGAAGAGGTGTGTTGCGCTTCTCTGAAACCTATCTTGTGCTACTCTCAAGCTATTTAAGGTACAGCTGACTGTGACAAATGCTCCTTCCCATGAACTCCTGGAGGAGTGTGGAAGCTGGCAGTTACCCTACCTAGCTGCCATTAGCAACTTTCCCTGGGTGCCCCGGGTTTGGCACTTTCCCTTCATTTAAAAGAAACCAAACGCTAGCACCCTGGCAGCCATTCGCATGAACCAAACCCATAAATGTTCCTCAACTGTACTTAGCGGTTTTGAGACACTCTGAAACCCACTAGTAGAGCGCTTTTTGGAGGGAAGTGTAGTGGAATGGAGAACCCAAACATACTTTTGTTACTATGTTTGTACACAAGAAAGGGAAGGTGCACACAATACCAGTAAGGTGAAAACCAGCTCTGACACTTAAATGAAGGAACCCCTTAACCTTCACAACACAAGTAAAACATGCAAGTAAAACAGAAATAAGTGGAGCTTAAGGTTTACCTTAATAAACAGTAATATGATAACGGTGGACAAGGTAAAATTGCAATGATCTGTAAATTACAAACAAGCAAATCTAAGTGCAGATGATTATTACATAAATAAATAGAAATGAATAATAACTGGGTAACTCACAAACATAGAGCCAATAATACACTTGGCTCAAATGGTTAGCGCCTCTGGACCTTCTAAGGTAGATCCAACACCCTCTTTTTGTCTCCTCTCGATCTCCTCCTCGTTAACTCAGTAAGCAGGGATGCAAAGGGAGAAACTCCAATTGAAGGTATAAACAAAAATTTATTTGGATAATCAATAAAAGATAAAAGAATAAAAATCGATATAATAATTCATGTAAAATCAGTCCAAAACGCGTTTCGCCAGTAACTGGCTTCCTCAGTTGGTATGATGGTTGCTGTGCTTTCTAGTTCTTTTATATACTCCTTAATTGCAAAATTGCCGGCATCTGCCGAACCGGAAATGAGCTGTGTGGAACGCATAAGTGATAGGCTGGAACGCACGTACACGCTGACGTGCGTGCGTTGATCATGTGGTCCGGCTGTTTTCCTTCCTTATTATTCGTGGAACGCAACATATGCGTTCCACTGCCAACGATCCTCAGTATCGGCTGTCTCACTTACTTCCCCTTCGTGGAACGCAATACCTGCGTTCCACATCCGGATTGCATATTTGTCGGCAGAGAGTCCTTGAAAATAATGTCCATTGGGTCTCAATAGACCCAGATAAAAGGAATAAAACGGAATAAAGAAATAGAAAAAATAAACATCAAATTATCACAAATGGGGATATTACATACTCAAAATATCTATATTGTCCGAGTATAAACACTAATAATGTGCTCTTACAATTATACATAAAGGTGAAGGAGAAAGACATATAAAAATATGTAAAAAGGGAAATATACATAAAATAGGATAAAAAGAGATTCAGAGGGGTGGAGAAGCCTTAAAACACTTTCTCAAAGGGCTATAAAATAGCTTCCTCTTAATGGGAAACGGGGTGACAGTGTTGAACATCTTAAGGAGGTATGAAATCAAGAGGAAAAGAAGACTTTCAATAGATGGGGAAAATTTTAAGGCAAGAAATGGCATAATTCGAAATCTGAATTTAATCCATGTGGAGCCATAGTATTAAAATTAAAAATAAAAGTCATTTCTTCAATGCCAATTTTTTTTATGAAATCTCCACCCCTCCAGTTATTTTTAACCAGTTTAAAAGCACAAAACTTAAGACCCTGTGGATTTTGATAGTGGCAGTGCTTAAAGTGTTGAGAGACACTATGTGTTTCGACCCCTTTCTTGATATTTCTCACATGCTCAGAAATTCTGATATGGAGACATCTAATGGTCCTCCCTATATACATTTTGTTGCAAGGACAAATTAATAAGTAAATAACATTCTTGGAAAAACATGTTAGTTGGTCTCTTATTGCAAACTCTTTATTAGAGATTTCATTTATATTTTTTATGTGTCTTTTTTTATTTGTTGTTTCCCTACATGCAAGGCACGTACCGCACCCAAAAAAGCCTTTACTTTTCGTTAAAAAATTACCATTTCCATTTTGCTGTTGCTTTAAATTACTGTTTACTAAAAAATTCTTAATATTTTTGCATCCTCTATGAACAATCTTAGGTTTCTCTGGTAATATTTCTTTGAGAATGGGGTCATCTTGCAGTAGGTACCAATATTTATTAATGGCAGACTGCACTCTCTTATTGTTGGCGGAGAAATTGCAGATAAAGGGAATACTAAATTTTTTATCTTCTATCCTTGTTTCTTTCTTTTTATAGGTTAGTAAATCTTTTCGTTCTAATCTTTTTATTCCCTCTATACTTTTTTGGAGATCTTCCTCTTTGTACCCTTTTTCTAAAAACTGTTTCTTAATTATCTGAGTTTGTCCTAAAAAATCATCGTCTTTTGTGCAATTTCTTTTCAACCTCATGAACTGACTCTTAGGTGCATTAGTAAGCCACGGGGGATGATGACAACTGGTAAGGTCAATATATCCATTGCAGTCTACTTCCTTAAAATGATTTTTCGTAAAAATGTTTCCTTCCTCTATAAAAACAGTGAGATCTAAAAAATTAATTTCTTTTTTACTTATAGTGGAAGTAAGACTGATCCCCCAGTCATTACAATTTAGAAAGCTTAAAAAATTAGTCAAACTCAGATCATCTCCTTTCCAGATAAAAAATATGTCATCTATGTAACGGCGATAGGTGACCAAGTTCGCAAAAAACTCGCTATGTAAAATAAACACCTCTTCCCAATACGCCATAAAAAGGTTTGCGTAACTAGGTGCGAACTTGGTCCCCATCGCCGTTCCATTGATTTGCAGATAAAAACTATCTTTAAACCAAAAAAAGTTATTGGTCAAGATTAAAAAAATACCTTCTTTAATAAAATTTATCTGCTCTTGTTTAAAATTAGATTCTCCTAAAAAAATTGCACTGCTTCTATTCCCTTTGTGTGTGGGATTATACTATAAAGGGAACTGACATCGCAAGTGACCAATATATAGTTGTCTTCCCATTTGATGTTATCTAAAATCTGCAGGATATGTATCGTGTCTTTTAAATACGTTTGGTTCTTAATTACTACCGGTTGCAATAGGACGTCTATATATTCCGACACCCTTGATGAGATGCTTTCGACCCCAGAAATTATAGGTCTCCCTGGGGGATTGATTAAATGTTTATGCATCTTCGGTAAACAATAAAACACTGGGATTTGAGGATGTGTGATGTGCAAGTATTTAGCTTCTGTATCTGTTAAAATTTTACTGTCCAAACCTTCATTGATAAAACCTTTAAACTTAGTTGAGATTTCCTGACTAGGGTTGGATGCTAATTTTTTATATGTATTTGTGTCTGATAAGAGTCTTTCCGCTTCTCCCACATATTTCTCTTTGGATAGGACTACCACTCCTCCCCCTTTATCCGCCGGTTTTATGATTATATTTTCGTTCTTTTGTAACTTCTTTAGGGTTTTTGTCTTTTGTTACTGTTGCCACAGGCTAGCTGACGGTTGGACTGCCTGGATGTCCTTGTCCCCGAGCTTGGAGAGCGATGAAAAATTCCACTTCAGCACCTATCGATATTTCGATAATCCTGGAAGTGTAGAGTATTCCTGGAGCTCTGAGCAGAGCTGCTGATTGGCTTTTCCCTACAACACAAGTCAAGGCTGCAAGTTGAGGGTTTATTGAGCAGAAAGGCATTGCTTATATACACATTTTTAGGCCAGGGGCACACCCCTCTGGACTTGATGGAACACAGTGATACAGGGAACATAAACCATAAAGTGCATCTTTCTGAACCCTCCCCTCTGCCTTGGAGATAATTGGCTTAAGTGGCTGTAGTAACTTAATTATCTCCAGGTACAGGAAATATTCTAAAGTTGAACATGTAACAAAAACCACGTCAAAATACATAACTCATATAATACAGTATTTAACCTATATGTCCAACATATCCCCAGATAGCTTGGATCTGAGCGCACATGTCCAAAAAGCGCTCAGATCTCATGAATATAGTTGGATTGCCATGGGGGTAACGCTTGTCTCCACGGCCATTCGGCAGAAGTCAACTTCCACAGTTCCACAGTTTTCAGGCATAGGGTCGATCTACCTTCAGGAGTATAATAATCGTATGATTATCCACGAACGGATAAAAGTCTGGAGGTCCCAACAGGGTTCGTGAAGAATAGTGACCGAAAACAGTACCATGAGGTTGACAACAAAACCGCACTGGGTGTTTGGCAGTTAAAGATGGCCGCCGCCAAGTGTTGACGACCACCTAGCCATTCGACAATTAAGCTGCAGTTAACCACAAACCGCAACTTCTGGGCGGCTAATATGGGGCACACTCCTCCTACAGGGTGGTCGGTCGTTCGGCAGTTTGTTCGGTTATTGCAAGGTTAAAAAGGTCAACAAGGCAAACCGCAGCTTCAGGGCGGTTAATAGGTGGCACACTCCATATACCGGGTGGTCGGTCATTCGTTCATACAGTTTGTGGTTTTGTGGTTGTAACGGATCGCCTGGCACCCCGACTGGGTACCTCCGTTAATGGATGCTCCTAGCGCTTCCTGAGGACTCCAAGCACTCTGGCAGACACCACAATCACCGAATCTGAGAAGCATAGGAATCCTCTCAAGCCTCTGAATGCTGTAGACAGTTGAATAGGAACCATACGAATAGGCTTGCACTCCTAGCAGTCAAACTGGAACAGCATACAATAAATCCTCCCCCAATAATGAGACGACACTTCACTTTGAGGGTTAAACAGGAACTCTGGACTGGCTCATCCAGCCTGGCTTTTATTTCCATCTCACACATACAGGCCACACCCAGGGGGAGGCATAAAATAACCAATCCGAGATATGATACAACCCACACATCCCCTCCCCTTAGCCTGAGAGATAATCCACTTATTATACAGTTTATAACATAACTTTTACACAATATCTGTAACTTCAAAACCATACATCACATTCACACAAAATTACATATCCACAATCCATCCATTCAGGGGAACAACATATTAAAAATGGCATGGATCAGACCAGGGGTTCAAAAGTTAGTAAAGTATCTTTTAAAACCCCTAGCTTTCCAGGTTTACAGGGCCTTCTCTGTGCTGGAGAAGTAATCCAATTATCTCCCAGCACAGAGACAGACTCCATTAAGCACATGGGGACACAAAGACAGTAAAACACTTTCAAATACATAAATTCACCTTTTACACATAACACACAGACATTTCACCTATCCCCAGATAGCTGGGATCTGTGCGCACAAAACTACCGAATAGCGCGCAGATCCTACTCACACAGTACAATTGCCATGGAGCTAAAGTCTTTCCCATAGTCTTTCATTATATGAATAGGCTCCATGGTATAGCTACCTGGGGTATCACATTCCCATAAAGTCTGGTCCATAGTCCAAAGGCAAGAGGCGGGCAATCAGCCCCCTCCAAGGACACGTGGCGAGGTCGGTTTCGCCACAGTCCCAATATGTCCATCGATGATTTTAAAAGGGCCAGTAGCAGCAATATAAAGTACAATATGCCCCAAATAACCCAGGGGCCATAGTCAGCAGGTAGGAGGCTAGCAAACAGGCTTCTCCAGGGCCCAGTGGCGAGGTTGGTTTCGCCACATTTCTCCCCTTTTCCAAACAGACTAACAGGGTACCTGACCTCTTGCCGGTCAGTGCCCTTGTTAGTCCAGCAGCCCACCCACAAGACAGAAACAGCAGTACAGCCCACCCACAATAAATGGTTACTACACCTGGGTAAGGGAGAATCTTGTCCATGTCCAGGTGCCTTACCACGGCTGTGTGGGGGACTGGTAGGCTGCCTTGTTGGGTTGCTGAGGGGGCAGAGACCAGCGGTACTCTGTCCTGGTGCCAGCACTACCACGGGAGTATTCTGGTTGGAGCCTGGTTGCTGGAGACCGACTGTCTCCTCTTTAGCTAAACAGCTCTGCTGCTGGAGACCGACTGTCTCCCCTTTGGATACATAGCTCCGCTGTTGGAGGGGGAGACCGACTGTCTCCCCTTTGGCTAAGCAGCCTTGTTGCTGGGGGACAGGACTGACTGTCCTTACCCCCTGTGCTGTAGGTGCAGAGACCACAGTCCCATCTGCACAGTTGTGGCGCTTACAGTCTCCCCCTGGTACATTAAGCTGCCGCTGGGGAGAGGTGGTAACCAGCTCCTCTCCCATTAGAACACTCTGCCGCTGGGGAGAGGTGGTAACAATCTCCTCTCCCATGCATACTTTCAGTCTTTGTGGAGGGAGACCGACTGTCTCTCCTCCCAATGCAGTGTCCTGCTGCTGGGGAAAGGAGACTGGGCTCTCTATTCCCTGCTGGACACTCTGCCGCTGGGGAAAGGAGACTGGGCTCTCTATTCCGAAAAAATCACGCTGCTGCTGGGGGGTAGGACCAACTACCTCTGCCCCCTGTAATTCAGCCTGCCGCTGGGGAGGGAGGACGCTGCTCTCCTCTCCCTGCACTTCACACTGCCTTCCGGCATATCACTCTGCTGCTGGGGGGTAGGACCAACTACCTCTGTCCCCTGTAACTAAGCCTGCCACTGGGGAATGGAGACTGGGCTCCCAATTCCCTGCAATTCACACTGCCGCTGGGGAATGGAGACTGGGCTCCCAATTCCCAACAAATCACACTGCTGCTGGGGAGGGAGGACGGCCCCTTCAGCTCCCTGTAACTTGGGCGCAGAGACCACGGTCCCATCTGCGCTGGTGTGGGGCTTACTGTCTCCCCTTGGTGCGCTAAGCTGCCGCTGGGGAGAGGGGATAACAGGCTCCTCTCCCTGAACCGTAGACTGCTGCTGGGGAGCAAGGACGACACCTTCAGCTCCCTTTTTGTCTGCTAGGTACTGCAGGAGCTCTGCCGTTGATTTCCTAATGGACTGCACAGTTTTCTCAGAGGGGTTGGGTCCAAAGAAAGCCAGCCGTATGGCAACCAGTCTGTCCAACCACTCCTGAGTGTAGCCAGGCGCCATGCTTGCTCTGCTGAAGTTGCTTCTTTTGTGGATAGGGGCGCTGTACGGGTACTAGCGTTGCCCTCCCTTTGTAATCCAAACGAACTGTGTCTCTGAGCTGCTTTACCTCACACTAGGACGCCATCCCACCGCTTGCCACCAATGTAACGGATCGCCTGGCACCCCGACTGGGTACCTCCGTTAATGGATGCTCCTAGCGCTTCCTGAGGACTCCAAGCACTCTGGCAGACACCACAATCACCGAATCTGAGAAGCATAGGAATCCTCTCAAGCCTCTGAATGCTGTAGACAGTTGAATAGGAACCATACGAATAGGCTTGCACTCCTAGCAGTCAAACTGGAACAGCATACAATAAATCCTCCCCCAATAATGAGACGACACTTCACTTTGAGGGTTAAACAGGAACTCTGGACTGGCTCATCCAGCCTGGCTTTTATTTCCATCTCACACATACAGGCCACACCCAGGGGGAGGCATAAAATAACCAATCCGAGATATGATACAACCCACACATCCCCTCCCCTTAGCCTGAGAGATAATCCACTTATTATACAGTTTAAAACATAACTTTTACACAATATATGTAACTTCAAAACCATACATCACATTCACACAAAATTACATATCCACAATCAATCCATTCAGGGGAACAACATATTTAAAAATGGCATGGATCAGACCAGGGGTTCAAAAGTTAGTAAAGTATCTTTTAAAACCCCTAGCTTTCCAGGTTTACAGGGCCTTCTCTGTGCTGGAGAAGTAATCCAATTATCTCCCAGCACAGAGACAGACTCCATTAAGCACATGGGGACACAAAGACAGTAAAACACTTTAAAATACATAAATTCACCTTTTACACATAACACACAGACATTTCACCTATCCCCAGATAGCTGGGATCTGCGCGCACAAAACTACCGAATAGCTCGCAGATCCTACTCACACAGTACAATAGCCATGGAGCTAAAGTCTTTCCCATAGTCTTTCATTATATGAATAGGCTCCATGGTATAGCTACCTGGGGTATCACATTCCCATAAAGTCTGGTCCAAAGTCCAAAGGCAAGAGGCGGGCAATCAGCCCCCTCCAAGGACACGTGGCGAGGTCGGTTTCGCCACAGTCCCAATATGTCCATCGATGATTTTAAAAGGGCCAGTAGCAGCAATATAAAGTACAATATGCCCCAAATAACCCAGGGGCCATAGTCAGCAGGTAGGAGGCTAGCAAACAGGCTTCTCCAGGGCCCAGTGGCGAGGTTGGTGTCGCCACAGTGGTTTTATTCTTTTATTCTTTGTAGCAAAGTGGCAGACATAGGGTACTTTGTAACAACTTTTATTCCCTTTGTTCGGCTGTCCGTACACCCCCGTTCGTTTACTTATACCCTTAGCTGTGTGGCCCCTTGTTCGTACTTCATAATCACTGACCTCCTGTGGCTGTTAACCACAAATTAGTTATTAGTTCAAGTGCTTTCCCTGTGTGGCCGTCGTTTGTATAACCGAATGCACGTGTTCAAACAATTGGCTCAATTATATCTCGCGATCACGGGCAGCGGTACATGGTCGTCAATGGCGTGGAACTATTTTCGGGTACATGACCCTGGGACACTGGTACCGCCGTCCATGCAACTTCCCCAACAGTTAGGAGATCGACATTCGGGAGGCATAAACTACCGAACATGGGGAAATTGTGTACCTTAAATGCCAGGGAATGGATTAATCAATGTTCGTGTGAAAACCCCTGAAAGATGATCGGTCATCGTCTTCTTTTCTCTGGAACTGTTTTGGGACATCACCTCATGGCCAACCAGTCAAAACGTCATTCAAATGGCATTCCCGAACCAACTAAGGGATCTGAGTAATATTTCTGAAAGGGTGCGCTCATATCCAAGCTATTCAGTGATATGACTTTCGTGGGGTTCTGAAATTATTAATGTATTTTTGGGGTGTTTTAAAATATTATATATTTTTCTGTACCTGAGAGATAATTAAGTTAGAGCTTTTTCTCACGCAATTATCTCTCAGGCACGGATGATCCTGGGAAGAAAAGCCCTGTTATTTTGACTGAGAAACTCCATGCTAGGGGCAATGTATGAAAGCCATGTGTGGTAGGAAAAAAGACAGTTGTACTCCCAGAACTGTCGTCCAGTTGCTGGGGTTGAGGTAGGATATTCTTAGCCACAAAATATATTTGGATTATGACAGTAAAATTATCTTTCTAATGAATACCATATTATCTATACATAATAGAATACTGTTAGTCCTAATGTGCACTGAAAGTGTTATGTGTCAATTTATATACATTGCTGGATTAAGATCTTAAAGCGCGATCTT
Organism: Pelobates fuscus; assembly: GCF_036172605.1. Classification (NCBI taxonomy): domain Eukaryota; kingdom Metazoa; phylum Chordata; class Amphibia; order Anura; family Pelobatidae; genus Pelobates; species Pelobates fuscus. Next base: position 141,277,874 of record NC_086319.1, read on the forward strand.
CGCGGAGACACAAAATCTCCCCAGTGGAACGCACGTCATACGGCATGTGTTCCAATGATGCCAACCATGCGCCTTAATTGGCACAGGTTACGCAACCCAGAAGTAGAGCGCATGACTTCTGTATTGGAACGCATAATGCGTTCCAAGTGCGGACAGCCGAACTCGGAGGAATCCACAAGAGACGATTTAAAAGGACACCAAGGAAGACGCGTTTTGGATCCATCAGCCACCAGGCTGTACCCATATTGGACTAATTAAGACTCATTTGAATCTTTGTTTTAATCATCTATTTATATTTGATTTTACTGAACATTTTGTTTATTTTATCTCATCAAATAAAGTATCTTTTATGGGAACTTAGCTGTCCAACTCACCTTTACTCCAGAAATCCTAAAGATCATACAGGGAACACCTGGAAGAAGGATGGGGACATCCTATTAAGAGTCCCTCTGCATTACGCATGAGCGCCATATGCTATTATTTGGCTCCAGGCTTGTGAGTACCTGATACCCATAATATCTGTACATTGTTAATACTGGCAAAATTGCACTATATTATTGTCTTTTTTAGATACATCACACGTGTGATCCACCTATTGTATGTGTTTTTTGATAATGCTACTCCCACCTATCCCTCCCTAATACACAAGTATGTCCCATCTAGGCCCCTACGCTCTGCCAAAGACCTGCGTCTATCCTCTGTTCACGCTCCCACCTCTGATGCATTCAAGACTTCTCTAGGGCTGCACTGTTCCTTTGGAACTCCCTTCCCTTTTCCATTAGATGCTCACCCAGTCTCCACTCTTTCAAAAAATCATAAAAAAATCACTTTTTCACAAAAGCGTATCAATTAAACTGTTAATGGCTCCCAACTGATTCATCTCCTGCGATTGTCATTAAATTTAGCTTTAAAAAAAAACACACTAAGTCTTCATTCATTGAATATTATTCTACTAATATACTTCCCTTACCTCTTGTGTCACTTTACCCTACTCCCTCTAGCATGTTAGCTCATTGAGCAGGGCCCTCAACCCCTCTATTTCTGTGCATCAAACTTGTCTGGTTACAATTACATGTTTGTTAGTCCACCCATTGTAAAGCGCTGCAGAATTTGTTGGCGCTATATACATATTATAATAATAATAATAATAATAATAAACGTCGATATGATTGAACCCGAATTTGATAAATAAAGACACATTTTCCCGATTAAGAAGTCCAACGTGTGCCTTTCTTCGTAGATATGAAACTTGGCTGAAGGAGCACCATTGCACATACTTCACAAATGCGAGTGCAGGATCATGGATGATATTATAATTTCTTTTGTATTTCTTTATTTTTGTGTCAACTCATGGTTATGCTTTACCGTGACAACAAGACCAAACTTGCAAATCATACATACTATAGCATACATAAGTGTGACAAACTGCCATTTGCCACTGGCTTTCTATGTGCCAAACTGCTCTGCTCTCCTGGCTTATGGAGAAGCCTGCTTGCCAGCCTATTGCCACATGACTATGGCCCTGGGGTATATGGCCCTTTAAAACCAATACTTGGTCTTATGGACTTTTATTTGGACTAGTGCTGACCCTTTAAAAACAGTGTATGGACATATTGAAACTTTTGGGACACTTTTCTTCCCCTTTTGAATCCATTGGAAGGTGTGCCTCTTCCCCTCCCCCTGTCCCATTGTTCTCCAGCAGGGCGTTGCCCCGGGGACACTGCCAAACCAGTCGGAACTGGCTGCTTTTTTCCCTCCTCAGTCAAAATATGACTTCTACCTATCTCCTGAACCACTTAACAGATTCAAGTGAATTTTGGATATGTTTGTCCCCAAATTATACTGGGTATAAAAATATAAGTTTTATTGATATCGCTTGTAAACTCACAAAGTTACAAAAATGGCATAAAGGTATGTTTTTTAGCTCTGAGATAATTGAGTTGATACAGTAATTAACTCAATTATCTCCCAAGCAGAGGGGAGGATTCTCATTGTAAAAAGTGGGTGTGCTTATCCATGTGCCTTTATTTTATTAGTTGTTAAATTTACAGTTCCAGTGCCCCACAAGGTCCACGTGGGTGGTAACCTTGCTGAGAAAGTTGTATAAAAGCAGGAATAAACGCTCATTGGAGTCAGTTCTTATTCACCCTCAATCTAGAGTCCTGTCTCTTATTGGGGGTAACCAGCTAAATCACTACAAGGGATTGCTATGCTCTGCATGCTCCTTTGGATAATCACTTCTAAGCTCTTTTAAGAGCTTGTTCCTGTTTCCCTCTCTTGTCTGGTGGAGTGCTTGGAGCCCTCTGGAAGCGCTAGGAGCATCCAGTAACAGAGGTACCCAGTCGGGGTGCCAGACGGTCCGTTACAATAAGTAACAGTCAAAAGGATTAGGGTAACACATGAATTGACATTTTACATATTTAGAGACAAACATACTGCATTTAACACCTTGGAATGAGATATTGCGGGAGAGCATTGTGCTAAAAGGTGGTTAACGTATGAGGGAGATGAGCTCCCCACTCGTGGTGGCGTTAGTTAAGGGGCCATACTGTTAGATGTCGGGACGTGACTAGGCCTGGGGCTGTGGTGACCAAAAGTGGTAGGTCTGAGTTTGGGCCTATCGATGAGACTTGTGCACTAGGTAGTTGAAGGAGAATTTTACTCCTCTTTCGGTTATGCAGTGGGCATAGCTTAGTGGAATGGCAGTGGTGCGGGGGGAGAGGGTGTCAGTTGTGGGTTATACCAATGGGTCTACGTTTGATGTCAGGTCTGGTGCCTGATCTATGCTTGCTAAGGAGATTAAAAAAGTGAGAACTTGAATAAACAAACCGTAGAATGAAACCGAACAGTTCGGAGTTGCAGCACTGTGCAGGTCTTGGGGCACTTCGTTCAAGTAGTGGCTGCTGTGACAGACCCCTTTTGGGTGTAACAGATACCATCTCGGAGAATTGCCGTTGCATATGGATTATTGTGGATTTCGGGTACTTGTGGATCCGTACGGTATACATCGCCACGTGGAGAGAACAATGGGTCGCGGCCATTTTGACCGCATGGACTAATGACCGAACTTTCCACACGACGAATTCCGACCTTACCAACGACGTACGCCCATGCTAGTCGACGGATCCAAAGTACCGAACTAAAGACACCCGGTCCAACAGAGAGTTTTCGTTTATCTTGTATAGTTTTTGAGTAATTGGTGCAAACGTGTATCTGGCGAACGGCCCAACCGATCTAGGGGATTTTCACGTATATTGTTCCCCTAGATCTCCGTTCCCTAATACACGTAGCACAATGTATTTTCGTTGCATATTGTGTGGATTATATAAACTTGTAATAATGGTATAATATTCTGCTCGGTACAGTGGGAGTGACTCCCACTGTAAATGTATTATCTCCTCCGGATACGGGGAGGAGTTGTTGTACGGCATAAAAGCCCGAGTTACCGAATAAACATTATTCCTACTTTGACCCTCAACACAGAGTCTCGTCTCGTGCTTGGAGGGGATGATTATTACTTGGATGTCGTAATTACGGGGAACCTGTTATGCTGTAGCTAACTTCGTGCTTGGGGGAAAGGACACCTTCTCAGCGGCGTAAACCCCTACTACACCGGGGTGCCGCTACAATTGGTGGCAGCGGTGGGATCGTTCTTTCACCCCAGAAGGACAGCTACCGAGAGCAATCAGGATGGAGGCCTACTACGGAAGGTTGAAACGATCTACCCTAAAAGACTTGTTGGAGAGCCGTGGTCGTTCGGCTAGCAACAAAAAGAAAAAAGACATTTTGGCAGAATTGGTCGCATTGGACCTAGCCGAACAGAATGACGGACTGGATGTCGAACCAAACCCAGAACCGGAGATCGCCTTGGTCCGAACGCCAGCAGATGAACAATTCGACCACGAGGTGAGGGTAAGGCTGGCTCACTACGGACCAAACCCCTCACCTAGGATTGTAACCCAAGTCATTGCGGCAGTCGATGCCAACCGGCGCCAGACTTCCACTGGCACCAGTCCGATTGCGGGGACTTTCCAAACTCCCGAGGAAAAGAGGAAAGTACACTTTGCCGCTTTTAAAAATTTTGTGGAAGCAGAGGGGGAGATTGACCAATACCTAGCGGACTTTGAACGTCAATGTGCCCTGCATAAAGTACCCTCCGAGGAGTGGGTCAAAATTTTGTCTGGCAAATTATCCGGACGAGCCAGCGATGCTTTCCGGGCGATCCCGGACCATGAGGTGGGAAACTACCGATTGGTAAAAGAAGCTCTATTGTCCCGATATGCGGTAACCCCCGAAGCATATCGGAGACGCTTCCGGGAATCCCGAAAGCAAACCGGTGACTCCTACACCGAATGGGCCTGCCGATTACAACGCACGGCTGGCCACTGGATGGATGGGTGCCAAGCTACCACCGCGGAGGAGGTTTTACAGTTGTTTTTGTTAGAACATTTTTTTGAAAAGGTGGACAAGGAGCTCAGAGAGTGGATTCGGGATAGGAGACCACTTACCCTACCCGAAGCCGCCCGGTTGGCCGACGAGTACGCAGACGCCCGCAAACCCGATCTCTCGGCCCAAAAGACAGCTGCCCGAGTAGAAAGCCGCCCTGTCGGCCCTACTCCAACCACCCCCACTATCCAACCTAGCTACAACACTTCCTCCCGCTTCACCCAGTCAAGTATCCCGGACCGCCGGCGGTGCCATAGGTGGGTCACCTGAGGGACAAATGCCCACTTGATCCCGCTCGACAAACTTCCTGGAGGAAGCCCGCTGAAGGGAACCCCCGACCTTTTACCTCAGGGGCCCATTGCATTGAAGCCCAACCCCTGGGGGAAGAGCAATGGGAGATTTTACACGAGGCCAATCCCCTATATGCGGCTGCTGTAGACAACCGGCAGCATCACCGACAAACAGTCCGAGTGAATGGACAAATTGTCAGTGGGTTACGAGACACTGGGGCCACCTTAACCTTGATTCAACACGACCTGGTCCCAGAAAAAGAACATACTGGCCAAACGGTGGCCGTTAGAGTGGCCGGGGGTGCAGTACATCGCCTCCCCACGGCCCGAGTGCATTTGGATTGGGGGGTGGGAGCTGGCCAAGTGAATGTGGGCCTGATGAAAGGGCTACCCGCGGAAGTACTTTTGGGAAATGACTTAGCCCCGCTGTTGTCCGCTTTTGCTCCCCAAGGCCCTGCTGGAGCCTGCCCTGTCACCACCCGGGCTCAGGCTCGTGCTATTGGAACCGGCCCGCCAGTCGCGGAGACCCAGGTAAGATCTGACCCTCCGACTGTGACCTTAGGACAGACCCCCTTAGACTGGGATACCCCTGAGACTTTTGGGAGGGAGACGCGGGAAGACGTCACTCTCCGGAAATATAGGGATAAGGCAGAGAAAAGGGAACCGGGGACAGATGGGGAAAGCTACGAGTGGGTGGGGGATAGACTGTATAGGATCCCCCAGGAGCCCGCAGCAGGTAAAAACCCCGTCCCACAGAAGCAACTAGTGCTACCGAAAAAGTACAGGCGAGAGATCATGAGGATCGCTCACGATATACCCTTAGCTGGCCATTCAGGAGTACGTCGCACGGCCCATAGGATTACCCAGAATTTCTTCTGGCCAGGGTTTAACCGGGACGTGCGACAATATTGCAGAACCTGTGACACTTGCCAACGGGTGGGTAAGAGGGGAGATCGCCCGAAGGCTAAATTAATGTCGATGCCGATCATTGGGGAACCCTTCTATAGGGTCGCCGTCGACATTGTAGGCCCCCTAGCGCGACATAGCCCGTCCGGTAAGAAGTACATTCTTACCGTGGTGGACTATGGGACCCGGTACCCCGAGGCGGTACCCCTGCCGAATATTGAAGCGGAGACGGTAGCCGATGCCTTGGTTAAGATATTCACTCGGGTAGGGTTCCCTAAAGAAATCCTATCCGACCAGGGAACCCAGTTCACTGCCGTACTCACACAGCAGTTATGGAAAGTGTGCCACATTAAACCCCTGCTCAGTTCCCCGTACCACCCTCAAACTAACGGTCTCTGTGAGCGCTTTAATGGGACTCTCAAACAAATGTTGAGGACCTTTACGGACGGTTGCAGAGACTGGGAGAGATTCTTACCCCACCTGTTATTTGCCTATAGGGAGGTCCCCCAAGAATCTACGGGTTTTTCTCCCTTTGAGTTATTGTATGGGAGGAGGGTGCGAGGACCCCTCGATCTCATTCGGGACCACTGGGAAGGGGAAACCGAACAGGCAGGGACACCTATTGTGCCATATGTCCTGGAGCTCCGGGACCGCATGGAGCAACTCTCCCTATTGGTAAGGGAGAATCTCCAGGCGGCCCAGGGGCGACAGAAACGATGGTACGATAGGGGTGCCCGGCAACGACTGTTCCATATAGGGCAGAAGGTATTGGTGCTAAAACCGGTGAAGGACAACAAACTGCAGGCTGCGTGGCAGGGTCCTTACAAGGTTTTAGCCCAACTCTGTGATACCACCTACCTTATTGCCAGCTGTGCAGATGAAAGGATCCAATGCTCCTTTCATGTGAACATGTTGAAAGAGTACCAAGAGCGACAGGAAGATGTTAACGCTGTTTGTGCCCCAGCTACTGATGACCCCGAAAATTTACCCCTACCTGACCTGCTGGAAAAGGAGACTCACCCCGACCCAGTTAGCCTAGTGAAGCTGGGAGAACGACTGAACCCTACGGAGCTAGAGCAGGCTAGACAGCTCCTATGGGAGAAGCAGAGTACCTTCTCCCAGGAACCAGGATACACCACCCTGGCCATACACAAAGTAGAGACCCCAGGGCAGGCCCCCCTCCGACAACCCCCGTACCGTATTCCGGAAGCCGTCCGGGACGGAATGCTGAAGGAAATACGGGAAATGACCCAGCTGGGGGTCATTGAGCCATCCGACAGTCCCTGGGCCTCTCCCGTAGTCTTAGTCCCCAAGAAAGACGGAACCACTCGGTTCTGCGTCGACTACAGGCGACTAAATGAAAAGACTACCACTGACGCTTACCCCATGCCTCGGGTAGACGAATTATTAGATCGCATAGCCAGGGGTAACTACCTCTCTACCATAGACCTCTGCAAGGGTTATTGGCAGATCCCCCTGGCCGAGGATGCCGTCCCCAAGTCGGCCTTTGTCACCCCGTTTGGCTTATACCAATTTAAGGTCATGCCATTCGGGATGAAAAATGCCCCGGCTACGTTCCAGCGAATGGTGGATCGGCTCCTCGATGGCTTCCAGGAGTTTGCGTGTGCATACCTGGATGACATTGCGATCTACAGTGAGTCTTGGGAAGAACATTTAGTCCACGTAGGGGTAGTCCTAGATAAGATTCGGGCCGCGGGCCTGACACTAAAACCCGAGAAATGCCATTTAGGAATGGCCGAGGTCCAATACCTGGGACACCGGGTGGGGTGTGGAAACCAGAGACCGGAGCCTGCCAAGGTTGAGGCAGTAGCGAACTGGCCCACACCGAATACCAAGACCCAGGTATTGGCCTTCTTAGGGACCGCCGGGTACTATAGGCGCTTTGTCCCTGATTATAGCACGGTAGCCAAACCTTTGACTGACTTGACCAAAAAGAATTTACCCAGACAGGTCCTGTGGTCTCCCGCTTGCGAAGCCGCATTTCAATCTCTCAAACATGCTCTTGTTAATGCTCCTGTCTTGGCTGCCCCAGTACCTAACAAACGTTTCCTTGTACATACAGACGCTTCCATGTATGGACTGGGGGCTGTGCTGAGCCAAATCGGGGAAGATGGAAAAGAGCATCCGGTCGCATACCTCAGCCGAAAGCTGTTACCGAGGGAAGTGAGTTATGCGGCCGTAGAGAAAGAGTGCCTGGCCCTGGTATGGGCATTGAAAAAACTAACACCTTATTTGTATGGGCAGGAATTCTCTTTGGTAACCGATCACAATCCATTGGTATGGCTTAACCGGGTCGCAGGAGACAACGGCCGATTGCTAAGATGGAGCTTGGCCCTGCAAACGTACAATTTCACCATCAGCTATCGACCCGGTAAGCTAAATGGCAACGCCGATGGGTTGTCTCGACAACTGGACAATTCTCCGGACAAATGAATCCCGGTCATCCCTAAGTTAATCCGAAAGGATCAATCCAGGTCTGCCGGAGTGTACCACTAGGAGGGAGCCGTGTGACAGACCCCTTTTGGGTGTAACAGATACCATCTCGGAGAATTGCCGTTGCATATGGATTATTGTGGATTTCGGGTACTTGTGGATCCGTACGGTATACATCGCCACGTGGAGAGAACAATGGGTCGCGGCCATTTTGACCGCATGGACTAATGACCGAACTTTCCACACGACGAATTCCGACCTTACCAACGACGTACGCCCATGCTAGTCGACGGATCCAAAGTACCGAACTAAAGACACCCGGTCCAACAGAGAGTTTTCGTTTATCTTGTATAGTTTTTGAGTAATTGGTGCAAACGTGTATCTGGCGAACGGCCCAACCGATCTAGGGGATTTTCACGTATATTGTTCCCCTAGATCTCCGTTCCCTAATACACGTAGCACAATGTATTTTCGTTGCATATTGTGTGGATTATATAAACTTGTAATAATGGTATAATATTCTGCTCGGTACAGTGGGAGTGACTCCCACTGTAAATGTATTATCTCCTCCGGATACGGGGAGGAGTTGTTGTACGGCATAAAAGCCCGAGTTACCGAATAAACATTATTCCTACTTTGACCCTCAACACAGAGTCTCGTCTCGTGCTTGGAGGGGATGATTATTACTTGGATGTCGTAATTACGGGGAACCTGTTATGCTGTAGCTAACTTCGTGCTTGGGGGAAAGGACACCTTCTCAGCGGCGTAAACCCCTACTACACCGGGGTGCCGCTACAGCTGCTACTTATGCTTCTGCTGAGGGCTAACTGAATCAGAGTGATTCTGGTTGCGTCCCAGCAATGTGGGGTCTTGGAAGCGGCAATGGACTCAGTTCAGGTCAGATAGTCCTGTGGGAGACCTAAGTCTCGTAGTAGCATTGTTGCACTTTGTAGATCCTGAAGAGGGTATTCAGTGTCCCAATGTTGTACTAGTAGTGTGTGTGACATGCACCAGCGGTTAATAATGTTGCGTTGTTGTGAAAGCGTGGTGAGAGTTATGAGCAACCGTTGCCAAGCCAGAAATAGTGACCAGAGATGAATCCGGTTCCGTCGGGGTCAGCCAGGGTTTCGCTGGTGTGGGTAAGTGTATCTCTTCTTCTTCAAGGGATAAGTCATCCGAAAAATCCGAGCAGCCTCCTCAGGATGCGGCCATCTTAGGTGGCTGTCTCCACAAGTCGCCGATATTCATCCCGAGATTGGGTCGATTGGGTTTGGGCTTTTTGAACTTGTGCCCTATGTTGACTGGGCTGTCAGGTGAGGTCTCCAGGGTCTGATTTGGCTGGATAATTGCCCTGATTTAGTGCTTTTTAGTCGCTTATAGTCTGGGGCGACCATCCGCGCTGGCAGTTAGGCTCCACCCCCAGATAATATCATTATATAGGGAGAATCGCCTGATCCCTATTTCCTGGCACCGACTGACTTTGTTTGCGGTGAGTTCCTTCTTACAGGGACAGATGATGGAGGACTTTCTTATCATGCAGAACATGCCAAAGTTTTACACTTCACAGAAGAGCAGGCGGCAGCTATATTATGGCCACAGATGGATGGGAACCTACCCAAAAGACTACAAGTAAGGATATTATACATCAATTGGAAAAATTAAAACAAAGAGAGACAGATCTTGAATTGCATGCAATATATGTATCTGATTATTCTCGCATGAAGAAAATTCCACGTGGGTTCCGCATCCGCAATGTACCCACCATAGGGCATAATTGTAGCGGTTACCCCAATGAGTTACAAAATCGCCAACCAAGCGAAACTCTCAAGGCCCGGCCAAGATGGTGGCGAGGCCTAAGACCAAGCACCCACGCATCGCACCACCCAAGCACACAAGGGACTTCATAGACCTGCTACGCTCTCATCTCTGGGCAAAGCCTAACGCCCGGAGACAACCCTACCGGCTGGCGATGAGAAAGGTGGCGGCGTGGATCCACCGACCACCCGGCGCACCCTGCAATGAACTCCCCCTCACAACTGCAGGGCGGCCTCCAAACTGAATCGAAGCCGAAGCTTAAAAAGGCGGGAAATGGCGCTGGGCCCCTTGAACGCTGAAACCCCCAATTCCGCATCACCGAAGAAGACCAGAACTACCCCTCACTCAGCGATCCCAGCAACAATTGATAAGCAATGCACCAACCTGCACACTGCCACCCACAAATCCCGCCGCGATGCTGATCGAGGCGCAAAGAGGCTAGATCCCGGGGGACGAAACAGGCAGAGGAAGCGGCCACACGGCTGCACAACACGGGGGGAACTACCGGAGCAGTTGAAGGGACTAATAAGTACAGCACATGGGACTTACCAACGTGGGGTATAGGCTGAAGCGCCTACCACGTTGCCTCACAGGTATTTCTTGCCTGAACTGTTCCAAAATCTTGCAACAGCGGAATACCCGGACTCAGACAGCTACATAGGGCCAAAGGCGGACTATACCCCCATGCCATCGCAGACTTGATGTCTAGTTATCCATCAATAAAACAGCATGAAATTATGTTTAGACAATTTAGTAATGTAACACTACACTGTAGGCATGACATAGCAAAGTTACTTGTTTTTTTATTGCATCATAGCCCACACGAGAATAGCACAACCTGTAGACACGTCACACACGACCCAGCTACTGTTACATTGCAAACCATAAGGCCACACTACAACTACACTAGCAAAGCTATCATAGCACCATTAAGCGTTGACCACCTTACTTTATTATCCTAACGATTTCACTGTTTAGTCAAGCCTGTTATAACTATAAAAATATGCAATTGTTCATGCCACTCTCAAACTTATGTGCATCTTCAAACATGCTGTTGTGGCGTATGTCAATAATATGTTTTAAACCACACAACAAAAATAAAGAATTGAAAGAATGTTAGGGTGAAGGTCAATGAGGACAACAAGTGCCACACTCCAGGTCTGGGTGGTCGGTAATTCTGTAGATCTTACGTTATTCGAACGGCCAATGATAAAATAAAACAGATTTTATTCCATTCAAACTGTTAGACGAACAAAAGGTTTAAATCAGGGACAGAGGGTCTGTCACAGTAATAATCCTGAGGTATGCAGGAAATGGATAGGAATTTTTAAAAAATGCTTGTTGGATTTGATGTTGGTAGTGATAGAAGAAGTTGGCTGTGAACTTAAAATTAATAAAAATTAATATTAGGGAATTTGAGGCTAAAAATACAGACACCCTCAAAGCTCCTAATTGTGATTGTGGTGGGAGCACTGCCTAAACTGTGAATTACCTTGTTTTATATGTGTGGATGTGCCCTCCTAGAATGTGTGTTTCCCCTCTTTCATATTCCTCTTTCTGTAATTTTGACCATAAAATGCTGCAATACACCTTTTACCGCCCAGGGGTGCTCCGGTGCATCGATCCCCTTGCGCTGGACCACCCCGGCACTTCATTTAGAATGTTTACTTAGAATGTTCACACCTCGTTAGCGAAGTGTGAAAACCGCAGACCGCAAGAGAACGAGCGGCTCGTGCTTCCCCTGAGTGGCCGCCAGTTCGTTTTACCCAATGCCCACCAGGGGGAGCATTCGTCTCCCTAACCATGCCAGACCACCCCAATACTCCAATTAGAACGTTAAGTTAGAATGTTCACACCTCACTAATGATGTGTGAAAACTGCAGACCGCAAGGGAACGAGCGGCGCATGCGTCCCCTGGGTGGCCGCCGCTTCGTATAACTGAACGCCCACCAGGGGGAGCATTCGACTCCCGAAGCAGCCTGCGCACACTGTCTTTGATCCCTGTGTCAGGGATCATCCTACCTGCGCCTAACAGAGCTATAATCACTGGCCACTCTCAATCCTGGGAGCTACAAGGCTAGGTTCATTACTACCAAGGTGAACTCTCTCTCCAGTGGGTACCTGAGTGTGGGTGCCCACCAGAAAGAGGGACACGTGTCAGCAGGGAGTCCCTGGGGCTGTGAGTCGGTCTCATGGCCACAGGGTTCCCGCTGGCCTCATGGGAGTCCGTGATGACCAATGGGAGAGTGAGCACTTCAAACTGGGTTTGCGCCATTCTCCGGATTGGTTGGCACAAGTAAAGCGCTGGTTGGTCGCCGCAGGGAGCGGATGACCAATCGGAGACGGAGGTCTTGTTTAAATGGGGTTCGCACCCTTACGTCTGGTTGGGTGGTAAAACTCCTCTCATCCCTGGGCCCTTTCAGCGGATTGGTGACATCAGGTTCCTGATTGGTCCGCGAAACCTCTCACTTCCCCGAGCACCGATTGGGGCAGCCAAGATTTGCACCCTTACTTTGGATTGGGTGGCGAAACTCCTTCCTCCCCCTAACGCTGGTTGGCGCCATTTAGTTTTGTGCTTCTGGCTGATTGGTTGTTGCTTGGTTTAGGCACGAAGTTTGAATCCGCCGGACTAAACCAAGCAACACCACGGAACTAATTTTGGGGATGCACAGAGACTTAAGCCCCAGACTTTCTACGCTGATATCTCTTGCTCTGTACATCCAATCTCCCCACTTTTTGCATGGGTCTTGGGGTTACCAGGGGCTATTCATCCGTATAAAGTGTAACCCTGTACCACCTTCCCGTCCCGGGGTGCCCAGCCCCAAAGTTCACCCCCCTGTATGTAATGTGTACTCTTGTGTGTCCCTGTGTCCTGGTAGTAGAAACATAGAAACATAGATGGTGATGGCAGATAAGAACCATTCGGCCCATCTAGTCTGCCCATCTAGTATCTCCCAGGAGAGAGAATTGTCTGTTCCCTAGCCACCTGCTGCATGAGATTGTGTTGTGTTGGATGGAGACGCCCTGCGGGGGTCTGTGCATAAAAAGCTGTGTGCCCAAATAAACATTGTCAATAGTTGTACCCAGGAACTGTGTCCTGTCCAGTTACTGGGGAAATGGGTCTGACCTAACCTAACCAAAGGGAATAACCAGCCAGGTCACCCAGGTCCCACTACAACTGGTGGCAAGCAGCGGGATCCCATGTCCCTGCCAACAGACCCATGGACTACAGTACTCTAAAGCGACCTAGACTGCAAGACGTGTGTGAAGCCACAGGGATAACACCTGGCAGTTGTAACAAGGCTGAATTGACGACCAGGCACACAGTGAGGCAACTACCTCCCAGCCAGGGGCCGGAGATGAGGAGGAAGTGCGCAAGGAGGTGGACTGGTGCCTGGCATTTTACAGAGAGCCACCCTCAGGGGAGACCGTCAGCCAGACCTTTTTGGAGGTTCAAGCCTATGTCCTTGCCAATAGACAGAGGGCGACCCCCATAAACCAAGATGGAGGAAGGATGGAAGAGAGGGTGCCGGGAATCCCAATCTTCACTCTCTCGTCTAGGACCCTAGATCAAGATGAGTTTTCAGTTTTATCAAAAGACCTTTTGATCCAACTAGTGAACATGATGCCTTTACCTGAGAATTGAAAAATATAAATTTTAAAGGTCCTTGAGACTAATTGAATTCTGTAAACATCAACAGGCACATGCACCAACTAATACCCAAAGACTACGCACTATATTTCACCCTGAAAGTTTGCTCCAAAAACTTACAATTTTGAGCAAGAGAATTAGTGAAGGACCAAAAAGCAAGGGATCCAATGTGGGGAGACAGGAGAGATTATCCATTAAGAGATTGACTAGTGACCCTCTGATTACCATCCGTTCTGCAGATAAGGGTGGCAGCATAGTAATCACGAACTATGAGGATTATTGCTTAAGTATATTGGAACAACTCACTGACACCCAAAATTATCGCAGGATGGAGAAGGATCCTGGATAGGGATGTGCATGGGGAAAATATTCGGTTCGGCATTCCAGAATTCGGGACTTCGGCACTTCAGAACTTCGGCACTTCAGAACTTCGGCACTTTGGTTCGGAACTTCAGCACTTTGACACTTCGACACTTCAGAACTTCGGCAACTTCGGAACTTTGGCATTTAGGAATTTCGGGACTTCGGCACTTCAGATGTTCTCTTGCACCCGCTTAGTAGATACTTCCCTAATTCCCACGGTATTAGGGAGCTATCTACCAAAAGGCTGAAAGACCTATAGGTGATGCTTGAAAAATTTGAGTATCGTGCAAAAGTTAATTTATTTCAGTAATGCAACGTAAAAGGGGAAACTAATACATGAGATAGACACATTACATGCAAAGCAAGATAGTTCAAGCTGTGATTTGTCATAAGTGCGATGATTATGGCTTACAGCTCATGAAAACCCTGTGGCGAAACCAACCTCACCACTGGGCATTGGAGAATCCTGTTTTCCTGCATCCTGCCTGCTGACTATGGCCCCTGGGAGATTTGGCCCTTTAAATACAGTATTTGGGCATATTGTATTTTATTATGCTGCTGCTGGCCCTTTAAAAACCATCTGGGGACATACTGTGACTTTTGGGAACAATGCCCCTTTAAGACTATGGCCCCTGGAAGATATTGCCTGTTAAAGACTATTTTAGCAGATTGGATTTTAAAAGACTTGATGCCCCTTTAAATTGTATTGGAGCAGTTCTGCAGCTTTAAATTGGCACTTCGGATGCAGCTGAAGTAGTCGAAGTGGCCGCCATTCAACAAACGAACACGTGGCGGCGGCCATCTTTGTTCATTCGAACGAGGTCAGCGGTATGTGTAGCCAAATCCATGGAACTGAAATCGGCTACACATTTCAACGAACATCACTGACCCTTAACCTTCTCTTACACTGAATTTTCAGCTGCAGAGACTAAGTCCAGTTCGGCAGTTTGAACTCACTGCTATACTAAGCTAAATGCACGAACCGTCATTTTTCTGTGTAAAATAGACCGACCGCATTGCCCAAATCTATGGAACTGTTTTGGGCAGGAAAATGTGCTTGCGGTCGGTCATAAAGGACTCCCAGCTAACCTTTGATCTACTGGATGGATTTGTCTGTTTTTTTAGAGTGTTTATGTTTAACGTGTGCTGATTCTGAATATGTAATTTTATGAAGATTGGATGTATATTATTTAAAGTTATATTACATGTATAAATACTGTATTATTCCTGCTTGTGATAATTATGTTAACCCATTGTGTACCATAATTATATCACAGGCAGAGGGGAGGATTTTGTGTATAATTGCTAGGAGTGTTTTCTGTAATGTACGTGTGTTATTGGTTGTATTTCAAAACCCTGTTGGCAGTACTGGGTTTGTGGATTGGGAATGTGCCAGTACAGTCAGTTCTGCTTGACCACAAAACGAAGTGTTGTCTCGTTATTGGGGGAATTGGATTGTATGCGGATTGCCAGGAGTGTAAGCTGATTGTATGCTTTTCCTGTTCAGCCGTTTACAGCATTCATATGCTTGAGAGGATTTGTATGCTTCTCCGGTTTGGTGGTTGTGGTTTCTGCTGCAGTGCTTGGAGTCCTCAGGAAGCGCTAGGAGCATCCTTCAACGGAGGTACCCAGTCGGGGTGCAAGTCGATCCGTTACAGATGGCTTAAACCAACCTACCAGAGTGCTCTGAGCCTAATTGCAGGGCGGGGCAAGGCATTATAAGCCTTCCCCCGCCCTGTGGAGCTCAGTCTGCATGGTGCCCTCCATGGGTGAAGATGGATTACTTTTTTTGCGCTCAGGTTTTTTTTTTTCAAAGTGCGACGGTTATGATGGATTTTTTTTTTAAATTCTTTATTTTGGTTGTGCAGGTGGTTACATATTATTAACGGGCGCCACAACAGCGCATTTCAAGATTACAGTATGTATGCAGTGGCAGACAGAATGCACTTTTTTCATATAATGTAGCGGACATCACGCTTAAACAAAACAGTTACGTTAGCGGTAAAAACAATGGAAATAGAAAAATAAACGTTTGTTAACATGAGGTAACACAAGGTGTGAAGTAGAATGTGACATTAGGTGCCACTTGGTGAGCGCGGCTGTATTTATGTTAGGCATGCCGCTTGGTATGTGGTTCGTAGACCTCTTCAATGGGACCTGTCAGTCGCTAAGTCAGGGATGGTCAGTGAAGGTAATGAGTGTGTTGTTGGTGGTTCTAGGCGATCTGCTGAGGTGTTTAAATGCACCGCTAGGCACAGAGGTTGGGAGGTGAGAGACTAAGCTAAACACGGTACCTGTACAAGAAACAACTTGATTGTCACCTAGGGAAACCTTCCCCTGAGTGTGCTGTGGTCCCATATCATGTTATCGGTTATCCTGGCATCTTCCTACATAAGGTGATAGCTGTAAGACTTTTTAGCAATGCGTTCTGCCGTTAAGTTGATTGTCTGGTCTCCTCTCAGGTAAGGGCAGGCATGTGAGCTCAAAGCATGGGCCATAGTTAGCAGTGAGTAAAGTAATGGTTGGTTGGTATACGATGTGTGACCGGGTGCGCTAAGCTGCTATGGATTATGATGTAGTAGGAAGCTGTCAGCGATGTTGTGTCTGTCCTATAATGTGGGACAATATTAATCTATGCTGTCTGAGTTATATGGCAGCCTGCTATATTATGATAGTAGGACATTCAAATTGCGATAGAGCATATGAGTATTCTGTGCATGCATTCTACGAAATACGAGCTGGGCATGAGTGGCAGATTAGGGTCACTGTTGGTTAAGCCTCTACTACGCTACAGTGTGCATAAAGAAAACCTCTTTATGTTCAAGACTGTCATGTAGTTTTCTGATCTACGATCTGCCAATACAGTTAGATAGATGTGAGAGAAAACATGAAAAACATAGAAAACCAAATTCTGGCCCGCGTCCCCAAGCAATACAATGGGTCTTAGCTACTTCCGCATATACACCATTTTGTGGGCGAAGGTGTTTGCAACAAGTCACGTTTAGTTATGCAGTCCAGATATGGTCAACCTAAGTACAAAGAACAAACAATGAGATGATCTGAGAGGGTCGGTAGTACATACAGTTTGTAAACGTCCCAGTGAGGTCTGTGGTGAAAAAAATGAGGTCTCCTATCGGGATCTGAGGCGTCTTGAAACAAATGAAAAGCCGGTGAAAGCCTTAAGGCCAACTCCATAGTGAGGTGGTATGGCTCAACGGGAGCTCAGTGGGGGTAGTGAGAAAGTGAGAAACTGTTGAGGAGTGAGAAACTAAGGGTAACGTGTGGATCTCTGGCCTTGTGTCGGTTTCAGGGATCCAGATCAGCAATGTTCCGGCTGGTGTCTTAGCCGGTCTCCATTCATGTAGTGGCCGCTACATATGGATCGCTACATATGGATCGGGTCCTTGAGGTAGGAATGGGACTATTCTCGTAAGGTCCCAGGAGTGCTGTGGCGAATCGGTGCCTTGTTGGGCTACCTGGTTGAGGGAGTCTGGAGGTAGGCCCAAGGCCTGCAGTAGTTGCGCCGAGTCTGCTGGGTCTTGTAGTCTGTGGGATTCCGTTCCCCGCCGTACCACTAGCGTGTGGAAAGGCCGCCAACTGTACAGTATGTCATGTCTGCGGAGTAGCGTGGTGAGCGGCTGGAAGGAGCGTCGCCATGCCAGGGTCTCGTTCAAGAGATCGGTGAAAAAGGTTAGCGTCATGTTATTGAATTGAAGGGGTGTCTTACCCCGAAGGGCCGTGAGGATTGTTGATTTGTCCCGGGTGTTGCGAAAGACAATTATTAAGTCTCTGGTGGCCTCGGTCGGCGCTTTAGGTGGCTTGGGGATCCTGAAGACGCGTTCAGGGCGAACGTTGATGGTGTTCGAGGGCGCCATTATATTAGCAAGCAATTGCTCAACTATTCGCGGGAGTTCTGCCTCGGGTATAGCCTTCGAGACCCCACGCACCTTTAGGTTAGTTCTCCTCCTAGCGTCCTCGGATTCCGCGAGGCGAAGTTCTTGTCTACGCTGTCTTGTATGCAGGTCGTTTACCGCCTGCTGAAGTTCCCCTATATCTTTGGTGTTGCTTATGGATGTCTTCTCAAGGGCGCCCATGCGGGTCGTCAGGCCCTTCAGGTCTCCTCGCACCGCTGTGATGTCCTTTTGCAGTGTCATTTGTAGGTCGTTCAGTAGTTGCTTTAAGACCGCTGTAGTTACCGGAGCGGAGTCCGGGTTAGGTTTGAGCTGTTGTGGGGGTTGTCTCGTTGCAGGTGTTGTCAGATATTCCTCTCCAGATTCTTCTTCAGAGAAGTCTGAGCAGCCTCCGTGGAGCGCCGCCATATTAGGTCCGCTTGGGCCTCGCGCCTGCCGCCACATTTCTCCGATGGTAAGCCCTGGGGATGGTTTGTCCGGGGTTGTTTTCCTATTTTTCCGACCCATTTTGTTGGGGGTAACCTGGGAGGGCCCTGGCCTTCGTTTGGAGGTCCGTTTAGAGGGTGTATGCCCCCGATTTTTAGCTTTGTGCCCGGAGCTCTCGTTTGGTGCGACCGCTCGCTCTTGCAGCTAGGCTCCGCCTCATGATGGATTTTTATTTGGCCTTTTTTGGGGCTTAAAAAAAAAATAAGATTTTAGAAAAAAGAAGACATCAAATGGTAAGCTTTATTTATTTTTTTACAGGTACCTAGTTATTGGTCCCCCCTAACAATTTTTAGGGTGATGGGGGTAGGTAAGAGTTCATTAATTTTATTGGGAGTAGAGTGACTAGCGGTTTGGGGACCCCTAGTCACCTGGGGGGGTTACATTTTTATTTAGGGCCCCCCCTGCCGCTCAGGGGTGGGAGACGGGGGAGGGCAATATTGGTATTTAGGGAACAAGTCCCAAACAGGGCCCCCACCCGCAGCTCAGGGCTGGGGGTTGGGGGGAGGGCAATAGATCCGCCCCCCTTTTTGTTTTGTTTTGTGGCTGCTCACTGTTTACTAGACATGCCCCTACTCGCGGTATAGCGAATAGGGGCAGAATTTACTAATACTAAGTAGTCTTTACTTAGTATTAGTAAATTTGGCTGAAAGACCAATTCAGGGGGGAATTAGGGTGTTATCTACATTGACTGGCTAAGTAACTTACATTTTATATGAATGTGTTACTTGATTGTTGTAAGTGTTGCAAATGCTTACAGCTGAATCCTGGCTATGTTTGTATACTTTTTATTAAAACTGGTATACAGTGTAACATTTCTTCATGCTTCCACTGGGTATATCAGTACTTCGGCAATTCTGTGCTTCGAGAACTTCGACACTTCAGAACTTCGGAAATTAAGCAATTCAGCTATTCGGACATTCGGAAGTATCCGAATGTCCAAATTGGCCGAAATTCGTCCGAATTCACATTCGGAACAAAAAGTTTTTTCCATTTTAGAATTTCAAAAACATACATACAGTACCTCTATAAACATTTCAGAATTACAACTAGGAATGTTTCCAATTAGGACAAAATGCAAAAAATAATAAAAGCATTAATACAATCGATGTATGTATATCTTAAATACATATGCACATAGATATACATAGATAGCATTGCTAGAGTACCCCAGTATAGAATAACCATATCTATGGAAAACATAAATATCAAAATAGAGGAATCATTAAAAGCAAAATTCATACCATACACACATACCATCCCGTGGATCTAGCATAATTCTATCCCCTTATTACTTTCCTACATTGATAGGTACCTTTTTGCTAGTATCTCTCCAGGATCAAACACACAGCTGCACCGACCTTCTATATTATAAACTATAATTATTAGCGATGAACTTATCCACCATTTTTTCCCAAATACAGGATTTCCTTGGATTATTCCAATTTCCATTTTACATTGATATATTGCTTGTTTTTTAATTTCAATCCAGTCTGGAGCTTTATTGCTTTGCCAATATCTGGCTAGAACTATCTTGGTTGCCATTAAAATATGTGTTATCAACATACATTTCTCAGTAGGCATAGGGGCCATCCCTGATGTAACAGAAAGCTCTGGGGTGTGAAAGGTATATATATCTGGCAAATATTGTAAATCTGTTGGTATATAAACTTCCATATTTTACTTAAAGATTTACACTGCCACCATATATGGAGATAATCTCCTTTCCCATCGTCACATCGCCAGCAGAGATGATTCTGATCTTTGTACATTTTAGCCAGCTTTTCTGGGACCATATACCATCTGTTCATGAGTTTATAAAAGTTCTCTACTGTATTCAAGCAATGTACCGATTTATTGACCTTAACAATCGCACCTATCATATCTTGCTCAGGGATTACAATATGTAGATCTTTTTCCCACTTAATCTTAGATTTCCAGACAGAAAGCTTCTGAGAATCCTTTAAAAACTCATAACATCTAGAAATATGGTCTTTAATTCTATGAGTTTCCAGAATCTTTTTTAAATTACTGATGTTATTATTAAGCTGGAAATCCAAGAATTTTGCCAAATAAAACTTAATTCTTAAATATGTGAATATCTCCTTACTATGAATCCCAAACTCTGATTTTAACTGATTGAATGACTTAATTTCCTTTCTGTCTATAATCTCTTGTATATTCGTAATTCCCTTCTGTGTCCATCCCCTAATATTAATATCCTCAATATTCCCCTTAATTACCTCTAAGGGTAAAAAAGGAAACAATCTATATTCTATTTTGAAATTTCTCTTAATGTTATACCAATATCTCAGAATGTTATCTATAATAGTCGAATTTTCTGGATGTACTGAGTTATTCTTATTTTCCTGCTTCCTTGTTGTCCAAAATAAGGCAGGTAAGTTATTTGTCTCTACTAAAGATTGCTCTATTTGATGCCATGCTTGGTCTTTTTGATCAGTACTTAAGGTGTTAGCAATATTATGATATTCTATTATATTAGGGTCAGCAAGGCCCCCGTCTTTTCTTTTCTTAGATAATAGCTGTAAGCTTATTCTCGTTTTTTCCCCTTCCAAATTAATTTGGAGAAAGCTGACTGTATCATTTTTAACCATGGAATTGGGACTTGTATTGGTATCATTCTAAAAAGATAATTCCATTTAGGCAGAATATATGAGCGAATGGTGTTTATACGCCCAATCCAGGAAATCTCTCTACTAACCCATTCTTTTAAGATCTTATTTGTAGATCTAATAAGTGGAAGAAAGTTAACCTCTACAATTTTTTTTATGTTTCTTGGAATTTTAATACCAAGAAAGATAGTATTATCCTTTACCAAAACAAAGTCGTAAGACATTTTAATAAAATACTTTTCTTCACTAGATAAGTTAGTTGTCATTATTGTAGTCTTATTAGTATTTAATTTGTAATTTGAGTATTCACTATATTGGGCCAATATTTTTATCAATTCCGGTAGTGAGGATCTGGGATTCTGGATCATAAGCATAACATCATCCGCGTATAGGTTGATCTTATGTTCTACGTTATTAAGCCTGAGTCCCTTAATCTTCTAATTTTTCCTTATATCTTCTGCCAGAGGCTCTATGGTTAAAACATAGAGTAACGGAGACAAAGGGCAGCCCTGCCTGGTACCATTCTTGATATTAAACCAGTCTGCCTCTATTCCTGGACCTATGGTCCTAGCAGAGGGCCTAGTGTATAATGCCATAATAACATCATAAACTGCTCCCACAATGCCATACGACTTGAGTGCATTCCCCAAAAAGTCCCATCTGACCCTGTCAAATGCTTTCTCAGCATCCAATGACAGGGTCAGAAGGGGAACATTCTTCCTTATCGCAACATCATGAACATCCAATATCCTTCTAAGACCACCAGAGGCTGCTCTGCCAGGTATAAATCTGGCTTGGTCTTGATGTATCAGAGCGGGAATACAGATTTTTAAGCGATCTGCTAAAATCGAAGCATAGATCTTTACGTCTCCATTAAGGAGAGATATTGGGCGATAATTCGCCAATTTAGCTGGATCTTTGTCCGGTTTCAAGATTGGGACAATGTTTGCTTGAAGCATCTCTTTAGGAAATGTACGATTCTCCACTATCTCATTAAATATCCTGGCGAGACGCACAGAAAGAGTATCCCTAAATATCTTATAAAATTTATTTGAGTAACCAGGGCCAGGGGCTTTACTTAACTGTAACTTATTTATTGCTACTTTAATATCATCAGAGGTTATTGGTTTATTTATCTCTGTAAGTTGTTCTCTAGTTATTTTTGGTATTTTTTATTTTTAAAATATTCTGATGAGGTAAGTTGTTGTCCTACAAATTCCAAATTATATAATCGACTATAATAATCATTAAAGGCTGACCCAATTTTTTTGGGGCACAGTAGCCTCTCCTTTTCGGTCTCAATTTTATGAATCCTCCTCAGTTGTTTTTTATTTTTCGATTTATTTGTAAACAGCCTATCTGCCCTATTGCTCTTGTAATACCAATTTATCTGTAATGATTGTAAATTTCTGTTTTTCTCCTCCATTAATAATTCATTTATACTGTTTTGTGTTAATAGCATTTTTTTACTTATATCCTGAGTTGGTGAGGCTTTATTTTCGTTAGAAAGTTTATAATAATCTACATAAAGATCCCTAAGGGATTTCCCCTTCTTTTTTTATCTATTGTACCCAATTTAATTAAATAGCCTCTTGTAACGCATTTGTATGCATTCCATACTATTGGAAGTGAAACTTCTCCCCCCTCATTTTCTTGAAAAAACCTTTCTGTCATCTCCTCAATATATTCTCTATTTTCTTTATTGGAAAGAATATTATCATTTAATCTCCAGTTTGTTCTTCTAGCACTGTTATTCTCTATGTCCAACTCCAGAATTATAGCGTTATGGTCGGACCATGTAACTTCATCTATAAGAACTTTTTTAGTGCAGTTGGCCAGACCGTCATTGCCCAAAAATAAATCAATTCTTGAATATGAGAAGTAGGTTCTGGAAAAGCATGTAAAATCAATCTCCTCTGGGTGGAACATACGCCATATATCCATTAATCCATATTTCCATAAGCATCTTTTGAAATGGAACTGCCTGTGAAGTTGTTGCTTTATTTGGCCCAGCGGTGTTTAATGTTTTTCTATCTAAATTAACATCCAGTATTCGATTAAAATCCCCCGTTAGAAGTAGTTTTCCCTGTTTTATCTTTTCAACTTTATCTAAAAGATCATGGAAATACTTATTAGAAGGATTATTAGGCGCGTAAACGTTAACTAGAGTATAGATTTCTGTTTGAATTTTAATTATCATTATTATAACTCTAGCTTCCTCATCTGTTTCTTGATAAATGATTTTAGCATCTATATCCTCACTTATCATAATAGATACCCCTCTCTTCCTCTGCTTCTCTACTGAGGCGGATACTACTATTGAGAACCTTTGTGGGACAAATCTTAGACTATTGGCTCTTTTCCAATGCGTCTCCTGTAAGAAAATGATTTGAGCTTTTTCTCTCTTGATGTAATCAAACAAAATCGCTCTCTTATTGGGAGAATTTAGTCCCTGAGTATTCAACTATATAATTTTAACCATTATGCTTATTTTATCCTCATATAGAATGTCTCCAAGATCCAGAATCCATTCTCTATGTTCTTGTGAACTTAGTTTTTAAGTTTCTTGCGAATCTGAAGTTGGGCCCCTGCCACTAGTACACATACAACACCAGTCATACACCATCCCCTCATATATGAGAGGCATTTATACAGATAACCCTGAGTCTTATACTCTGGGTATAGATCCAAAAGGGAAAAAGAAAAACCGTGGAATCTTGTCCTCATCCAGATGACTCTTAGATAAGGAGAAAAAAAAGAGCTGAGCTATGACCATCCCTTATACTTGAATTACTACTTTGCCTGCTAAAATACTACTTAAGTATCCAAAACCTCCTCCCTATATACAAAGTTATCAAAACCTTTTATTCTTCCAAATTTGGAATCACCTACTATGAGACAGTACTGTCTAATTCTGTAATCTCACAATTATTGGGAGTACCCTCTCATGTTTACCCCCAACTTTCACCTTGGAACCATTAATGGGAATACTTCCATTTAATACCAACTTTTTTTACACATGTGGTTCAAATTTATCAACTTGTGCAAGTGTTATATACATCTATTATCCTTTATATTGTTCCAAGTGTTACTCAGCTTGAAAAAAAAAAAAAATTCCCTATCCTAAAGAATTTTAAAATTTACCCAGTGTACATAAATATCTCTTCCATTAACTCTTTTGCCTACAATTGCTCTTAATGCTTTACGTAACAACAAATTTTAATCAACTTGTGTAAGTGTGATACTTATCTATTAACCTTTAAATGATTTCAAGTGCTACCCAGTTTTGGAAGGAATATCTATCTTAGTAAATATAGAGTTAACCCAGTGATATATAGGTGTCCTTACTATTAATCCTATTACCTTATAATCCTCTTAGTATTCTATCTAACTGCAAAATTTTCTACTCTCTTTTTTTCCCTTCTTTTTCCTTCCTTCCTACTCAACAATCCACTTGCTTTTTAACGTGATTCTCTAAAAAAAATAAAAATAAAAAAAATAATAAATTCCAAATTTAAATCCTTATAATGCTATTTCAGCATATTTCCCTTAGTGACTCAAAATATACTAAACCTTTTTCATTTAAATATAATAATGGATCTTTCTAAATACAAATCAGGAGATATCACCTCCCTTATTCAATTCTGTCCATTATTAAACTGTGTTTTCCAACCAATTTGTGACCTTGAATATTCAGAAAGTGGAGCGCTGATTAATTGTATCTCATAAAGAGGAGGGTATATGCAATAGGGAACCTAACAACCTATTAAGTTGAATATACACTAATAGAAAAAAGTATACCCTTTACCTCTAAAAATGATTCTGATTCTTCCACCTAAATTGTCACTATAGAATACTTAGACAGTGGTATATCATACTCGGCAGAAAAACACAAATAAAAGTCAATTGAATATCTCATATAATTAATGCAACAGACTAAGTAATAAAGTCCAATAATAGTCTGTTTAAGTCCCTTTATTCCGGGTGTTTTCTTTGATAGTGTCACTCCATGACCGAAATAGATATAAAAATACAAAGAAAAAGGTAAATTAGTAGCTTTCTGCTTCAATAAAAAAAAGCAATCCGTATATGTTTAAAAATAGAGTGGCTTTATTAGAATCTTAGCTCAAAGCTAAGTGTCAGTATATAAAAAGGTATATAAACTGTAACTCCTCTAGGCTTAAATGAACGTAACACTTTACACTGTTTTTTACCCTTAAAGGAAGACTATAGGGTCCTGACCCTACAGTGCTAAACCCACCATTTAGGTGGCTTGCCACCCACTTAGCCCCTGTGACGGAGCTCCCTGTACTCCGACTAGGTACCTCCACCAAGAACGGCTTCAAAGCTGAAACAGGGGACACACAACGCAGCACTTCTTCCCACAGTTGCCGTGTCTTGACTGGGGCCCTGGAACTGGATGACACTCAGTCCTGGGAGCTCAAGTCCTTACAAGGACTTTCCCTGTTGAATCCCCTGCAAGCTGGAAAAGCAGACACAGGGGTTATATCTTCCTTCTCTCCAATAAAAGGAAGACACACCATTTTGGAGTGTAAGCTGGAATGCTTTAATGGCAGCCAAAAACTGGCCTTATATGCATGTCCCCATGGATGGATCTTGTGGGGGACTGCAGCACAAAGTCACAGAACAATGACAAAAGTTGTTTAAATACATGACACTCCCATATATAAGCATACAATCCCTCCCCTCTGCCTGGGAGATAATTGGATCAGTAACTGTAATAATTCTAATCCAATTATCTCCAAGCACAGAAAAAACATACTTTTTCAAAACACCCCAAAAGTACCCTAAAAATACATAAAACCCCTACATCCCCTGATAGCCCTGTTCTGGGTGACCAACATATCCAAAAATCACCCAGATCATTTCAGGGGTTCAGGATTTTTGTGGAAGTCATAATTTTGACCGACCGTGCACATGGTCCTATGCCCAAAACCATTCCATGACATCAGGTTTAACGGTCGGTCAAGTTTTGTAGTCTTTTACAGGTTTCCCTGCAGGGCCCATAGTATGTAAGCCGGAGACTGGCAAGCAGGCTCCTCCAGGAGCTTGTGGCAAACTCACATGAATATGGGAGTTTGTTACAGCCCCCTTAAAAGCAATTAAAACTCACCTTATTGCCATCGCCGTGCGAGTCCGCCGACACAGGTCCCGCCCACATGGTGACATCATCAGAATTGCCAATTTGGCAAGGGGGCGAGGCCAAACACTGTTTTGGCCAATCAGCACCTCCTCATAGAGATGCGTTGAATCAATGCATCTCTATGAGGAAAATTCAGTGTCCACATGCAGTGCGTGGAGATGCTGAATGGCAGTGCTGCCTACTGTGAGTCATCTCCAGTGGTCATCTGAGTAGTGGCCACTTGATGGTGTCCCTAGGGGCAACGTAAACACTGCCTTTTCTCTAAAAAGGCAGTGTTTGCATCAAAATGCCTGAAGGCAATGATTATACTCACCAGAACAACCCCTTTAAGATAACTGGACACATTTCTACTACATGTATCTAGCTGAATGAAAAGAATGGAGCCAATTCTATGAGTCCCTCCTTGCCTGTGACCGCCCTATTTTATTTTATTTTATTTTATTTAATTTTGGGGCTTAAAGTCCTCTTTTGAAAAAATGTTTTCATACTTTATATAGTTTGTTTCCCAATGTCATTATAGCCAGCATTCTAGGTGTAGGTAAGGTTATTACTTATACCTTTGCTTTCTTTTTTTATCTTTTGATCATTAGTTTTATTTTTTACATATATGCTTCATATATATGTATTAATTATTATACATTTTTGAATTTTAATTTTTTTTTGGTGCTGTTTAACATATGGGTTTACCAGGAGACTGTATGAGTCTATAGTTTGGCTTAGATCTAGAGGTTTCCCCATTTTGAATGAGATATTTAGCACCATGCCACTTAGCGGCTCCCTTTTATAATTTTTTTATTTTTTACACTTTTCTTTGCTTCATTTCTCAGTTGTCCCTGGCTGCTTAGTTCTTTTTCACACTAGAATTTTAAATGTCCCTGGATCATTTGAAGTCTGTTTTCAGTGGGTAGAGGAGTCAAAGAGTTCAGTGGGTCCCTATTGTGTAGGATTTGCAGGCTATGTTGGACATTTTTCTTAAGATGCTTGGACTTTAAAATGAGGTAAGCATTGTGCCTACTCATTCTATATACTAATACCAGTATATAGTGTTAAAACCACCAAATATATAAAAACTGCACCAACTTTTACACCCCCCAAAAGCAGAGCATCAGACCAGATCTACTTCATTATAGCAACCTGCTATTAGGACGTTAAATATATTAACCCCTTAAAATCGGAGGGTGTACTATTACGCCCTATTCTAAGCGTCTCTAAACGACGCAGGGCGTAATAGTACGCCCTCTGTTTTTTTGTTACTAACCCGGTCGCCGGCAATCCCATGCCGGCGATCGCGGTTGGGGAGACTCACCTGGGATCCCAGGGAGTCCCCCATGGCCATGTGAGAGTGAGGTCCTTGCGAGGACCTCACAATACCATGGCCGGGTTAGCTGGCTGCTGCATTGCCAGCAGGGGGACTGCCTGTAATAACAGTTAGTCCCCCTGCTGGCTGGAAATCAAATAAAATTAAATTAAAATCAGTGTAAAAAATATATATTATATATATTATATATATAATATAATGTATGTGTTAAACCTGCATAAAAGAAGGCCCTTTGGTGCCAAGTAAACAGAGTTCTTCTTCACCCTCAATCTAGAGTCCTGTCTCTTATTGGGGGAATTGCTATATCACTACAAGGGATTGCTATGCTCTGCATACTCCCTTAGCTAATCACTACTAAGCTCTTTTAAGAGCTTGTTCCTGTTTCATTCTCTTAGAGGAGAGGTTCACCTACTGGAACCTGGAGCCTTGTCATAGGTCCAGGGTGGGTAGGCGACGGCAAGACCCCAATGAAGCTTAGTGGGTGGTTAGTGGGGTCTGCAGTGGTTGTGGTGTCTGCGAAGCGCTTGGAGCCCTCAGAAAGCGCTTGGAGCCCTCAGAAAGCACTAGGATAGAGATGTCACGAACATAACATTTTCCATTCGCGAACGCCGAACGCAAATTTCTGCAAATGTTCGCGAACGGGCGAACCGGGAAAACCGCCATAGACTTCAATAGGCAGGCGAATTTTAAAACCCACAGGGACTCTTTATGGCCACAATAGTGATGGAAAAGTTGTTTCAAGGGGACTAACACCTGGACTGTGGCATGATGCCGGAGGGGGATCCATGGCAAAACTCCCATGGAAAATTACATAGTTGATGCAGAGTCTGGTTTTAATCCATAAAGGGCATAAATCACCTAACATTCCTAAATTGTTTGGAATAATGTGCTTTAAAACATCAGGTATGATGTTGTATCGATCAGGTAGTGTAAGGGTTACGCCCGCTTCACAGTGGCAGACCAAACTCCCCATTTGCACAAGGTTGGATACCAAGCTAGCGATGTCCCGTTCCTTGTCCTCACTGATGTCATTGAGGGTCTCTTCCTCCACCCAGCCACGTACAACACCAAGGGTCCCCGAAAGGTGGCAACAAGCCCCCTGGGACGCCTGCTGTGTTTGGTCTTCCACCTCCTCAAAGCCACCTTCCTCCTCTGACTCCTCTTCTTCAGACTCCTCTCTCTGTGTTGCCTCTCTCTGCATTATTATAAGGTGTGTTAAGTAGTACTATTCCTTTCAGTTTAATCCCTGTTACGTCCCCTATCAGGGGACGTGTATATGGCATCGATTTTAGGAACTGGGAGATGAAAAAAGATGCTTAGTTGGTCCTCCTACTTCAAATTTGGGGCACTGTGCGTGTAATCTAATGTGCCACCAGATAGGAGTGGTGTGTTTAGTAGTACTATTCTTATCAGTTTAATCCCTGTTACGTCCCCTATCAGGGGATGTGTATATGGCATAGATTTTAGGAACCGGGAGATAGAAAAAGATGCTTGGTCGGTCCTCCTACTTCAAATTTGGTGGTATGTTAAGTAGTACTATTTTTATCAGTTTAAAGTTACATCCCCCTCATCAGGCCTTTTTTAGTCGAATGTATCGCCCACTGTCAGTCCCTTCGGGATCCATCCCTCATTCATCTTAATAAAGGTGAGGTAATCTAGACTTTTTTGACCTAGGCGACTTCTCTTCTCAGTGACAATACCTCCTGCTGCACTGAAGGTCCTTTCTGACAGGACACTTGACGCGGGGCAGGCTAGAAGTTCTATCGCAAATTGGGATAGCTCAGGCCACAGGTCAAGCCTGCACACCCAGTAGTCAAGGGGTTCATCGCTCCTCAGATCTGCAGTTAAGGCGAGGTAGTCTGCTACCTGTCGGTCGAGTCATTCTCTGAGGGTGGACCCCGAAGGGCTGTGGCGATGCGTAGGACTTAAAAAGCTCTGTATATCCTCCATCAACAACACGTCTGTAAAGCGTCCTGTCCTTGCCGGCGTGGTCGTAGGAGGATTAATTTCACCTCTTCCCCTGTTAGATTCCCGTTGTGCTGTGACATCACCCTTATACGCTGTGTAAAGCATACTTTTTAAATGATTTTGGAACTGCTGCATCCTTTCCGACTTGCCGTAATTCGGTAACATTTCAGGCACTTTCTGCTTATGCCGGGGGTCTAGTAGCGTGGACACCCAGTACAGGCCGTTCTCCTTCAGCCTTTTTATACGAGGGTCCCTCAACAGGCACGACCGCATGAAAGACCCCATTTGCACAAGGTTGGATGCCGAGCTACTCATGTCCCGTTCCTCGTCCTCAGTGATCTCACTGAATGTATGTTCTTCCCCCCAGCCACGTACAACACCACGGGTACCAGATAGGTGACAACGAGCACCCTAGGATGCCTGTTGTGGTTGGTCTTCCTCCTCCTCCTCAAAGCCACATTCCTCCTCTGACTCCTCTTCCTCACAATCCTCTTCCAGCGTTGCCGCAGGTCCAGCAAGCGATGCTTATAAGGCTGTTTCTGGTGGTGATGGTGACCACAACTCTTCCTCTTCACGCTCATCTACGGCCTGATTCAGCACTCTTCGCAGGGCACGCTCCAGGAAGAAAACAAATGGTATGATGTCGCTGATGGGGCCTTCGGTGCGACTGACTAGGTTTGTCAC
Source organism: Pelobates fuscus (assembly GCF_036172605.1). NCBI lineage: Eukaryota > Metazoa > Chordata > Amphibia > Anura > Pelobatidae > Pelobates > Pelobates fuscus. The sequence continues at coordinate 141,307,961 of NC_086319.1, forward strand.
CTCTTCAAAAGGTCGCATGAGCCTACAGGCATTGCGCATGAGCGTCCAGTAATGTGGCAAAAAATTCCCAGCTCCGCAGAGGCTGTCCAAGCACCCCGGTCATACAAATAGTCTTTAACGGCTTTTTCTTGTTGGAGCAGGCGGTCGAACATTAGGAGTGTTGAATTCCAACGTGTCGGACTGTCGCAAATCAAGCGCCTCACTGGCATGTTGTTTTGCCGCTGGATATCTGAAAAGTGCGCCACGGCCGTCTAGGAACGCCTGAAATGGCCACACACCTTCCTGGCCTGCTTCAGGACGTCCTGTAAGCCTGGGTACTTATGCAAAAAGCATTGTACGATCAGATTACACACATGTGCCATGCACGGCACATGTGTCAACTTGCCCAATTTCAATGCCGCCAACAAATTTCTTCCGTTGTCACAAACCACTTTGCCGATCTCCAGTTGGTGCGGAGTCAGCCACTGATCCACCTGTGCATTCAGGGCGGACAGGAGTGCTGGTCCGGTGTGACTCTCTGCTTTCAGGCAAGTCAACCCCAAGATGGCATGACAGTGCCGTATCCGGGATGTGGAATAGTACCTGGGGAGCTGGGGGGGTGCCGTTGATGTGGAGCAAGATGCAGCAGCAGAAGAGGACTCAGCCGAGGAGGTTATGGAAGAGGATGGAGTAGGAGGAGTAGAGGAGGTGGCAGCAGGCCTGCCTGCAAGTCATGGCGGTGTCACCAACTCCTCTGCAGAGCCACGCATTCCATGCTTGGCAGCCATCAGCAGGTTTACCCAATGCGCAGTGTAGGTGATATACCTGCCCTGACCATGCTTTGCAGACCAGGTATCAGTGGTCAGATGGACCCTTGCCCCAACACTGTGTGCCAGACATGCCATTACTTCCTTTTGCACAATCGAGTACAGGTTGGGGATTGCCTTTTGTGCAAAGAAATGTCGGCCGGGTACCTTCCACTGCGGTGTCCCAATAGCTACAAATTTTTGGAATGCCTCAGACTCCACCAGCTTGTATGGTAAAAGCTGGCGGGCTAAGAGTTCAGACAAGCCAGCTGTCAGATGCCAGACAAGGGGGTGACTTTGTGACATTGGCTTCTTACGCTCAAACATGTCCTTGACAGACACCTGACTGTGGGCAGATGAGCAGGAACTGCTCAAGGCGAGAGACGGAGTGGTGGATGGTTGAGAGGGGGCAAGGAGGACAGCAGTGGTTGATGTGGCTGAAGATGCTGGGCCAGGAGGAGGATGGTGGCTTTGAGTTTATGTGCTTCTTGTACTCATCTGTTGATCCCATAGGCGTTTGTGATGTGCGATCATGTGCCTTCGCAAAGAAGTTGTACCTAGGTGGGTGTTGGACTCAGTTTCTTTTGGCACAGGTTGCAAATGGCATCACTGTTGTCAGAGGCAGACACACAAAAAAAATGCCACACTGCTGAGCTCTGCAATGACGGCATTCTGGTGGTGGCAACAGCATGCGTTGATTGGCGTGCTGTCTGGCTGACCCCGGGTGCCGATGCATGCTGTCTGACTGTGCCACTAGCTCCTTGTGACAACCTTCCCCTGCTTCCAACTCCTCCTTTCTGTCTCCCCACCTGAACAATGTAGCATTGCAAACTCCTTTTGGCATCTTATATATAGTATGCGTGCTATATTTCCAGGATTTTTTTTGGTAGGTTTAAAGTCCAAGACTTACTAACAAAATATAAAATCAGTTTGTGATTATGCTTATTCAGACAGAAAATGAAGAAAAAAAGAAAACTACAAATAAATTAAAAATTTAAAAAATGTGTTGAATAAGTAAATAAAGTTAGAATTCACAATGTTAACGTCAGGTCTAATAAATAAGGAACAAAGTGTGAATAATTAAAAAGGAAGTTGAAAAATGTAGTTCACTAGAGACACCTATGACTGGACTTAGTGAAATGATCCTAACATTTGCAGTTTGATTTAGTCACCACCAGTAATGTTTTACACATTTTGTTTGTTTTACACATTTTGAGGTGAGTTGAAATTTCTATAAAAAAATTCTAGCTCACAGACCAAACCACTTGCATATAACTCTGATTTCCACAATGAGCAATAAAAAAATATACTATATTCTAAAAGAAATTTACCCCCAAAAAATAAAGACAGACAACTGCTAAACATATTAAGGCAAAATTAGAAACCTAAACAAGTGTAACAACAAGCCACATGATAATGCTTTGATATAAAAGTGTTAATTCAAAGAGATTTTAAGACATTTTTCAGATACAGAGTTCTTAAGGAAACTTCCTGGAGCTAAATTAGAACATACATTTTAATGATCCTATTAAATAGATCCCTTAATCCTCCATTATTAGCCTTTCTGTTTAACTAATGGCTAGACTTGTGCATGGTGGAAAAATCCAAACAAACTACTTTGCCTGAATTTGAAATAAAAAATAACTACAGCAGAATTTTGTCCGTGCTGTTTGACTTGTCAGAATTTTGTTACCTGAAAGAAATTCAGTGTTCCCACAAAAATCAGAAAACAAAAGGCACCTCTTTGTGGGGGATGGTTTGTATTGTAAAATGGTGTCCACAAACATCTAACAAAAAAAAACAAAAAACTGTCAGACAGGGACCTGCGAGTCCATCACTGATGTGGGCCTGCGTGCCCGAATACCTACTTGTTTTTTCATACATGTTCTAGCACACGTTGTGCTTCACTTACAATGTTCTCGAAGAGACCTGCGAGTCTCACTGTGAATGTCAAATATGCTTCAGTTACGATACGCTTAGAGAGACCTGCGAGTCTCATTGTGAACATAAAATGATAAAAAATGATAATAAAAATATATTTACAAAAAATATATACTTTATTCTAAAAGAATTGCAGTTATCTGACAATAAACTTGCAAAGTGTTGGTCAAATACACCTTCTAAATAAACATACATTTTTTATTATTTTAAGAACCTGGATTTTTGGGGTGGAAAAAATAACCTGTTATTGGCTTTTGATCATTTATATATTGATCATTTATTTACATTTGTATATTGTATCCTGTTACATTAAGGAAAGCTCAGTTATGCTTTATCTTCTTAACAGAACTTGAAAGCATTATGTAATCATTGTGTAATTGCTATTTCTTTTTACATTTGCAGCAGTCTGATTCCAACTGCAATTTAAAAAAAAGAATGAACTCATTGGCTTCACATGGGAATCTCTCTCTTGAAGACAGCATTCCAACCTACACACCACAATATTGTCAACAAACTGATTGTCCTGCTCCAGATTTTACACAGTTGGGAACTTCATCCAACCCTCATGTGGGAACAAGCAAAATAGACCAATATGCCCGAATTTTATTTCCAGTAGCATTTGCATCATTCAATTTAGTGTACTGGGTGGTTTATCTTTCCAAAGACACTATGGACTTAAATAGTAATATGTAAACTTTCAGGCAAAAAGGTAGGTCCCTATTTAGAATAAGTTTTGTACTATCTCCTCATCCCAATATACTTTGTGATGTAATCATATACATGCCCAATAAACACATCAAATCAAATTCCAAATATATCCCGTATGTATGGTTTTTGAAATGGCGCACACACACAATGTAAAACTCGATGATGTATAACTGATGAATATGATTTGATATGATATTAGTTCTATCTAAGTTGGTGCAAATGATACATGTGCAATTAGTAGCACTAATTAATATCATAAACTAATCAAAAATAAATCCTGGTTCTCTGGCCCTTAATATTTATCACAGTTTCATGAGTAGTGAGAGGATTGTTTATTAGGACAGGTGAGCAATTGCAGTTGCCCACTTTCTCATTATACTATATTTTGCTTCATGGTACACTATCAAATATAAATGGTTGGAGTGCAAGTGACCCCATAACTAAGAAATGTACTTAATGTCTTTTACACCTCCACCCATATGCATCAGGTTGAGAGTTTATTGTTGGAATGAACAGGCCATCTTAATTACCTACTTGTTCACTCGTCCATCCTCTGGACTGTGAAATGTAGTTTAGAGGACTCTGTATATAAAAAAAATACATAAATATATATATATATATATATATATATATATATATATATATATATATAATTCACCTAGTACAGAATTATCAAAGTGGACAATGCATATTTCACAATAAATGCATACTTCACAATAAAATAGGAATCCTCAAATAAAAAAAACATTAATCCTAAGACAATATCCAGCCATTACAGGCTTAATGCTGGGAATGTTTCACCATAAAATCATACCTGTAAGGCTGATAGGATAGGTTGGGTTTTACTATCTAATCCAGGCTTCCCCAAACTAAGGCCCTCCAGATGTTGCTGAACTACAACTCCCATGATTCTCTCCCTATCTATTTCATTCATAGAATGATAGGAGTTGCAGTTCAGCAACATCTGGAGGGCCAGAGTTTGAGGAAGCCTGATCTAATCAGTAGGCATTGGGTTAGCAGTTCCTCAGTTTCCTATTCCACCAATTACTGCTTAATTGTATATGGCTAAATATAAGCGTTTGAAGTTCACAGAACCTCCAAACTTATTGGGAAATTTTGAAATGACCCTTTCGTACATCTTCAGCCAAATTTTGAGGGATTTATTGTTGGAATGGGTTGGCAGCCATGATTACACACCTGTCCACTGCCACACCTTCTTCCTGTGAAATGGAGTTGAGTGTCCAGGAGACTTTGTGTCTAAAAGAGAAAATTTAAGAGAGACGTTCACCTACTAAATAATTATCAGTGAAGCCCATGTATTTTTGAGATATAAAGATATTGCTTCCCATTAAAAACCGGATACTCAAAAAGTTCCAGCACAGATTTAATGCAGATGATTTATTACTTTAAAGTCAGAAATGTAAAGCTAATATTCTACATAAGCTTTGAATAAACTAAATACCATAGAGAGAAATAATATTAATCTATTTATCAGCTTCTAATTTGCGTGTGAAAGCTTAAATGAAAAACACCATACAAATAGACTGTAAATAATGGTTGTTTGGTTCTAGTTGATCACACTTTCACTGGGTTTATTCATTACATAGTGACATAGTTACATAGCTGAAAAGAGACTTGCGTCCATCAATTTCAGCCTTCCTTTCATATGTTTTTGCTGTTGATCCAAAAGAAGGCAAAAAACCTAGTCTGAAGCGCTTCCAATTTTGCAATAAACTAGGAAAAAATTCCTTCTTGACCCCAAAATGGCAGTCAGATGTCTCCTTGGATCAAGCAGCTATTACCCCACTAATTCCATTGTAATATGTTACACACATTTACAGGGCTATTCACAAAATCTGGTGAATATTACCAAATTCCAACCACAATGGCAATGCTCATATTTACTAAAATCAGAGCTTTTGTGTTTGAATTCTATACACAGTTTAGGATTTGGAAGATTCACAAGGCATGGTTTTGAAACCAGTTTGTGCAAGTGAATAAGAATTTTAAGTGCTAGTTGCGGGAAAATTGTTAAATAACCTTCAACAATGCAATAGTTATTTAACTATCCAGCCACCAGGTTAAATAAAGAAATAGCATCCGAGGATCATGAAGACCCCCATATTACTATAAGGAATAGTTAATTTTTTTTTAATTAAGTTAGGATTTATTTAAGTGAGGAGAGCTCGGTAGGGTCACTCATTTTTAATGTGGGGAGGCAAACCCAAACACACTGCACCCCTTTCACAAACTCAGCACCTTCACACACACATTGCACCCCTCACACATACTCTGCACCCTTAAATGCACATTGCACTCTCACACACACTCTGCACCCCTCACGCACTGCACCCATTAAAAACACACTTCCCCCTACACACACTACATTCCCTAAATATACTCTGTACACCTTACACACTTTGCACCTGCATGCATACACTGCACCCTCACACACACCCTGCACCCTTTATAGACACAAACTACCCCATCTACATACACATTACATCTCCTGTAGATACTATGGAACCCCTATGCACACACTACATTCAGTAAGCAAACACTCTCCACAGTCCTGACACACTACAATACCTATACAATACAGCTGCTATGCACACCCTCACTGTGTCCCTTTACACACACTGTGTCTCTTTACAACACCTATATACACACTCTTTACAGCCCCTAGCCAAACACACATCAGCTCTTAGCTGCACATATTACATCACAAACACAACACAACTAAAACCAACCTACTTACTCAAAACACTACACCTCAATAAGCTTGCTCTATGCACATGCAATCTCACAAGCAGCCTCCAAACACATGTACAATATGCTTTACTGACCCTTTTGTCCTCTAGTGTTCCACTTATGGAGACAAATCACAAGCAAATGCAGTGCAAACATGTCATTAAATTTGCTTGTGCTACGCATAACAAATACAGGGCCTCTTCAGCACGGCTCTGTGCATGGGCTGTGCTGAAAGAGCATTGAAACAACATGCTCACTTTGAGGGGAGAAGTGCTTGTCATTGGTAATGACACAGCAACCACCCTCCCACTGGGCCACTGTTATAAAAAAAATGCCCAGGCCAAATTTGTTCCCCAGTTCAGCCCTGCATGCCACTATTAGGGGGGTGAACAATAGCATGTCCACTACCCCATTGACTCATTAATTAGAGCCACTCCCACTGCCCATGGGTATGGCTGGGTGAAATTAGGTTAACCTCCAGAATATTAATATTAGGGCCCCAACTGCTGCCAAAATATCCAAACTATATTCAAATAATTTTAACTATAGTTCAGATCATTTTTAAATCCAGGCTTATATCATACAGAATATGTCTGGATTTGAAGAATTCGGTCCTGATTTCAGCCATCAGCGGTGCTTAGTCTGGCTGAAATCTTGACAAATCGGGCTTAAATTCAGACCTGTTTTGGGCCAAAATTGTTAAATGGTCTCCGAATAGCCAGATGGTTTTGCCCCATTCAGTACAGGGCTATTTTGACTTGAATAAGTTAATAACCCGCTATTGATAATCTATAAGTATTTCTCTAGAAACAAGCAAGTATTTGTTAGAATGTTTATAGATAAAAAAAAAGAAGGAAAACTTAGTGGAACCATGCTTCACAATTGCAAGATATATAGAAAGGCTGAGCCTGAAGGCAGAGCTTGAAGTTGTGGGAGGAGTTACCAGGTCTATAAATACACAGGCCTCCCCTTCCTCTGGGCTAATACTGCCTGGTTCAGCCCACTCACCACTCCCTTTGTTAAGTCATTCAATTTTGGTGGGCCCTCTTTTTACAGGCCTACCTGAACGTCAAATTCGGCACACCACAACTGACTTACATCACAACTATTATAAATCGGCTTATTGTCCCTACCACAAATAATAAAATTGTTTTACTAGTTTGAAACTCGTGATATGCTGTTATTTTATTTTTCGAGTCCAATTTTTATTTCAATAAATACTTGGGGCGGGGGGAGGACAAAAGTATGGGGGCAGTTATAAAACGTGTATATAGGTGTGAATGTGTGTGTGCATATATATACTGTTTAAAAAAATAAAGGGAACACAAAAATAACACATCCTAGATCTGAATGAATTAAATATTCTTCTGAAATACTTTGTTCTTTACATAGTTGAATGTGCTGACAACAAAATCACACAAAAATAAAAAAATGTAAATCAATTTTTTTAACCCATGGAGTTCTGGATTTGGAGTCACACTCAAAATGAAAGTGGAAAAACACACTACAGGCTGATCCAACTTTGATGTAATGTCCTTAAAACAAGTCAAAATGAGGCTCAGTAGTGTGTGTGGCCTCCACGTGCCTGTATGACCTCCCTACAACGCCTGTGCATGCTCCTGATGAGGTGGCGGATTGTCTTCTGAGGGATCTCCTCCCAGACCTGGACTAAAGCATCTGCCAACTCCTGGACAGTCTGTGGTGCAACGTGACGTTGGTGGATGGAGTGAGACATGATGTCCCAGATGTGTTCAATTGGATTCAGGTCTGGGGAACGGGCAGGCCAGTCCATAGCATCAATGCCTTTGTCTTGCAGGAACTGCTGACACACTCCTGCCACATGAGGTCTAGCATTGTCTTGCATTAGGAGGAACTCAGGGCCAACCGCACCAGCATATGGTCTCACAAGGGATGGCAGTCAGGCTACCTCTGGCGAGCACATGGAGGGCTGTGCGGCCCTCCAAAGAAATGCCACCCACATCATTACTGACCCATGCTGGAGGATGTTGCAGGCAGCAGAACGTTCTCCACGGCGTCTCCAGACTCTGCCACGTCTGTCACATGTGCTCAGTGTGAACCTGCTTTTATCTGTGAAGAGCACAGGGTGCCATTGGGGAATTTGCCAGTCTTGGTGTTCTCTGGCAAATGCCAAATGTCCTGCATGGTGTTGGGCTGTAAGCACAACCCCCACCTGTGGACGTCGGGCCCTCATACCACCCTCATGGAGTCTGTTTCTGACCATTTGAGCAGACACATGCACATTTGTGGCCTGCTGGAGGTCATTTTGCAGGGCTCTGGCAGTGCTCCTCCTGTTCCTCCTTGCACAAAGGCGGAGGTAGCGGTCCTGCTGCTGGGTTGTTGCCCTCCTATGGCCTCCTCCACGTCTCCTGTTGTACTGGCCTGTCTCCTGGTAGCACCTCTATCTGGACACTACGCTGACAGACAGAGCAAAACTTCTTGCCACAGCTCGCATTGATGTGCCATCCCGGATGAGCTGCAGTACCTGAGCCACTTGTGTGGGTTGTAGACTCCGACTCATGCTACCACTAGAGCGAAAGCACCACCAGCATTCAAAAGTGACCAAAACATCAGCCAGGAAGCATAGGAACTGAGAAGTGATATGTGGTCACCACCTGCAGAACCACTCCTTTATTGGTGGTATCTTTCTAATTGCCTATACTTTCCACCTGTTGTCTATCCCATTTGCACAACAGCATGTGAAATTGATTGTCACTCAGTGTTGCTTCCTAAGTGGACAGTTAAATTTCACAGAAGTGTGATTGACTTGGAGTTACATTGTGTTGTTTAAGTGTTCCCTTTATATTTTTGAGCACTGTATATCTTGTGAAGCAATGAGGAGAGAAGCCAGATTGAGATCTTTGCCCTCTAATATGTCTCATTTTAAATTTGTACTGGATTATTTATGTTCGTACTTTTGGCAGGAACAGGAGTAGTGTTACCTGCTGAGCTTGGTTCAGGCTGAGCTATAGGAAGTTGGACATCCGGAATGATTGTTTGGTTATTGGCTTCCAGGTTATCCAACCGGTTGTTAATTGTTGCTACAGAACCCACCAGAGAGGACATCATGTTATGTAGTTCTGACAAACTGTTTATTACAATCAGAATTAGGGCCAGGCCTTTCATTATCATTATGCGTATTTAGTAAACAGAAAAGTTTGGCTTTCCTGGCTGTAATTTTTGGAAATGTCCAATATCTGTAGCTGGACACTGTGCTGGCTATGCTGGTTTGCCTAGTCAGAGAGTGAGATCTGGTCGGGGTGCTGGTAAGCGATTGGTCAGCATCTTGAAGTGAAACAGTAGACATGGCATGGGTGTGAAGGAAATGCTTAGGTTATTATGATATCCTGATAGGTATGAAGTAACCCAGCTCACTAGTTTCTATTGCCAAGAGGCAAAATTATATTATACTAACTACTAAGGTGACAGGTGACACCCTGACTACTTGCCAAGTGGCTTTGAGAGGCTCTACCTATGATTTGGTGCGTGTGGCCTTTTTTTGATGCAACAGACATAAGCGGTGGGGTGTTGGCCTCTCTGTGACAAATACAAGAAATAAGATAGATTTGGCAGTGATAGGTGAGGCCCTGACTATAACACAATGTAAGGCACTAGCTATGCATTGGGCCATTGGACTTGTACCTCCGAGTGTGAGGATGCAGGACCACTAACCTTTAAGGTTTTTAAGGTTAGTTCATATTTAGTTAGATTTAAATATGCATGTTACACATACCTGCTAGTGAACTGGTCTGGTGTATTTGAGTACTTTCCTTTATGGTATATTTGAGATGTTTCCTTCAGGCCTATTTATTTGATCTTAGAGTTTAACTGGACGATGTGTACCAAGATCTGTGACCATATTAGAAATATATACATACATAGTGGGTGGAGTTGCTTGGTTCAGGTTAAATGATGGTAGTATAAATACAGATGAAGTAGCTGTAGAAATAAAAAAGTACACAGGCACCTAGTGCAATATCGTACAGTATAACAATAGTACAATATACAATCTATATTTCGGTACTCACAAGGAGAGAGCCAGAAGATTATGGCTCAATTTTGACGCCTGTGGGATAATCAGAAGGGATCCCACTCCCTTTGGACGTGCAGTAGGTCCTTTTAGTAGTTCCAAAAAGGAAATGTCCACACCAAATAATTATTGGGGACTGGATTACTTTTAATGAACAAATAAATACTATCAAATAAAAATACAAATACAATAAAGTGCTTGCTAAAAAACACTATATAGTGGTAAAGTAGATAAGTTCTCTGTGGGATAAAAAACAAATGCAAGACGCGTTTCACCTAAGTCCTAGGCTTCCTCAGTTGCTGTTATTATCCTCTGCTGGGTTTTTTTTATTTCCACTGTGGTTGATTCACCTATTCCGAATTGGCGCGATGTTTTCGTTTCCGGTCGCGTGGTTCTGACGTACTTCCGGTTCGCGGCTTCTTCGCTTGATCGTTATTGGAACGCATATGCGTTCCACTGATGCAACAAACTTTTTTAACCTCATTGTCCATATTAGTGAATAGTTTGTTTACTTGCCAAGTAGTGCACCCGGGCACATATGAGAAAAAGAAGACAGAGCATTTATAAAACATGATGAAAAAAGAGAGAAAGGAGAAAAGGGCATAATTCATAAACATATAGGAGGTAGTTAATATAGTATTGAGTAAGAATTGTGTAGACTGAATAAAATGCTATACTAATAAAATATCTAAAAGGCATCCACTGCTAATATATCAGGAAAGTAAAAAGGATATAGTCCTCATAAAAAAAATATATAAAACATATATAAAAAGCACATATATATGCAGTATATAAAATTATGACCAGCACTATATATAAAACAAAAAATACATATATACATTATGCGTTAAGAAAATGGCATATTTCAAAATCCAAATCTAGCCCATTTGGCATAAGAGTATTAAAATTAAAAATAAACTTCATTTCTTCTTTCCCTAACTTCTTGATATAATTACCTCCCCTCCAATCTTTTTGAACTAATTTTATTGCACAGAAAAACAGGCCTGTGGGATCTTGGTTATGGGAGGTTTTAAAATGTTGGGAGACGGAATGTGTTTCTAGGCCTTTTTTTAATGTTACGAACATGTTATGCAATTCTTATATTCAAAGGCCGTATGGTCCTCCCTATGTAGAGAAGATTGCAGGGACACTTTAAAACATAAATAATACCTTTGGAGTGACAAGTAAGGTGATCTCTAATTCTGTATGGTTGTCCTATTACTTCACCTATGTCTACCAGATGTATTTTTTTACTTCTCGTGGTTCTACATGGTAGACAATCTCCACAGCCATAGAAACCTATAAGATTACTGATAAAGTGTTTAGGTTTCACTACTTCCAAGTTGCTCTTAACTAAAATATTCTTAAGAATATTCGTGCCTCTGTATATCATCTTTGGTTTTCGAGGTAGGATATCTCTGAGTATGGGATTATCTCTTAAAATATGCCAGTGTTTATTTATGGCTTTTTGTATTTTTTTTTTGTACTTCCATTATATTTACTAATAAATGGGATTTTGTGATAATTGTGGGAGGTGTTCTTGGGTTTGTACTTCAAAAGTTGACTTCTTTCCAGAAGTCTGACTTCTTCCATACTTTTCTTTAAATCTCCTTCATCATAACCTTTTTCTATGAACTGGTTCATTATATGTTCCGCTTGCTGTAACCATATTAGTTTGGCGGGAAAAGGGGAAACAAAGATAGAGATAAACTTTGAATCTATTTATCTGGCGTAATTCGGGTATCACATTGTTTATTATCATTAGCTAACTAATTACTTAAAATATTTTAATACAAGCTTCCGACAGAATAGATGAAATAATACTATTAAACTGAAATCTACTCGTAAGAATTTGATTAATATTATATAGATAAACTTTTAAATTTAAATTCAATAATGAGCATATGACTGAAGAATTGTAAACTTATTAAATGACAGAGCCTGGCCTGGAATATGTATTAGATGTAAATTAATATACAACATGCTATGGGAATTAAACGTGTGAATACTCTAATTGACCTGAATGAAATCAAATAGCAAGAGAGAGGGAAAAGAGGAGAAAAAAGGGAAGAAAAAATAAATACATCATTTTTTTTTTACTTAAGTACTAACCGAACAGTAAATCATGAAATTTAGTGTATTGAACTATATGAACAAAAGTTAAATTTCCTATAAATGAAAGGAGAGAAACGAAATTCAGCTGAATGTTTCCGTGCTTTAGTGATTGTAAGAATTTGGCGTGAACGGCATTGGCTTAATCATGTATGTTTAAATGGAAACCCCACGAAAGCCATTCGTATACATCCCCATACAAATGAAATATCACTAGAGTATATGAACACACACTAAATGTAATTGAACTTGCGAACAGATCTTATTGTAAGGTACGGAGTTTCAAATGAATGGTTTAAACAAATGATTTGCCAAACTGATTGAAATGCCTAGATGAATGACTAACCAGATGTACATAAATGTGAAACTTAAAATGCACGAACGCTAGGGAACTAGCTGGACATTAGTTTGTTTCTCTACAAAGGTCCAACCCCACACCCTCCTCCCCTGATGCAAGCTGTCCCGATGTGGCAATACTAAAAGACAGAGGAATATGATACAAACCACATTAATGATTTTTTAAATAGCCAAACCAATATGCACAAAAGTTACTACAGTGAAACTTGAAATTAATGACATGTGAACTGAGAATTGTATGAGTATCATTCGTATAGCCGAAATTACTTACGATTGAAGTTGTAACTTGCCAAAAAAGATCTGTTTGTATGTTTTTACTTACAAATTGAGCCGAAAGTTTTTACTTACAAATTGAGCCGAAAGTTTTCCCTATGAACGCTGTGTTCGTGTAAGTGTGTCGGAGCGGAATGACATCAGAGGTCTGCGCGAACCGGAAGAGGGAACTGGAACTTCCGAAATTGGCGACAGGTAAGCAGGAATCTATATTTCCCCTAGATTTATAGAAAGGCATATAACGTTTAACCCCAGTGGGGTGTGCAACAACAAAAAAACAGATGTTTAGTTATGGGCCCCTGGGGTGGAGCATTTGGAGAGCAGGGTGTTTTTTTTTGGAGACATAAGTCCAGACCAGGTATTCGGGCTGTCTCCAACCTACTGCTCAGCTGGATGCAATCAGATACAGCAGTGGGAATAAACCCTCTCCCTGCTAGACAGGTAGTTGTATTGCTGGTTTTCTCCTTGGAAGCAGGTATGAGAGACTTTGTTCTCTCCTGTGAGAATGTTGGAAAGTAGCAGGCTGGCTTGGAGCACTGGGAGTGCAGAGAGTCAAGAGTCAAGGTGACTGGAGAGCAGGAAAAGTTGGTGAAACCTACCTATTGGTTAGTTTAGAACCCTTGGTAGATAGGGAATAATAACAACGTTAGTTAGTGAGAATAGATTAAGGATGTTTTGGAGCCCTTCACAGAGAGACCTGTTCCAGTGGAGGATGAGCTGGTGAAAGAACCAGGTCTTAAAGAGGTTGAGCACATGGAAAGTTCAGCTCATAATGGAATTAGATGTGTAGGAGATACAAAAAGGCTAGTTACCTGCCAAGTCTTTGTAAAGTTTGAGTTTGAGAAAGCATCAAACCAGAAGCTGCGTCGGATGTGGAAGCAGATGATTATTGAGAGGAACTTAGCCGCTAAGGATCCACAACGTATTGGTCCTCAGCTTACGACCAGGTCCGCCAACAACTAGATAAGTGGGGACACTGGAAATAGAGGACACAACCTTATACTGAGCCTGGGACAATATGACTATGGTGGTAGAACATACCTAAAAGTCCCATTACTGCTACAAGACCAGATTGAGGAACAATTCAGATGCTTCAAAGGCCATGAGCAAGGACTTATTGCATGTAACCGTCTTGAGTGTGAATAGCTTATGCAGTGTGACACAAGAATGAGTGCTCTACATAGGATTGTATTAACTTGCTTAAAGATGTGGTGACAGATGTTGTTGTTGTTGCAGCACAGATAAAAGTGGTGATGTGGAAGGGAAGAATGTACAAGTACTGATTGAATCAGAGAGTGAGGTTGCTTTGGAAAAAAAGGGTTCTTCTCCAGCCAGAGAAATTAGATACAAAGAAACTGCATAATATAGTTTATATACCTGGTAACCGGCAAACATGTCACACAGCAGAGGTATAGTTTATCACAGAGGTAGGAAGGGTCAAATGTCCCATAGGGGTGGTGCCCCTGTTACCCTATGATGTGATGTTAGGGATGGACTCCCCCCACTTATACCCCAGGCGCCATGCTTGCTCTGCCGACATTGGTTCCTTTGTAGATAGGGGCGCTGTACGGGTACTAGCATTACCCTCACTTTGTAAATCCACGAACGGTGTCTCTGAGCTGCTTTACCTCGCACTAGGACGCCATCCCACCGCTGCCACCAATGTAACGGATCGCCTGGCACCCTGATTGGGTACCTCCGTTAAAGGATGCTCCTAGCGCTTCCTGAGGACTCCAAGCACTGCAGCAGACACCACAATCACCGAACCGAAGAAGCATATATATCCTCTCAAGCATATGAGCTCAAACTAGTTCCCCAGAATCCTCTATCCTGGAGACAATGGAGAAGCTGATTTAATTATATCCAGGGACAAACACAGCCTCCATTAAGCACATGTTACCAGCAACCACCAAAAGACATAAAAATACATAATTCCTGTTATACTAAACAGAACCCCCACATTCAGATGGCTAGGATCTGAGCGCTCAACATATCCAAACAGCGCTCAGATGCCACAAACACAGTTCAAACGCCATGGGGTTTAAGTTTCGTATGGGCTGATGAGAGGGCCCATAATCCTGGGGCAGCCCAATAACCCACAGTATGCCCAAATACCGTGCATAAAGGGCCAAATCGCCCAGGGATCGTAGTCACAGGGTAAGAGGCGGGCAAGCAGCCCCCTCCAAAACACAGTGGCGAAGTGGCTTTCGCTACACTTACATTGAAGTTTTCAAAATTCTAATTCTTTAGGTGCTTAAAAGTAAATTTGGTGCCTACACTTCATATCTGAGAGTGAAATAGAACTGTCAAATACTGTGCTTAGAGCACAGTTTTAAAAATTCTAATTCTTTAGGTGATAAAAAGTCAATTTGCTGCCTGCACTACATATCTGAGAGTCAAATAGAACCATCAAATATTGTGCTTACATAGCAGTTTTTAAAATTCTAATTCTTTAGCTGCTAAAAAGTAAATTTGCTGCCTGCACTTGATATCTGGAAGTCAAATAGAACCGTCAAATAATGTGCTTACATTTCAGTTTTAAAAATTCTAATTCTTTAGGTACTAAAAAGTCAATTTGAAGCTTGCACATGATATCTGAGAGTCAAATAGAACCGTCAAATACTGTGCTTACATTTCACTTTTAAAAATTCAAATTCTTTAGGTTCTAAAAAGTCAATTTGGTGCCTGCACTTGATATCTGAAAGTCAAATAGAACCATCAAATAATGTGCTTACATTTCAGTTTTAAAAATTCTAATTCTTTAGGTGCTAAAAAGTCAATTTGGTGCCTGCACTTCATATCTGAGAGTCAAATAGAACTGTCAAATATTGTGCTTAGAGCACAGTTTTAAAAATTCTAATTCTTTAGGTGATAAAAAGTCAATTTGCTGCCTGCACTTCATATCTGAGAGTCAAATAGAACCGTCAAATTTTGTGCTTACATAGCAGTTTTAACAATTCTAATTCTTTAGGTGCTAAAAAGTCAATTTGGTGCCTGCACTTCATATCTGAGTGTCAAATAGAACTGTCAAATATTGTGCTTAGAGCACAGTTTTAAAAATTCTAATTCTTTAGGTGATAAAAAGTCAATTTGCTGCCTGCACTTGATATCTGGAAGTCAAATAGAACAGTCAAATACTGTGCTTACATTTCAGTTTTACAAATTCGAATTCTTTAGGTGCTAGAAAGTCAATTTGGTACCTGCACTTCATATCTGAGAGTCAAATAGAACCGTCAAATATTGTGCTTACATTGCATTTTTCAAAATTCGAATTCTTTAGGTGCTTAAAAGTAAATTTGGTGCCTGCACTTCATATCTGAGAGTGAAATAGAACTGTCAAATACTGTGCTTACATTGCAGTTTTAACAATTCTAATTCTTTGGGTGCTAAAAAGTAAATTTGGTGCCTGCACTTCATATCTGAGAGTCAAATAGAACCGTCAAATATTGTGCTTACATTTCAGTTTTAAAAATTCTAATTCTTTAGGTACTAAAAAGTCAATTTGGTGCCTGCACATGATATCTGAGAGTCAAATAGAACCGTCAAAAACTGCTTTGACATAGCAGTTTTAAAAATTCAAATTATTTAGGTGCTAAAAAGTCAGTTTGGTGCCTGCACTTCATATCTGAGAGTCAAATAGAACTGTCAAATACTGAGCTTACAGCGCAGTTTTAACAATTCTAATTCTTTAGGTGCTAAAAAGTAAATTTGGTGCCTGCACTTCATGTCTGAGAGTCAAATAGAACCGTCAAATACTGTGCTTACAGTGCACTTTCAACAATTCAAATTCTTTAGGTGCTAAAAAGTAAATTTGGTGCCTGCACTTCATATCTGAGAGTCAAATAGAAGAATCAAATATTGTGCTTACATAGCAGTTTTACAAATTCGAATTCTTTAGGTGCTAAAAAGTCAATTTGGTACCTGCACTTCATATCTGAGAGTCAAATAGAACCGTCAAATATTGTGCTTACATTGACGTGTTCAAAATTCTAATTCTTTGGGTGCTTAAAAGTAAATTTGGTGCCTGCACTTCATATCTGAGAGTCAAATAGGACCATCAAATATTGTGCTTACATTTCAGTTTTAAAAATTCTAATTCTTTAGGTACTAAAAAGTCAATTTGGTGCCTGCACATGATATCTGAGAGTCAAATAGAACCGTCAAAAACTGCTTTGACATTGCAGTTTTAACAATTCTAATTCTTTAGGTGCTAAAAAGTCATTTTGGTGCCTGCACTTCAGATCTGAGAGTAAATAGAACTGTCAAATACTGTGCTTACAGTGCACTTTTAACAATTCAAATTCTTTAGGTGCTAAAAGTAAATTTGATGCCTGCACTTCATATATGAGAGTCAAATAGAACCATCAAATATTGTGCTTACATAGCAGTTTTACAAATTTGAATTCTTTAGGTGCAAAAAAGTCAATTTGGTACCTGCACTTCATATCTGAGGGTCAAATAAAACCATCAAATATTGTGCTTACATTGAAGTGTTCAAAATTCTAATTCTTTGGGTGCTTACAAGTAAATTTGGTGCCTGCACTTCATATCTGAGAGTGAAATAGAACTGTCAAATACTGTGCTTATATTTCAGTTTTAACAATTCTAATTCTTTAGGTGCAAAAAAGTCAATTTGGTACCTGCACTTCATATCTGAGGGTCAAATAAAACCATCAAATATTGTGCTTACATTGAAGTGTTCAAAATTCTAATTCTTTGGGTGCTTACAAGTAAATTTGGTGCCTGCACTTCATATCTGAGAGTGAAATAGAACTGTCAAATACTGTGCTTATATTTCAGTTTTAACAATTCTAATTCTTTGGGTGCTAAAAAGTAAATTTGGTGCCTGCACTTCATATCTGAGAGTCAAATAGGACCATCAAATATTGTGCTTACATAGCAGTTTTAGAAATTCAAATTCTCTAGGTGCTAAATGTCAATTTGGTACCTGAACTTCATATCTGAGAGTAAAATAGAACCGTCAAATATTGTGCTTACATTGCAGTTTTAGAAATTCAAATTCTCTAGGTGCTAAATGTCAATTTGGTACCTGAACTTCATATCTGAGAGTAAAATAGAACCGTCAAATATTGTGCTTACATTGAAGTTTTTAAAATTCAAATTCTTTAGGTGCTAAAAAGTAAATTTGGTGCCTGCACTTCATATCTGAGAGTCAAATAGAACCATCAAATATTGTGCTTACATAGCATTTTAAAAAATTCAAATTCTTTAGCTGCTAAAAAGTCAATTTGCTGCCTGCACTTGATATCTGAAAGTCAAATAGAACCGTCAAATAATGTGCTTACATTTCAGTTTTAAAAATTCTAATTCTTTAGGTACTAAAAAGTCAATTTGATGCTTGCACATGATATCTGAGAGTCAAATAGAACCGTCAAATATTGTGCTTACATAGCAGTTTTAACAATTCTAATTCTTTAGGTGCTAAAAAGTCAATTTGGTGCCTGCACGTCATATCTGAGAGTCAAATAGAACCGTCAAATACTGTGCTTACATTTCAGTTTTAACAATTCTAATTCTTTAGGTACTAAAAAGTCAATTTGGTGCCGGCACTTCATATCTGAGAGTCAAATAGAACCGTCAAATACAGTGCTTACAGCACAGTTTTAAACATTCAAATTCTTTAGCTGCTAAAAAGTTAACTTGGTGCCTGCACTTTATATCTGAGAGTCAAATAGAACCGTCAAATACTGTGCTTACAGTGCGCTTTTAACAATTCTAATTCTTTAGGTGCTAAAAAGTAAATTTGGTGCCTGCACTTCATATCTGAGAGTCAAATAGAACCATCAAATATTGTGCTTACATAGCAGTTTCACAAATTCGAATTCTTTGGGTGCTAAAAAGTCAACTTGGTACCTGCACTTCATATCTGAGAGTCAAATAGAACCGTCAAATATTGTGCTTACATTGACGTGTTCAAAATTCTAATTCTTTGGGTGCTTAAAAGTAAATTTGGTGCCTGCACTTCATATCTGAGAGTCAAATAGGACCATCAAATATTGTGCTTACATTTCAGTTTTAAAAATTCTAATTCTTTAGGTACTAAAAAGTCAATTTGGTGCCTGATCATGATATCTGAGAGTCAAATAGAACCGTCAAATATTGTGCTTACATAGCAGTTTTAACAATTCTAATTCTTTAGGTGCTAAAAAGTCAATTTGGTGCCTGCACGTCATATCTGAGAGTCAAATAGAACCGTCAAATACTGTGCTTACATTTCAGTTTTAACAATTCTAATTCTTTAGGTACTAAAAAGTCAATTTGGTGCCGGCACTTCATATCTGAGAGTCAAATAGAACCGTCAAATACAGTGCTTACAGCACAGTTTTAAACATTCAAATTCTTTAGCTGCTAAAAAGTTAACTTGGTGCCTGCACTTTATATCTGAGAGTCAAATAGAACCGTCAAATACTGTGCTTACAGTGCGCTTTTAACAATTCTAATTCTTTAGGTGCTAAAAAGTAAATTTGGTGCCTGCACTTCATATCTGAGAGTCAAATAGAACCATCAAATATTGTGCTTACATAGCAGTTTCACAAATTCGAATTCTTTGGGTGCTAAAAAGTCAACTTGGTACCTGCACTTCATATCTGAGAGTCAAATAGAACCGTCAAATATTGTGCTTCCATTGCAGTTTTAACAATTCTAATTGTTTGGGTGCTAAAAAGTAAATTTGGTGCCTGCACTTCATATCTGAGAGTGAAATAGGACCATCAAATATTGTGCTTACATAGCAGTTTTAGAAATTCAAATTATTTAGCTGCTAAAAAGTACATTTGGTGCCCGCACTTCATATCTGAGCGTCAAATAGAACCGTCAATAGTGATGTACCGAACTGTCCGCCGGCTGACAGTTCCCGGCGAAATTAGCTTGTTCGCGTTCGCCGCGGCGGGCGGACACATGCACAGTTCGATCCGCCCCCTATTCGTCATTATTGGGCAAACTTTGACCCTGTGCCTCTCGGTCAGCAGACACATTACAGACAATCAGCAGCACCCCCTCCCTTCCACACCCTCCAACCTCCCTCCCAGCATCCATTTTCGATTCATTCGGAAGATGCATGCTTAGTGAGAGGAGGGAAAGTTTAGCTGCTGCTGATTACAGAGGGAAATTGATAGCTAGGCTAGGGTATTCAGTGTCCACTACAATCCTGAAGGACTCATCTGATCCCTGCTGTAAGGACAGCACCCCAAAAAGCCCTTTTTAGGGCTAGAACATCAGGCTGCTTTTTTTTTTTTTCCTGTGTAATGTAATTGCAGGTGCCTGCCTGCCAGCCTGTGTGTCAGGCTCACAGCATATACTGTGCCCACTTGCCCAGTGCCACCACTCATATCTGTTTTAACAATCGGTTAAGCTTTACATTTAAAATAAATATTTTTTTTCACTGTAATACAAGAGCAGTTGCCTGCCTGCCAGCTTCTGTGTGAGGTTGGATGCCTTGCCCATTTGCACAGTCAGTGCCACCACTCATATCTGTTTTAACAATCGGTTAAGCTTTAGATTTAAAATAAATAATTTTTTTTCACTGTAATAGAAGAGCAGTTAGTTGTCTGCAAGCATCTGGGTGTCAGGCCTACTTCAGCGTGTGCCCTGCACAACCCTGCCAGCGTGCTTTGACAGTTGCCAATCATATCTGCTGTCTCTTTAGCGTGATTTTACAAAGAAAAAAGGTTTCCAGTGTAAGCTAATAGCAGCCAGTCAGTGTCCTTCAAGCGGCTCTGTCAGGCCTTCCTTCAGCGTGTGCCCTGCACAACCCTGCCAGCGTACTTTGACAGTTGCCAATCATATCTGGTGTCTCTATAGCGTGCTTTTACAAAGAAAAAAGGTTTCCAGTGTAAGCTAATAGCAGCCAGTCAGTGTCCTTCAAGCGGCTCTGTCAGGCCTTCCTTCAGCGTGTGCCCTGCACAACACTGCCAGCGTGCTTTGACAGTTGCCAATCATATCTGGTGTCTCTTTAGCGTGCTTTTACAAAGAAAAAAGGTTTCCAGTGTAAGCTAATAGCAGCCAGTCAGTGTCCTTCAAGCGGCTCTGTCAGGCCTTCCTTCAGCGTGTGCCCTGCACATCCCTGCCAGCGTGCTTTGACAGTTGCCAATCATATCTGGTGTCTCTTTAGCGTGCTTTTACAAAGAAAAAAGGTTTCCAGTGTAAGCTAATAGCAGCCAGTCAGTGTCCTTCAAGCGGCTCTGTCAGGCCTTCCTTCAGCGTGTGCCCTGCACAACCCTGCCAGCGTGCTTTGACAGTTGCAAATCATATCTGGTGTCTCTTTAGCGTGCTTTTACAAAGACAAAAGGTTTCCAGTATAAGCTAATAGCAGCCAGTCAGTGTCCTTCAAGCGGCTCTGTCAGGCCTTCCTTCAGCATGTGCCCTGCACAACCCTGCCAGCGTGCTTTGACAGTTGCCAATCATATCTGCTGTCTCTTTAGCATGCTTTTACAAAGAAAAAAGGTTTCCAGTGTAAGCTAATAGCAGCCAGTCAGTGTCCTTCAAGCGGCTCTGTCAGGCCTTCCTTCAGCGTGTGCCCTGCACAACCCTGCCAGCGTGCTTTGACAGTTGCCAATCATATCTGCTGTCTCTTTAGCGTGCTTTTACAAAGAAAAAAGGTTTCCAGTGTAAGCTAATAGCAGCCAGTCAGTGTCCTTCAAGCGGCTCTGTCAGGCCTTCCTTCAGCGTGTGCCCTGTACAACCCTGCCAGTGTACTTTGACAGTTGCCACTCATATCTGGTGTCTCTATAGCGTGCTTTTAAAACCAAAACTTTGTTTCCACTGTAATAGAAGAGCAGTTGCCTGCCTGCCAGCTTCTGTGTGAGTTTCACAGTGGATACTGTGCCCTCTTGCCCAGTGCCACCACTCATATCTGTTTTTACAATAGCTTAAGCTTTAGATTTAAAATAAATATTTTTTTTTCACTGTAATAGAAGAGCAGTTGCCTGCCTGCCAGCTTCTGTGTGAGGTTGGATGCCTTGCCCATTTGCACAGTCAGTGCCACCACTCATATCTGTTTTAACAATCGGTTAAGCTTTAGATTTAAAATAAATAATTTTTTTTCACTGTAATAGAAGAGCAGTTAGTTGTCTGCAAGCATCTGGGTGTCAGGCCTACTTCAGCGTGTGCCCTGCACAACCCTGCCAGCGTGCTTTGACAGTTGCCAATCATATCTGCTGTCTCTTTAGCGTGATTTTACAAAGAAAAAAGGTTTCCAGTGTAAGCTAATAGCAGCCAGTCAGTGTCCTTCAAGCGGCTCTGTCAGGCCTTCCTTCAGCGTGTGCCCTGCACAACCCTGCCAGCGTACTTTGACAGTTGCCAATCATATCTGGTGTCTCTATAGCGTGCTTTTACAAAGAAAAAAGGTTTCCAGTGTAAGCTAATAGCAGCCAGTCAGTGTCCTTCAAGCGGCTCTGTCAGGCCTTCCTTCAGCGTGTGCCCTGCACAACACTGCCAGCGTGCTTTGACAGTTGCCAATCATATCTGCTGTCTCTTTAGCGTGATTTTACAAAGAAAAAAGGTTTCCAGTGTAAGCTAATAGCAGCCAGTCAGTGTCCTTCAAGCGGCTCTGTCAGGCCTTCCTTCAGCGTGTGCCCTGCACAACCCTGCCAGCGTACTTTGACAGTTGCCAATCATATCTGGTGTCTCTATAGCGTGCTTTTACAAAGAAAAAAGGTTTCCAGTGTAAGCTAATAGCAGCCAGTCAGTGTCCTTCAAGCGGCTCTGTCAGGCCTTCCTTCAGCGTGTGCCCTGCACAACCCTGCCAGCGTGCTTTGACAGTTGCCAATCATATCTGGTGTCTCTTTAGCGTGCTTTTACAAAGAAAAAAGGTTTCCAGTATAAGCTAATAGCAGCCAGTCAGTGTCCTTCAAGCGGCTCTGTCAGGCCTTCCTTCAGCGTGTGCCCTGCACAACCCTGCCAGCGTGCTTTGACAGTTGCCAATCATATCTGCTGTCTCTTTAGCGTGCTTTTACAAAGAAAAAAGGTTTCCAGTGTAAGCTAATAGCAGCCAGTCAGTGTCCTTCAAGCGGCTCTGTCAGGCCTTCCTTCAGCGTGTGCCCTGCACATCCCTGCCAGCGTGCTTTGACAGTTGCCAATCATATCTGGTGTCTCTTTAGCGTGCTTTTACAAAGAAAAAAGGTTTCCAGTGTAAGCTAATAGCAGCCAGTCAGTGTCCTTCAAGCGGCTCTGTCAGGCCTTCCTTCAGCGTGTGCCCTGCACAACCCTGCCAGCGTGCTTTGACAGTTGCCAATCATATCTGGTGTCTCTTTAGCGTGCTTTTACAAAGAAAAAAGGTTTCCAGTATAAGCTAATAGCAGCCAGTCAGTGTCCTTCAAGCGGCTCTGTCAGGCCTTCCTTCAGCGTGTGCCCTGCACAACCCTGCCAGCGTGCTTTGACAGTTGCCAATCATATCTGCTGTCTCTTTAGCGTGCTTTTACAAAGAAAAAAGGTTTCCAGTGTAAGCTAATAACAGCCAGTCAGTGTCCTTCAAGCGGCTCTGTCAGGCCTTCCTTCAGCGTGTGCCCTGCACAACCCTGCCAGCGTGCTTTGACAGGTGCCAATCATATCTGCTGTCTCTTTAGCGTGCTTTTACAAAGAAAAAAGGTTTCCAGTGTAAGCTAATAGCAGCCAGTCAGTGTCCTTCAAGCGGCTCTGTCAGGCCTTCCTTCAGCGTGTGCCCTGCACAACCCTGCCAGTGTACTTTGACAGTTGCCACTCATATCTGGTGTCTCTATAGCGTGCTTTTAAAACCAAAACTTTGTTTCCACTGTAATAGAAGAGCAGTTGCCTGCCTGCCAGCTTCTGTGTGAGTTTCACAGTGGATACTGTGCCCTCTTGCCCAGTGCCACCACTCATATCTGTTTTTACAATAGCTTAAGCTTTAGATTTAAAATAAATATTTTTTTTTCACTGTAATAGAAGAGCAGTTGCCTGCCTGCCAGCTTCTGTGTGAGGTTGGATGCCTTGCCCATTTGCACAGTCAGTGCCACCACTCATATATGTTTTAACAATCGGTTAAGCTTTAGATTTAAAATAAATAATTTTTTTTCACTGTAATAGAAGAGCAGTTAGTTGTCTGCAAGCATCTGGGTGTCAGGCCTACTTCAGCGTGTGCCCTGCACAACCCTGCCAGCGTGCTTTGACAGTTGCCAATCATATCTGCTGTCTCTTTAGCGTGATTTTACAAAGAAAAAAGGTTTCCAGTGTAAGCTAATAGCAGCCAGTCAGTGTCCTTCAAGCGGCTCTGTCAGGCCTTCCTTCAGCGTGTGCCCTGCACAACCCTGCCAGCGTACTTTGACAGTTGCCAATCATATCTGGTGTCTCTATAGCGTGCTTTTACAAAGAAAAAAGGTTTCCAGTGTAAGCTAATAGCAGCCAGTCAGTGTCCTTCAAGCGGCTCTGTCAGGCCTTCCTTCAGCGTGTGCCCTGCACAACACTGCCAGCGTGCTTTGACAGTTGCCAATCATATCTGCTGTCTCTTTAGCGTGATTTTACAAAGAAAAAAGGTTTCCAGTGTAAGCTAATAGCAGCCAGTCAGTGTCCTTCAAGCGGCTCTGTCAGGCCTTCCTTCAGCGTGTGCCCTGCACAACCCTGTCAGCGTACTTTGACAGTTGCCAATCATATCTGGTGTCTCTATAGCGTGCTTTTACAAAGAAAAAAGGTTTCCAGTGTAAGCTAATAGCAGCCAGTCAGTGTCCTTCAAGCGGCTCTGTCAGGCCTTCCTTCAGCGTGTGCCCTGCACAACCCTGCCAGCGTGCTTTGACAGTTGCCAATCATATCTGGTGTCTCTTTAGCGTGCTTTTACAAAGAAAAAAGGTTTCCAGTATAAGCTAATAGCAGCCAGTCAGTGTCCTTCAAGCGGCTCTGTCAGGCCTTCCTTCAGCGTGTGCCCTGCACATCCCTGCCAGCGTGCTTTGACAGTTGCCAATCATATCTGGTGTCTCTTTAGCGTGCTTTTACAAAGAAAAAAGGTTTCCAGTGTAAGCTAATAGCAGCCAGTCAGTGTCCTTCAAGCGGCTCTGTCAGGCCTTCCTTCAGCGTGTGCCCTGCACAACCCTGCCAGCGTGCTTTGACAGTTGCCAATCATATCTGGTGTCTCTTTAGCGTGCTTTTACAAAGAAAAAAGGTTTCCAGTATAAGCTAATAGCAGCCAGTCAGTGTCCTTCAAGCGGCTCTGTCAGGCCTTCCTTCAGCGTGTGCCCTGCACAACCCTGCCAGCGTGCTTTGACAGTTGCCAATCATATCTGCTGTCTCTTTAGCGTGCTTTTACAAAGAAAAAAGGTTTCCAGTGTAAGCTAATAGCAGCCAGTCAGTGTCCTTCAAGCGGCTCTGTCAGGCCTTCCTTCAGCGTGTGCCCTGCACAACCCTGCCAGCGTGCTTTGACAGGTGCCAATCATATCTGCTGTCTCTTTAGCGTGCTTTTACAAAGAAAAAAGGTTTCCAGTGTAAGCTAATAGCAGCCAGTCAGTGTCCTTCAAGCGGCTCTGTCAGGCCTTCCTTCAGCGTGTGCCCTGCACAACCCTGCCAGTGTACTTTGACAGTTGCCACTCATATCTGGTGTCTCTATAGCGTGCTTTTAAAACCAAAACTTTGTTTCCACTGTAATAGAAGAGCAGTTGCCTGCCTGCCAGCTTCTGTGTGAGTTTCACAGTGGATACTGTGCCCTCTTGCCCAGTGCCACCACTCATATCTGTTTTTACAATAGCTTAAGCTTTAGATTTAAAATAAATATTTTTTTTTCACTGTAATAGAAGAGCAGTTGCCTGCCTGCCAGCTTCTGTGTGAGGTTGGATGCCTTGCCCATTTGCACAGTCAGTGCCACCATTCATATCTGTTTTAACAATCGGTTAAGCTTTAGATTTAAAATAAATATTTTTTTTTCACTGTAATAGAAGAGCAGTTAGTTGTCTGCAAGCATCTGGGTGTCAGGCCTACTTCAGCGTGTGCCCTGCACAACCCTGCCAGCATGCTTTGACAGTTGCCAATCATATCTGCTGTCTCTTTAGCGTGATTTTACAAAGAAAAAAGGTTTCCAGTGTAAGCTAATAGCAGCCAGTCAGTGTCCTTCAAGCGGCTCTGTCAGGCCTTCCTTCAGCGTGTGCCCTGCACAACCCTGCCAGCGTACTTTGACAGTTGCCAATCATATCTGGTGTCTCTATAGCGTGCTTTTACAAAGAAAAAAGGTTTCCAGTGTAAGCTAATAGCAGCCAGTCAGTGTCCTTCAAGCGGCTCTGTCAGGCCTTCCTTCAGCGTGTGCCCTGCACAACACTGCCAGCGTGCTTTGACAGTTGCCAATCATATCTGCTGTCTCTTTAGCGTGATTTTACAAAGAAAAAAGGTTTCCAGTGTAAGCTAATAGCAGCCAGTCAGTGTCCTTCAAGCGGCTCTGTCAGGCCTTCCTTCAGCGTGTGCCCTGCACAACCCTGCCAGCGTACTTTGACAGTTGCCAATCATATCTGGTGTCTCTATAGCGTGCTTTTACAAAGAAAAAAGGTTTCCAGTGTAAGCTAATAGCAGCCAGTCAGTGTCCTTCAAGCGGCTCTGTCAGGCCTTCCTTCAGCGTGTGCCCTGCACAACCCTGCCAGCGTGCTTTGACAGTTGCCAATCATATCTGGTGTCTCTTTAGCGTGCTTTTACAAAGAAAAAAGGTTTCCAGTATAAGCTAATAGCAGCCAGTCAGTGTCCTTCAAGCGGCTCTGTCAGGCCTTCCTTCAGCGTGTGCCCTGCACATCCCTGCCAGCGTGCTTTGACAGTTGCCAATCATATCTGGTGTCTCTTTAGCGTGCTTTTACAAAGAAAAAAGGTTTCCAGTGTAAGCTAATAGCAGCCAGTCAGTGTCCTTC
The DNA here is from genome assembly GCF_036172605.1 of Pelobates fuscus. Classification (NCBI taxonomy): domain Eukaryota; kingdom Metazoa; phylum Chordata; class Amphibia; order Anura; family Pelobatidae; genus Pelobates; species Pelobates fuscus. The sequence continues at coordinate 141,334,780 of NC_086319.1, forward strand.
AAGCGGCTCTGTCAGGCCTTCCTTCAGCGTGTGCCCTGCACAACCCTGCCAGCGTGCTTTGACAGTTGCCAATCATATCTGGTGTCTCTTTAGCGTGCTTTTACAAAGAAAAAAGGTTTCCAGTATAAGCTAATAGCAGCCAGTCAGTGTCCTTCAAGCGGCTCTGTCAGGCCTTCCTTCAGCGTGTGCCCTGCACAACCCTGCCAGCGTGCTTTGACAGTTGCCAATCATATCTGCTGTCTCTTTAGCGTGCTTTTACAAAGAAAAAAGGTTTCCAGTGTAAGCTAATAGCAGCCAGTCAGTGTCCTTCAAGCGGCTCTGTCAGGCCTTCCTTCAGCGTGTGCCCTGCACAACCCTGCCAGTGTACTTTGACAGTTGCCACTCATATCTGGTGTCTCTATAGCGTGCTTTTAAAACCAAAACTTTGTTTCCACTGTAATAGAAGAGCAGTTGCCTGCCTGCCAGCTTCTGTGTGAGTTTCACAGTGGATACTGTGCCCTCTTGCCCAGTGCCACCACTCATATCTGTTTTTACAATAGCTTAAGCTTTAGATTTAAAATAAATAATTTTTTTCACTGTAATAGAAGAGCAGTTAGTTGTCTGCAAGTGTCTGGGTGTCAGGCCTACTTCAGCGTGTGCTCTGCAGACCTGTGCCAGTGTGCTTTGACAGTTGCCACTCATATCTTGTGTCTCTATAGCGTGCTTTTACAACCAAAATTTGTTTTTCACTGTTATAGATTGAATAGCAGTTACTTGTCTTCAAGCGGGTGTCTCAGGCCTACTTCAGCGTGTGCTCTGCAGACCTGTGCCAGTGTGCTTTGACAGTTGCCACTCATATCTTGTGTCTCTATAGCGTGCTTTTACAACCAAAATTAGTTTTTCACTGTTATAGATTGAATAGCAGTTACTTGTCTTCAAGCGGGTGTCTCAGGCCTACAGTGTGTGCTCTGCAGAACTGTTACAGTTCACATTGCCAATCATATCTGGTCTCACAGTAGCTTGCACGCATAGTACCACTAACCCCCAAAAAAATGACAGGCAGAGGCAGGCCACCCCGCAGGGGCCGTCGTGGTCGTGGTGCTGTGATTCCCTTTTGCCCTAGAATAATGCCCAGTTTTCAGAAGCCACGTACCCTGAACTTGAAACGTTCTGAGGACATAGTTGACTGGCTAACACAGGACACCCAATCTTGTACAGTCTCCGCTCGGAACCTTGACGCACCATCCTCCTCCAGCTTAGCTTCAGGCACCTCTCAAGATAGCACTCACCCGCCTGCCGCCACCACCAAAACTAGCACCACAGCCGCTTTACTTGGTATGTCAGAGGAGTTATTCACACACCCGTTTGAAGAAATGAGTGATGCGCAACCATTATTGCTAGAGGATGTAGATAACAGGGATATGTCTCAGGCAGGCAGCCTTAAACACATGGAGGTACGGTGTGATGATGATGATGTTGTACCCGCTGCTGCTTCCTTTTCTGAATTGTCAGATACAAGCGAAGCGGTTGATGATGACGATGCGTCCATGGATGTCACGTGGGTGCCCGCTAGAAGAGAAGAAGAACAGGGCGAAAGTTCAGATGGGGAGACAGAGAGGAGGAGGAGGAGACCAGTTGGAAGCAGGGGGGGTCGTCGCAAGGAGCTAGTGGCACAGTCAGACAGCATGCATCGGCACCCGGGGTCAGCCCGACAGCACGCCAATCAACGCATGCTGTGTCCACCACCAGAATGCCGTCATTGCAGAGCTCAGCAGTGTGGCATTTTTTTTGTGTGTCTGCCTCTGACAACAGCGATGCCATTTGCAACCTGTGCCAAAGGAAACTGAGTCGTGGGAGGTCCAACACCCACCTAGGTACAACTGCTTTGCGTAGGCACATGATCTCACATCACAAACGCCTATGGGATCAACACATGAGTACAAGCAGCACGCCTACTCTAAGCCGCCATCCTCCTCCTGGTTCAGCATCTTCAGCCACGTCAACCACTGCTGTCCTTCTTGCCCCCTCTCAACCATCCGCCACTCCGTCTCCCGCCTTGAGCAGTTACCGCTCATCTGCCCACAGTCATGTGTCTGTCAAGGACATGTTTGAGCATAAGAAGCCAATGTCACCATGTGGTGGAATCTCGGTAAAAATAAATTTAGTAGGCCGAGATTACCACGTGGCATGTGTACGTGCATATGCTGACGTATCGATCAGTTGGTTGCACGAGGCAAGATACGATCAGTAGTGTACGGAGCATGTGCAAGGATAAAGGATGTAGTATTCCCCTCCTCCATTGTGCTGGACAAGCCATGCGGTCAAGCAGGAAGTTAATTCTTATTTGTATTGATTGGTTAAGAGAATGTGCGGGTGGAGCTTAATATGGGAGGAGTTATGTGCCTATATAAGGAGCCTGCACTATTGTCCGGGGCTCAGAACTTGTGGTATTTTGGTGACGCTAGTCCCTCTGAGTCCCGATCGGTGATCCAATAAAGAATCTCTTCCTTCCTGAAGAAACCTGTGTCCATCTCTCTGTGCTTCGCTTCCGTCAGTTTCTCCGGTATCATTTGGTGCATTGGCCGGGAAGCTCATCGTTCAACGGTAGCTGAGAGGCAGAGGCGTGAGACGGTCTATCTTTGCCCATGTTCTCTACGGCTGCACCCCTGAACTTCTGCGTGGACCTCCCTTCGTCTCGGCGCCACTGGTCTGTTGTCCAGGAGATCATCGGCCTCTACGTGAGAAGTGCTGGGGTGTCCCCGTCGATGAGTGTGAAATCAGGTTCAGGAACGAGGAGGTAAGACAACTGCTGTTTTAGACGGCAGGACCCACTAGGGGTATACCGATTGTGCGGTAGGCCCAAAGGGGTTTGAATCTGTGTATCTGCCCCCTCTGTCGGAGGGAAGGAGCGAAGGCGCACCGCTCGATCGAACGCTCTTTAGTCAGACCGTTTGATTTTGTTATTCAGGCGGGGTCCTGGTGTAAATAGCCATAGCCGGACACCGGTGTCTTGTCTAGACTAGCGTTCTAGGGTGTATATTACGTTCGCTAGGTCGGAGGGACCGGGAGACTAAGCGGCGCCTGTGTAAATTCGGTTCGCTAGCTCTCAACCTATCTGGGCTAAGTGGGAAGGCGTGTAAATTTGGAACCCACTAGACTTTTGATAGTGTGACTAAGAGGCGCCTGTGTAAATTCGGTTCTCTAGCTCGCTATATGTGGTGATTGGGCAGTGTGGCTAACCAAAACGGGTGTATATAGTTTTAGGTAGTCCATCAAGGTACTGGCCAATAGTTTAGTTGGGAATTGTAAATGTGATAAAGATTGTTTAGTAAAGTGTATATCTTGTTAGATAGCGCGAGCTCAGCCGTCTAGCGAGAGTGTTAATAGTGTGTTGCTGTATTATAGTGCACGGTACCATAACCCTGTATATTTACTGACACTGTATATAAGTACTAATCATTGTCGTCCATTGCATGTTTAACACCATAACCACTAATAATTGTATTGTGACCTTAACTTGTGCTTTGACCTATGCTAACCGTACTGTAACCGCTATTTGTAAAAGACGATGTTACTGGGGTGTGTTATAGACGGGTAATTCGTATATAGAGAATTATAGCGTGGGTGACTGTATAGTTACGCCAAAGGGCATAATATTGATTATCTAGTGACTGGTGTAACAGCTGTGTGTGTACGGGAATTCCCTGAGTGTTTATTGTGTTATTGTGTACGTTTCACTTGGTAACTGTACCACGTGGTGCTGTTGCCAGAGGAAACGGGTGCGATTGTTGAATAGTACGCGTGTATAGTATTCGTTGTCGACGACGTTCCATTGTTAAGTATGGGTGCGTCGCAGTCAACGATTCCCTTAGGTTGTATGGTGAAGAATTTTAAAAAGGGATTCAAAACTTGTGATTTTGGGGTTAAAATGTCTCCTGTACGTTTGGTCACTTTGTGTACTAGGGAGTGGCCTACTTTGGTTGCGGCATGGCCGCCACGTGGCAGTTTGGATCCAACTCTGGTACAGCGCTTACACGTGGCTGTATCGGGTAGGCCTGAACTTTACGGCCAGTTCCCTTATATTGATTGTTGGAGACAGGCCGTAAATGACTCGCCAAAATGGCTCCAGACATGCCACGAGGAGCAGTGTCGCCTCATGGTAGCTAGGACTTGTTTGTCCACTAGGACTGGTGTTAGGCCCATTTTGGACACGCCCCCTGAGTCCGAGATCCCTTTACCGCCCCCTTACTTTCCGTTAAGAGGAAGTGACGCAAATGCAGGAAGTCCTGCAACCCTCCCCTCATTACCCTCATCCACTTCCGCTTCCTCCTCCAGTACAGGATCCACCCCCCCTCGTACTAAATCTCCCCTTCCGGAATCAGAACCAACCCCCATTAAAAACGAATATCCTGATTTGGCGCCACTTCAGACTTCCGGTCAAGCTTCATCTAGCTCGGCTCGAAGTGTTTTATTTACAACCTTTTCCCAAAACCAAGCTCCCACATCCCCATACCCTATTTCTCCCCGACTGGAACCTATGACTGACGCCCCTCCACGTAGCCCCATACAGACCCGACAGCTGACCGGTGCCCAACAATTAAAACACTATCAGATGCCTCTTCGTCTGAATCCTGGGTCAGCCTATATCGATGCCGCAGGCCAAATGGCACATGCTGACCCAGTCTTTGTATATGTCCCATTCACGACAACCGATCTCTTAAATTGGAAGACCCACAATTCCTCGTATACTGAGAAACCACAAGCTATGACTGATCTGTTCACCTCAATAGTACAGACACATAACCCGACATGGGCTGATTGCCAGCAGTTATTAATGACTTTATTCAACAATGAGGAAAGGACAAGAATAAATCAAGCGGCTATTAAAGCGCTAGAGGATAAAGCCCGTACTTTGAACCAAGCTAATCCAGCAGCATGGGCCGCAACACATTATCCCAATACCGATCCCGACTGGAATGTAAACGGTGCTGATATGGTTCAACTCAGAGCCTATAGAGACGCTATAATTGCTGGCATGAAAGCCGGAGGAAAGAAAGCCATTAACATGTCGAAGACAGTTGAGGTGATTCAGAAAAGTGATGAAGCGCCCAGTGTCTTTTATGACCGATTATTGGAGGCATACCGCTTGTATACCCCCTTTAATCCGTAAGACGCAGACAATTCCCGAATGGTGAACTCCGCCTTTGTCAGCCAAGCTTACGGAGATATTAAGCGCAAGCTACAAAAGTTAGAAGGGTTTGCAGGTATGTCCATCACCCAACTAATGGAGGTAGCGAATAAGGTTTATATGAATAGGGAAACAGAAAGTAAGAAAGAGGAGGAGCGCAAGATGCGTAGAAAGGCTGATATGCTAGCGGTAGCGATCGCAGGCGTAGATAGACGGGGCCCAGATAGAGGCGATAGTAGATGGAATAGGGAGCCTTTGAGTAGGAATCAATGTGCGTATTGCAAGGAAGAAGGGCATTGGAGGAACGAATGTCCACAAAGAGAGCAGTACGAGAGAGACCAACCCAGGGCAGGTTATGGAAACTTTAGAGGCAGAGCGAGAGGTAGAGGAGGCCCCGGAGGGAGTAATGGTAATAGAGGGAGTAATGGGAACAGAGGAAGTGTTAGGGAAGACAGGTATATTCCAGCAGCGCAAAGGTCCCGCGATAGAGAAGGTAGGGACTTTGTAGGATTGGCTGACACGGTCATGGAGGACTATTGATACCGACCGGGCTCCATCCCCCTTGGTCGAGCGGAGCCTATGGTCGATGTATCAATAGGGGGAAAAAGGAGTGCGTTCATGATCGACACTGGTGCTGAACATTCAGTGGTGACTAATCTAGTTGCTCCTCCATCTGGAAGGACTATTACTGTGATAGGAGCAACTGGAAGAAGTGCTGAAAAACCGGTTCTTAAAAGTCGACTCTGTACATTGGGAGGCCACGTAGTAAAACATCAATTCCTTTATATGCCTGAATGTCCAGTCCAATTGCTGGGACGTGATATGCTATCTAAGTTACAAGCGCAGATTACGTTCCTACCAAATGGAACAACATCTTTAAAGTTTAATGGACCTTCAGGTATCATGACATTATCCGTACCAAAGGAAGAAGAGTGGCGACTTTATACAGCGTTGACTAGCCAAAACCCTAGGAGTGATGAGACATTATTTAACATACCAGGAGTTTGGGCAGAGAACAACCCACCAGGACTGGCCCGCAATATTCCACCTATAAAAATTGAACTAAAACTTGGGGTTTATCCAGTGAGCCTAAGACAATACCACATCCCGCAGAAGGCTAAGAAGAACATCCAATCCTATCTGGATAAGTTCATACGGTATGGTATCCTAAAATTCTGTACTTCCCCCTGGAACACCCCATTGCTGCCTGTTCAAAAGCCTGGTACAGATGAGTATCGACCTGTGCAGGACTTGAGAGCAGTCAATGATGCGGTTGTTAGTATACATCCAGTTGTACCCAATCCATATAACCTGCTTGCTTTAATTCCGGTCGGGGCTACTTACTTTACAGTCTTAGACCTCAAAGATGCCTTCTTTTGCCTCCGAATTGCCGCAGAAAGTCAATGTATTTTCGCTTTCCAATGGGAGAACGCTGTAACGGGCTCAAAACGCCAAATGACTTGGACAAGACTGCCCCAAGGGTTTAAAAATTCACCTACCCTATTTGGTTCAGCCCTAAGTCAAGATCTACTGGATTTCGAGTCCATCCCAGGAGAGTGTGTATTGTTACAATATGTAGATGACTTGTTGATAGCAGCAGTTACAAAAGAAATCTGTCAGCAAGCAACGCACGATCTACTACACATTCTATGGAAGGCAGGATACAAGGTGTCTAGAAAGAAGGCTCAGTTGTGTTTGCCAACTGTCAAATATCTGGGATTCCATATCTCTGAAGGTCAAAGAATTATGGGGCCAGAGAGAAAAGAAGCTGTCTGTCAAATACCAATACCCAAGAATAGAAGACAAGTGCGAGAATTCTTGGGGGCAGCAGGCTTCTGTAGCATATGGATTCCCAGCTACGCGATACTGGCAAAACCTCTGTATGCAGCTATCAAAGGTACAGAGCACGACCCCTTCTTATGGACCCAAGAACAGCAAACGGCATTTGAAGATGTGAAGAAGGCTTTGATGAGTGCCCCAGCATTAGGTCTACCTGATCACACACGACCATTCTACTTATATGTACACGAGCAAAGAAGAATGGCTGTGGGAGTATTGACACAGTACTTGGGATCATGGCAAAGACCTGTTGCCTACATGTCTAAGCAATTGGATGCAGTGGCCAGCGGACTTCCACCTTGTCTAAGAGCCGTAGCTGCAGCCGCCCTGCTAGTAGCTGAAGCCGATAAACTCACTCTGGGTCAAGAACTTTATGTACGAGTCCCACATGCAGTACAGACATTGTTGGATTACAAAGGAAATCATTGGTTTAGTAACAGCCGTATGACCAAGTATCAAGCAATGTTGTGTGAAAATCCCAGAGTGCATTTAGAGACTGTAAACACCTTAAATCCAGCTACCCTTTTGCCACAACCTACTGAAAGTCAACATGATTGTTTGGAAGTAATGGATGAAGTATTCTCAAGTAGACCAGATCTTCGTGATTTTCCCATCCAGAACCCCGATGTTCAATATTATACCGACGGCAGTAGTTATGTGAAAGAAGGGATCCGCTATGCAGGATATGCAGTAACAACAATAGACAAGGTGATAGAAGCTCGGCCACTGGCGAAAGGAACATCAGCACAAAAGGCAGAATTGATAGCACTGACACGAGCGTTACAATTGGCTGAAGGTTTAAGAGTGAACATCTACACGGACTCGAAATATGCGTTTTTAACCACTCATGCCCACGGAGCTTTGTATAAAGAAAGAGGACTACTGAATTCAGAAGGCAAAGAAATCAAATACGCAGCTGAAATCCTACAACTATTGGAAGCAGTGTGGGAGCCGAAAGAAGTCGGTATCATACATTGTCGAGCGCATCTGAGAGGAGATGGTGATGTAACCAAGGGAAATCGGATGGCAGATAGTGCAGCTAAGCGTGCTGCTGTATCAGGAAGACAGTAGTATGTGGGGCATATAGCTGCTCTTATACCAACTCCACTGACCCAATGGACTCCAGTTTATACAGCTCAAGAAGAGGAGTGGTTAAAGACTGAACCGGGAAAGTATTTGGAGAACAAGTGGTATCAGCTAGAAGATGGAAGAATAGTCATACCAGCATCACTAGCGGTAGAAATTGTCCAAAATTATCATAACGGGACACATTCTGGGAGAGACAGCACAGAAGAATCTCTCAGAAAACATTTCTACATACCAAGATTGTCCAACTTGACTCAGGCCATTGTACGAAGATGTGTAACGTGTGCTAAAAATAATGCAAGACAAGGACCAGTAAAGCCACCAGGAGTCCAGTTTATGGGGGGACTCCCCATGTCCGATTTACAAATTGACTTTACAGTGATGCCTAAATCGGGTGGACATCGTTACCTGCTGGTAATTGTGTGCACCTATTCAGGCTGGGTAGAAGCATGTCCTACTCGTACAGAGAAAGCAGGAGAAGTTGTGAGATTCCTGCTACGAGAAATAATACCCCGATATGGACTACCCTGTTCTATAGGATCGGACAATGGTCCAGCTTTTGTTCATCAGTGCCTACAACAACTGACTCATATGCTTGGTATAAAGTGAAGGCTTCATACAGCATATAGACCCCAGAGTTCTGGTAAGGTAGAGAGAATGAATAGAACTATTAAGAACCAGTTGGCTAAAATGTGTCAGGAAACCCAACTTAAGTGGAACGTTCTCTTACCCATAGCTCTATTGCGAATCCGCAGTACTCCTACCAGAAGGATGGGCCTCTCTCCTTTTGAAATCATGTATGGGCGACCACCTCCCGTACTTGGTAACTTAAGGGGGGATTTGAGTCAGTTGGGAGAAGGAATTACCCGGCAGCAGGTTGTAGAGTTGGGTAAGACTATGGAGGAGGTACAGAAATGGGTACAAGATAGATTACCTGTGAATATTTATCCCCCTGTTCATAGTTATCATCCAGGAGATCAAGTGTGGATTAAAGAGTGGAATAATGTACCGTTAGGGCCCAAGTGGAGAGGTCCTTATGTTGTTCTTTTGTCTACCCCTACAGCGATAAAAGTAGCCGAAGTGACTCCGTGGATACATCACTCCAGGGTTAAACCAGCAGCAGTCGATTCTTGGCAAGTTACAGCAGATCCAGAGAATCCCTGCAAGATCCGGTTAAAACGCACTACTCAGTCGGAGTAACGAGGAACTATTGTGGATTACAAATTTTATTGTTACAGGGATTTGGTGAAGTGAGTGTTTTTAGACGGCCATAATAAAGCCTGTCCGCTCACCAGCACATAGTATATAAGCCAGGGAAAGTCTCGAAGGGACTCCTGTGAAGACGAGCAGAACTCCATTCCCTGCAGCCCTTACATCCTGGAAGCTGAGGTGCCTTCGCACGGACGAAGACTGAGGATGACGGCGAAAGATGTGTTTTTGATAGTGTTTATTTATGTGTGTTTTTATATTCAGGAAGGTAGAGGTACCGACACTCCTAGCTGTGAGGTGTGCATTAAGACTACGAGAACAGGTAACCATATTTCCCAAACCCTAATTTGGCATTCACAACACGAGTGTAAAGGAGATGTATCGAGATGTAGATACCTAAATATAGACTATAGTGTGTGCCATTTAGGAGTAGGAGAACCTAAGTGCTTCAGTCCAGAGTATCAACCCCGTACAATTTGGTTGACTCTCAGGAATGGAGATCCTCAGGGGACCCTAATTAATAAGACGGTGTTAGAATCCGTACATTCTTCGGGTGTTCTGCTATTTGATGCGTGTAAAGCGATATCGAGTGGTAGAAAGCCGTGGAATGTATGTGGGGATCTTAGATGGGAGAGGACGTATGGATCTAATGATAAATATATTTGTCCCAGTAGTAAAAATAAATATGTGAGTCCTAGATGCCCAAATAAAGACTATAACTTTTGCCCATATTGGTCTTGTGTGGGGTGGGCGACTTGGGGACAGACAGTAGACAAAGACATGATAGTGACTAAGTTGCCTACCAGCCCATATTGTAAGTCTATGGAATGTAATCCCATCCATATACTTATAAATAACCCCGATAAGTTCTTAGACAAATATGGCAATTTATTTGGGTTTCAAATATACGGGACGGGTTTAGATCCTGGGACAGTATTATTTATAGGGATAGAGACTGATACGGTATCCTCCCAAACTCATCAAGTATACCATTCCTTTTATGAAGAGATGAGTATAGATAATAAGATCCCCCATAATGCTAAAAACCTGTTTATTGATTTAGCCGAAAGTATTGCCGGTAGTCTTAATGTTACCAACTGCTATGTGTGTGGAGGTACTAACATGGGAGACCAATGGCCTTGGGAAGCAAAGGAGGTAATGTCCGGTTCTGAGGCAGTTGACCAACTAATATCTACACAAGCCGATTATCATATGAGTGTTAGAGGTAAATCTGAGTGGAGATTAAAGACCTCCATCATAGGTTATGTTTGCATAGCAAGGAAAGGAATAATGTATAACACTTCTGTAGGAGAATTAACTTGTCTAGGGCAAAAAGCTTATGATGATGATACAAAGAATACAACTTGGTGGTCGGCTTCAAATGTCTCAGAACCATCTAACCCGTTTGCTAGATACGCCAATTTAAAGGATGTGTGGTTTGATTTATCCATCACATCTACCTGGAGAGCCCCAGCAAATTTGTACTGGATCTGTGGTAAGAAAGCCTATTCGGAGTTGCCACAGGACTGGGAAGGGGCATGTGTGTTGGGTATGCTCAAACCATCCTTCTTCTTGTTACCGATTGAAACAGGTGAGACTTTAGGTGTTAAAGTGTATGATGTGAATCATAGGAAGAAAAGGGGACCCATAGAGATAGGCGCCTGGGAAGATGATGAATGGCCTCCTGTCAGGGTACCTGAGGCCTCTACCTCTAAGGGAGGTAGAGACTTGGTGGTGTATCCGTCCAGGCGAGCTGTTTCCTCCGTTCCTCGCGGTTCATCCAGTCACTTAAACACCGGCCGCGAGGAATCCACGTCCTTTTCTAGCAGGACGCTCAATACGTGACGTCATGACGCTAGCACGAGCAATCTGTCACTCAAGTGTCCGATATCCAATCGGTACTTATCAGAGGCGTGATTTCCATCCAGAGCCAGGGTATTTAAGCTTACTCCTTACTTCAGCTCATTGCCCTGTCGTGGTTCTAGCTTGTCTAGTCACTCAGTGCTCTGGTATTCTAGTTTGCTCTTTTGGTTTTGACTCGGCTCGTTGTACTTCCCTGTTTCTCTGTTATCCCTTGACCCGGCTTGTCTCTCGCTTATCTGTCTTCTCGTTCCCTCGACCTCGGCTTGTCTCTGACTATTCTTTACTCTCGGTACGTTAGTCCGGCCATTCTAAGGCCCGGTATACGTACCTTTCCACTCTTTGTACTCTGCGTGTTGGATCCCTGTCCCGATCCTGACATTACGACAGGGCCAATGGATCCTGCAGGTACAAACAGTCAGCTTGGTTCTTCGGATCCCAGGTTTGACGCCATGGAACATAGGATGGATCAGATGGCTTTGGCACTACAGGCACTTTTGTCTCGTGCTAGTAATCCACCTGAGGAGACACGTACTCCTTCTATCTCTCCTGCAGTCTCAGGTCTAGAGGTAGCCACTGTAGGTGCTTCTTCCCGTATTACCCCACCAGTACGTTATGGCGGGTCACCGGAGAAGTGTCGTGGCTTTCTAAACCAGATTAGCATCCATTTCGAATTACAACCCCGCTCTTATCCTACAGATAGAGCAAAGGTTGGATTTATTATTACTCTGCTCATTGAAAAAGCTTTGAGATGGGCCAATCCTTTATGGGAGAATGATAATCCACTAGTCTATAATTATAATGCCTTTGTAGCTGCGTTTAGAAGAACTTTTGACCCTCCTGGCAGAAAGGTCAATGCAGCTAGATTAATGTTGCGCCTTAAACAGGACAATCGAACACTTGTGGATTATGCACTAGAGTTCAGATCCTTGGCGGCAGAAGTTAAGTGGAACGAACAGGCTTATATAGATGTGTTTCTGAATGGGTTATCAGATGTAATTCTTGACGAGGTCGCTACTAGAGAACTCCCTGAAAATTTGGAGGATTTAATTTCTTTTATATCTCGTATTGATGAACGCTTAAGAGAGAGGCAGAACACTCGAGATAGGACCCGTAGACCCTCCTTTAAACTAGCGCCTACCTTTCAAATCTCTGAGTTCGAAGACTTACGTATTCCTGAACCTATGCAGATAGGCAGTACTCATCTCACTGAAAGGGAGAGACAGTACAGGAGAAGGGAGGGTTTATGTATGTATTGTGGAGTCAGGGGTCATTTACGCCTAAATTGTCCCAATCGTTCGGGAAACGCTCGCACCTAAGTTCCTCTAGAGGACAGGCCTTGGGTGTTTCTACTTTGTCCTCTATTCACAACTACAAGGAGCTCAGGCTTGTGTTACCCGTTTCTTTAAAGTGGGAGAAGGGAGTAGTTAAGACTATGGCACTAATCGATTCTGGAGCTGCTGAGAGCTTTATAGATCAGGGTTTTGCTGCCAAGCATGCTATTCCATCCCAGTTAAAAGAGACACCTCTGGCTGTCGAGGCCATCGATGGTAGACCGTTACTTGAGCCTGTTATTTTCCATGAGACCATACCGATTAACTTGACTGTTGGCATCCTGCATAAAGAGGATATATCCTTAATGCTCATTTCTTCTCCGTCTATTCCCATAGTCCTGGGGTACTCCTGGCTGAGGAGACACAACCCTATTATTAATTGGGAATCAGGGGAGATAGTTTCGTGGGGAGAGAATTGTCAAGAAAAATGCTTGCGGAAGGTCTTACCTCTTGGATTAACTAATACATCGAATACCTCTGACAATCCTACAGAGACACAAATTCCGCCTCAGTATCTAGATTTAAAGGCAGTATTTGACAAAAAGAAAGCCGATACCTTACCCCCACACAGGTCCTTTGATTGCAAAATTAACCTACTCCCTGGTACCATGCCTCCCAGAGGTCATGTATACCCATTATCTATAAAGGAGAACTCAGTCCTAGAGGAATATATTCACGAGAATTTAGACAAGGGATTCATCAGGAGGTCCTCCTCCCCTGCCGGGGCTGGATTTTTTTTGTTAAAAAGAAAGATGGTTCTTTGAGACCTTGTATTGATTATCGAGGCTTGAATAAGATAACCATTAAAAATGCCTACCCGATTCCCTTGATCACCGAACTCTTCGATCGTTTGAAGGGCTCTACAATTTTCACCAAGTTAGACCTCAGAGGGGCATATAACTTGGTGAGAATCCAGCAGGGACATGAGTGGATGACGGCATTCAATACTCGATATGGCCACTATGAATATACTGTCATGCCTTTTGGGTTATGCAATGCGCCAGCGGTATTCCAAGATCTGATTAATGAGGTTCTTAGGGAATTTCAGCAAGAGTGCGTCATTGTATACCTAGATGATATACTCATTCATTCTAGTGACATTGAGATTCATCACAAGCAAGTCAGGAGGGTTTTGCACAAGCTTCTCCAGCATGGCTTGTACTGCAAGTTGGAGAAATGTAGCTTTGATCAAACCCAGGTAACCTTTCTCGGCTATGTGATCTCTGGGGAGGGATTTAAGATGGATCCGGATAAGCTCCAATCCATTCTAGAGTGGCCTTTACCCACAGGTCTTAAAGCCATACAGAGATTTATTGGTTTTTCCAATTATTATAGGCGCTTTATTAAGGGCTATTCTTCCATTATTGCACCTATCACTAACATGACCAAACAGGGGGCTGACACTAAGAATTGGACTACTGAAGCTCTCCTTGCGTTCAAGACTCTCAAGGAGCTTTTCGCTTCCGCTCCAATTTTAGTTCACCCTGACACTTCTCTGCCTTTTTTGCTCGAGGTAGACGCATCAGAGACTGGTTTAGGTGCTGTTCTATCTCAAAGGTTGGGTGTTGATAAACCATTACATCCATGTGGATTTTTCTCTAAAAAATTGACCGGTACTGAAAGCAGGTATGACATTGGTGACAGAGAATTACTAGCGGTTATCAAGGCTTTGAAAGAATGGAGACATTTATTGGAAGGTACATTACATCCTGTTACCATCCTGACAGACCACAAAAACTTGTCCTATATCGGAGAGGCCAAGCGTCTGTCCTCCAGGCAGGCTCGTTGGTCGTTGTTTCTTACCCATTTCAATTACGTTCTGACTTACAGACCTGGGTCAAAGAATTCTAAAGCCGATGCGCTATCTCGCCAATATGAACCCTCTGCTTCAGTTGAACCACTTTTGTCTTCCATTGTACCCAAATGCAATATTATTGCTAATACCAGTCTCAAAATTCATTCTCCGCTACTTGACCAAATCTTGAAGTCACAACATCTAGCTCCCGGAAACACTCCTGAGGGAAGAAACTTTGTTCCTCCTGAACTTCAACTGGAGCTCTTACAATGTTTTCATGAAAGTAAAATAGCTGGCCATCCTGGTATTCGCAAGACATACTCTCTGATATCCAAGGATTTCTGGTGGTCTTCACTTCGAAAGGATATTGAGGAGTTCGTCGCAGCTTGTGAGACTTGTGCCAAGACTAAACTACCTCATGCATCCCCATGTGGCCTGTTACACCCCTTGGACATTCCTGAGAAACCTTGGTCCTGTTTGTCCATAGACTTTATCGTTGATTTGCCTGCTTCCAAAAGACAGACTGTTATTCTCACGGTGGTGGATAGATTTACTAAGATGGCCCATTTCGTGCCATTACCTAAACTTCCGACTTCTCCTGAATTGGCGGAGATTTTTGCGAGAGAAGTTTTTCGTCTACATGGGATTCCTTCAGAGATTGTTTCTGATAGAGGTTCTCAATTTGTCTCACGTTTCTGGAGATCCTTTTGTTCTCAAATGGGCATCAAATTGAACTTTTCCTCTGCCTATCACCCTCAGTCTAACGGAGCTGCTGAACGTACTAATCAAAAGATCGAACAGTATCTGCGTTGCTTTGTTTCCGAACACCAGGACGATTGGGTCGGTCTGATTCCTTGGGCGGAGTTCGCACACAATAACCTTGTTTGCGATTCAACTCGCTCTAGCCCTTTCTTCATGAACTATGGCGTTCATCCTTCGATTTTTCCTTCGGTTTCCTCTTCTCAGGGGATACCGTCGGTTGATGATCATGTCGCCAACCTGAAGAAATTATGGGATCAGACTCGACAAATTCTATTACATAGTTCCTCGCTGTTCAAGAAACACGCTGACAAACATAGAAGAGCGGCTCCTGTTTTTGTTCCTGGGGATAGGGTATGGTTGAGTACTAAGAATATTCGCCTAAAAGTTCCGTCCATGAAATTTGCTCCTCGCTACATAGGCCCTTACAGGGTTCTCACTCGTATCAATCCGGTTGCGTATCGCCTTGCTCTGCCACCTGCCTTACGCATTCCTAACTCTTTTCATGTCTCCTTGTTGAAACCCCTCATTTGCAACAAATTCTCCTCTAAGGTCCCCTCGCCTCGTCCTGTTCAGGTGGAGGGTCGGGAGGAGTACGAGGTCAGCTCCATCATTGACTCCAGAATTTCAAGGGGAAAATTGCAATATCTGGTCAACTGGAGGGGATATGGTCCTGAGGAGAGGAGTTGGGTACCTCAGGAGGACGTCCATGCTTCTCGCCTTCGCAGAGCATTTCACCTCCGCTTCCCATCTCGCCCCGGTTCATTCCGCCCGGTGGGCGTATCTGAGAGGGGGGGTACTGTCAGGGTACCTGAGGCCTCTACCTCTAAGGGAGGTAGAGACTTGGTGGTGTATCCGTCCAGGCGAGCTGTTTCCTCCGTTCCTCGCGGTTCATCCAGTCACTTAAACACCGGCCGCGAGGAATCCACGTCCTTTTCTAGCAGGACGCTCAATACGTGACGTCATGACGCTAGCACGAGCAATCTGTCACTCAAGTGTCCGATATCCAATCGGTACTTATCAGAGGCGTGATTTCCATCCAGAGCCAGGGTATTTAAGCTTACTCCTTACTTCAGCTCATTGCCCTGTCGTGGTTCTAGCTTGTCTAGTCACTCAGTGCTCTGGTATTCTAGTTTGCTCTTTTGGTTTTGACTCGGCTCGTTGTACTTCCCTGTTTCTCTGTTATCCCTTGACCCGGCTTGTCTCTCGCTTATCTGTCTTCTCGTTCCCTCGACCTCGGCTTGTCTCTGACTATTCTTTACTCTCGGTACGTTAGTCCGGCCATTCTAAGGCCCGGTATACGTACCTTTCCACTCTTTGTACTCTGCGTGTTGGATCCCTGTCCCGATCCTGACACCTCCCCAGCGTATCATAGATTATTATGGGCCAGCCACGTGGGCAGAAGATGGTACCTTTGGTTATAGAACCCCTATTTATATGCTCAACCGAATTATAAGATTACAGGCGGTGGTTGAGATTATCACCAACGAGACATCACAAGCGCTCAATCTTCTAGCGAAGCATAATACCAGGATGAGGACAGCAGTATACCAAAATAGATTAGCCTTGGATTACCTTTTGGCAGTAGAGGGAGGTGTATGTGGGAAGTTTAACCTGAGCAATTGCTGTCTTCAAATAGATGACGAAGGGCAAGCAATAGCTGAGCTTACTAGCCATATGGTTAAACTAGCGCATGTGCCTACTCAGGTATGGAAAGGGTATAATCCAAGTAGTTGGTTTGGTAGCTGGTATGAGTGGTTTGGAGGGCTTAAGGCAGTGGTAGGTGGAGTCCTACTGATTTTAATGTTGTGTCTACTCCTGCCGTGTCTTATACCCTTAGTAGTTAGGTCTGTGCAAAGTCTAATAGAAAATATAGCAGAGAGGAAGGCTGCTGCACAGATAATGGCGATTTATAAGTATAAGGCTCTAGATCAGGGAGAACCAATGCAGGAAGATGAGTGTTAAAAGATTCACATCATAAGATAAGTCTGGTCTGGTTCAAGGTAACCTGCGGTGTATGCAAACCAAGGTTAAGTGATGCCTCAAGTAATTGTGAAATATCAAGAGGCATCAAAGGGGGGAATGTGGTGGAATCTCGGTAAAAATAAATTTAGTAGGCCGAGATTACCACGTGGCATGTGTACGTGCATATGCTGACGTATCGATCAGTTGGTTGCACGAGGCAAGATACGATCAGTAGTGTACGGAGCATGTGCAAGGATACAGGATGTAGTATTCCCCTCCTCCATTGTGCTGGACAAGCCATGCGGTCAAGCAGGAAGTTAATTCTTATTTGTATTGATTGGTTAAGAGAATGTGCGGGTGGAGCTTAATATGGGAGGAGTTATGTGCCTATATAAGGAGCCTGCACTATTGTCCGGGGCTCAGAACTTGTGGTATTTTGGTGACGCTAGTCCCTCTGAGTCCCGATCGGTGATCCAATAAAGAATCTCTTCCTTCCTGAAGAAACCTGTGTCCATCTCTCTGTGCTTCGCTTCCGTCAGTTTCTCCGGTATCAACCAAGTCACCCCCTTGCCCAGCATCTGACAGCTGGCTTGTCCGAACTATTAGCCCGCCAGCTTTTACCATACAATCTGGTTGAGTCTGAGGCATTCAAAAAATTTGTAGCTATTGGGACACCGCAGTGGAAGGTACCCGGCCGGAATTTCTTTTCACAAAAGGCAATCCCCAACTTGTACTCGATTGTGCAAAAGGAAGTCATGGCATGTCTGGCACACAGTGTTGGGGCAAGGGTCCATCTGACCACTGATACCTGGTCTGCAAAGCATGGTCAGGGCAGGTATATCACCTACACTGCGCATTGGGTAAACCTGCTGACGGCTGACAAGCAAGGAATGCGTGGCATTGCAGAGGAGTTGGTGACACCGCCACGAATTGCAGGCAGTCCTGCTGCCACCTCCTCTACTCCTCCTACTCCATCCTCTTCCATAACCTCCTCGGCTGAGTCCTCTTGTGCCGCTGCTTCTTGCTCCACATCAACGGCACCCCCCCCAGCTCCCCAGGTACTATTCCACATCCCGGATACGGCAGTGTCACGCCGTCTTGGGTTTGACTTGCTTGAAAGCAGAGAGTCACACCGGACAAGCACTCCTGTCCGCCCTGAACGCACAGGGGGAAAAGTGGCTGACTCCGCAGCAACTGGATATCGGCAAAGTGGTGTGTGACAACGGAAAAAATTTGATAGCGGCTGTAACGGACCGTTTCACTTACAAGAGGATAAAACCCAGTTTAGGCGATAATCCCCTTTCCAGATGCACAGGCAGCTACTGCAAACACCATTCTCCCGACTGGAACCACACGAACACTGGAACAGCTGAACAAGAAAAGCAGACATCGGCTTACACTCTTGGCAGTCAGCATACAATCCCATTCCCCCAAAGACCGAGACGACACATCGCTTTGAGGGTTAAGCAAGAACTCTGGACTGGGACACCCAGTCTGGCTTTTATTACAAACAAGTACATACAGGACACTCCCAGGGGGAGGATGAATTTAACCAATCACATGGATGTACCTCCCACACATTTCCTCCCCTTAGATTAGCACTTAACATAATTATACCGTACAATTCCTGGATGTACCCCAAATACATATGCTACACCTCCAAAACAGGTATCCCCTGATAGCCCTTATTCAGGGGGACAACATATCCAAGAATCAGGTCATTCGGATGAATGGTTCGGGAGATATGAGGTTCCAAAGATTTGACCGACCGCATGGGTAAAGTATCCGAAAACAGTTCCATGCATTTTGGCCCTGCGGTCGGTCACAAACAAGGGAATGAAAACAGACGAATTGCCTGTGTTATAGAGCCTGGAGAGGGTTTGAATGAATTCCCTTGTTTGTGGGGTTCTTTCTACCGAACGGCGGGTCATTCGGTAGCTTTTATACGAATTTCTGGAAGTATGGAGGTCTCAGCGGTGTTTGCCTAGTCAAGTGTCCGATTTTAGTTCCAGACACTCGACGGCAAAACACCGCTGTTCGGTAGTTTAAGATGGCCGCCGCCACGTGTTTGGCTCCCGAATGGCGGCCACCCAGAGGACACAGACCACACTGCACTGATTGCCAATTACCCGTTTGCAACATTGTTGCAAACTGTAATTGGAGGCACACTTATTCCTGGGTGGTCTGGTTGTTCGGTAGTTTCACTCAATATACTGAATGGAGTGATTCTACCGAACAATCAGATGAATGCTGCATACAAATCACCCAGGATAAACTTAACACATATATAAATACATATATAATATTACAGGCAGTACACTAGAATATGCTTCACAGTCTTAAAGGGACAGTAGTCCCAAAAGTCCCAATATGTCCATCGCTGATTTTAAAGGGCCAGTAGCAGCAATATACATTATTACATGCCCAAATATAGTGTTTATAGAGCAATATGTCCATGGGCCGTAGTCGCAGGGCAGGAGGCTAGCAGCCAGGCCTCTCCAGTTCACAGTGGCGAAGCTGGTTTCGCCACAGCGGCATTGAAGTTGGGCAAGTTGATACATGTGCCGTGCATGGCACATGTGTGTAATCTGATCGTACAACGCTTTGTGCATAAGTACACAGGCTTACAGGACGTCCTGAAGCAGGCCAGGAAGGTGTGTGGCCATTTCAGGCGTTCCTACACAGCCATGGCTCACTTTGCCGATATCCAGCGGCGAAACAACATGCCAGTGAGGCGCATGATTTGCGACAGCCCTACACGTTGGAATTCAACACTCCTAATGTTCGACCGCCTGCTCCAACAAGAAAAAGCTTTTAATGAATATTTGTATGACCGGGGTGCTAGGACAGCCTCTGGGGAGCTGGGAATTTTTTTGCCACGTTACTGGACGCTCATGCGCAATGCCTGTAGGCTCATGCGTCCTTTTGAGGAGGTGACAAACCTAGTCAGTCGCACCGAAGGCACCATCAGCGACATCATACCATTTGTTTTCTTCATGGAGCGTGCCCTGCGAAGAGTGCTGGATCAGGCTGTAGATGAGCGTGAAGAGGAAGAGGAAGAGTTGTGGTCACCATCACCACCAGAAACAGCCTTATCAGCATCGCTTGCTGGACCTGCGGCAACGCTGGATGAGGATTGTGAGGAAGAGGAGTCAGAGGAGGATTGTAGCTTTGAGGAGGAGGAGGAGGAGCAAGACCAAACACAACAGGCATCCCAGGGTGCTCGTTGTCACCTATCTGGTACCCGTGGTGTTGTACGTGGCTGGGGGGAAGAACATACCTTCAATGACATCAGTGAGGAGGAGGAACGGGAAATGAGTAGCTCGGCATCCAACCTTGTGCAAATGGGGTCTTTCATGCTGTCCTGCCTGTTGAGGGACCCTCGTATAAAAAGGCTGAAGGAGAACGAACTGTACTGGGTGTCCACGCTACTAGACCCCCGGTATAAGCAGAAAGTGGCGGAAATGTTACCCAATTACAACAAGTCGGAAAGGATGCAGCATTTGCAAAATAAATTAAAAAGTATGCTTTACACAGCGTATAAGGGTGATGTCACAGCACAACGGGAATCTAACAGGGGGAGAGGTGGAAGTCATCCTCCTCCTCCTCCTCCCACGACCATGCCGGCAAGGACAGGACGCTTTAAAGACGTGTTGTTGATGGAGGACATGCGGACCTTTTTAAGTCCTATGCATCGCCACAGCCCTTCGGGATCCACCCTCAGAGAGCAACTCGACCGACAGGTAGCAGACTACCTCGCCTTAACTGCAGATATCGACACTCTGAGGAGCGATGAACCACTTGACTACTGGGTGTGCAGGCTTGACCTGTGGCCTGAGCTATCCCAATTTGCGATAGAACTTCTGGCCTGCCCCGCTTCAAGTGTCCTGTCAGAAAGGACCTTCAGTGCAGCAGGAGGTATTGTCACTGAGAAGAGAAGTCGCCTAGGTCAAAAAAGTCTAGATTACCTCACCTTTATTAAGATGAATGAGGGATGGATCCCGAAGGGACTGACACTGGACGATACATTCGATTAAAAAAGGCCTGATGAGATGAGCTGCCTTGGGCTAAAATTTGTCCACACGCTGCTGTATTTTAGCTCTGAATGACGTTTGACTTGCGTGACTTATCCGCCACCAACTAGGGTTCAAGCCGCCATGTTTTAGGGCACTTTCTGCCTGTGAAACAAACATCAATTTTTCTGGACGCTGCTACAGCAGCGGCTGCAACAATACCAAATTTTTCAGGCATGTGTACATGCCTAATTTTTAGGCCCACTGGTGCAAGTGGACTGATTACAATTACAGGGCCTCTAAAGAGTCCTGTATTGTTATTTGTCGTCACTACCTTCCCGCGTCGGGAGTGGGTCATTTGCACCCCTGCTGCCTTCCTTGCATGTGGTAGCTGTTTGTCAGGGATTTGTCAATCCATATCTGCCAAGTGACCCTATGTAGGGGGAACAGTCCCTATTCTGCTCTGTGTCAGTGTGTATCATGGTCTCTGTGGACAAGGAACAGTCTCTATTCTGCTCTGTGTCAGTGTGTATCAGGGGTTTTGAGGACAGGTGTCAATCCATATCTGCCAAGTTACCCTATGTATATCTGCTGTCAGTACACAGGAAAAGTTTAAATATTTCTTGTTCTACGTTCTCTGCAACTCCACGCACCGACTCATCCAATACGTGAAGATCTGGGGTTTCTCTGACTCTCCTCAGTAGTGTATCAAACAGAGTCTGCACTGTGGTAACACAGACATCTTCAGGACATAACTCAACTATTTGCAGATAGGCAGTCTGCAGCTTCTCTTTTTCACCTGTTCTCTTCTTTCTCTTATGCGTATTCTTGTCTATATGCAGGTGGTCTCTTGCCTTTCTTTTAACCAATTCGTTCCTTCCATATGGTTTCAAAAGATCTCTGGCATCATTACTTTCAACGCAAATAACGTCATCATAGTTAGTCTCCTCATTATTCACCGGGAAGAGAGTGTTTGCACAGACTACCAACAGCATGCTCTTGCCATTGCCTACTCCACCTTCAACGACAGGGTGCAAGTCCCAAGGAGAAGGATCATTCACTTTATTATCTGTCTTTATTTCACAAGTAGTGCCTGGAACATGCTCATGGGTCACAAGATGTAAATCTGGACTAATGTCAACCCCAGGGTCTGGAAAATCTAAAGAGTCCTGTATTGTTATTTGTCGTCACTACCTTCCCGCGTCGGGAAGATTTCTTGCATAGGGCGCCCAAAGGCCTAAGGCTGGCCCTGTGCATGGGTCAGTGGCTCTGCACCAGACTTCCCTCCAATTGATCAAGGTTAAAGGATTTCAAGTGGACTGATTACAATCACAGGGCCTCTAAAGCGTCCTGTATTGTTATTTGTCGTCACTACCTTCCCGCGTCGGGAAGATTTCTTGCACAGGGCGCCCAAAGGCCTAAGGCTGGCCCTGCGCATGGGTCAGTGGCTCTGCACCAGACTTCCCTCCAATTGATCAAAGTTAAAGGATTTCAAGTGGACTGATTACAATCACAGGGCCTCTAAAGAGTACTGTATTGTTATTTGTCGTCACTACCTTCCCGCGTCGGGAAGATTTCTTGCACAGGGCGCCCAAAGGCCTAAGGCTGGCCCTGTGCATGGGTCAGTGGCTCTGCACCAGACTTCCCTCCAATTGATCAAAGTTAAAGGATTTCAAGTGGACTGATTACAATCACAGGGCCTCTAAAGAGTCCTGTATTGTTATTTGTCGTCACTACCTTCCTGCGTCGGGAAGATTTCTTGCACAGGGCGCCCAAAGGCCTAAGGCTGGCCCTGCGCATGGGTCAGTGGCTCTGCACCAGACTTCCCTCCAATTGATCAAAGTTAAAGGATTTCAAGTGGACTGATTACAATCACAGGGCCTCTAAAGAGTCATGTATTGTTATTTGTCGTCACTACCTTCCCGCGTCGGGAAGATTTCTTGCACAGGGCGCCCGAAGGCCTAAGGCTGGCCCTGCGCATGAGTCAGTGGCTCTGCACCAGACTTCCCTCCAATTGATCAAAGTTAAAGGATTTCAAGTGGACTGATTACAATCACAGGGCCTCTAAAGAGTCCTGTATTGTTATTTGTCGTCACTACCTTCCCGCGTCGGGAAGATTTCTTGCACAGGGCGCCCAAAGGCCTAAGGCTGGCCCTGCGCATGGGTCAGTGGCTCTGCACCAGACTTCCCTCCAATCGATCAAAGTTAAAGGATTTCAAGTGGACTGATTACAATCACAGGGCCTCTAAAGAGTACTGTATTGTTATTTGTCGTCACTACCTTCCCGCGTCGGGAAGATTTCTTGCACAGGGCGCCCAAAGGCCTAAGGCTGGCCCTGTGCATGGGTCAGTGGCTCTGCACCAGACTTCCCTCCAATTGATCAAAGTTAAAGGATTTCAAGTGGACTGATTACAATCACAGGGCCTCTAAAGAGTCCTGTATTGTTATTTGTCGTCACTACCTTCCCGCGTCGGGAGTGGGTCATTTGCGCCCCTGCTGCCTTCCTTGCATGTGGTAGCTGTTTGTCAGGGATTTGTCAATCCATATCTGCCAAGTGACCCTATGTAGGGGGAACAGTCCCTATTCTGCTCTGTGTCAGTGTGTATCATGGTCTCTGTGGACAACAAACAGTCTCTATTCTGCTCTGTGTCAGTGTGTATCAGGGGTTTTGAGGACAGGTGTCAATCCATATCTGCCAAGTGACCCTATGTAGGGGGAACAGTCTCTATTCTGCTCTGTGTCAGTGTGTATCAGGGATCATTAGGACAGGTGTCAATCCATATCTGCCAAGTGACCCTATGTAGGAGGAAAAGTCTCTATTCTGCTCTGTGTCAGTGTGTATCAGGGATCATTAGGACAGGTGTCAATCCATATCTGCCAAGTGACCCTATGTAGGAGGAACAGTCTCTATTCTGCTCTGTGTCAGTGTGTATCAGGGATCATTAGGACAGGTGTCAATCCATATCTGCCAAGTGACCCTATGTAGGAGGAACAGTCCCTATTCTGCTCTGTGTCAGTGTGTATCAGGGATCATTAGGACAGGTGTCAATCCATATCTGCCAAGTGACCCTATGTATGAGGAAGAGTCCCTATTCTGCTCTGTGTCAATGTGTATCAGGGATCATTAGGATAGGTGTCAATCCATATCTGCCAAGTGACCCTATGTAGGGGGAACAGTCTCTATTCTGCTCTGTGTCGGTGTGTATCAGGGATCACTAGGACAGGTGTCAATCCATATCTGCCAAGTGACCCTATGTAGGAGAAACAGTCTCTATTCTGCTCTGTGTCAGTGTGTATCAGGGATCATTAGGATAGGTGTCAATCCATATCTGCCAAGTGACCCTATGTAGGAGGAACAGTCCCTATTCTGCTCTGTGTCAGTGTGTATCAGGGATCAAGTGACCCTATGTAGGAGGAACAGTCCCTATTCTGCTCTATTCTGCTCTGTGTCAGTGTGTATCAGGGATCATTAGGGTAGGTGTCAAGCCATATCTGCCATATCTGCCAAGTGACCCTATGTAGGGGGAACAGTCTCTATTCTGCTCTGTGTCAGTGTGTATCAGGGATAATTAGGATAGGTGTCAATCCATATCTGCCAAGTGACCCTATGTAGGAGGAACAGTCCCTATTCTGCTCTGTGTCAGTGTGTATCAGGGATCATTAGGATAGGTGTCAATCCATATCTGACAAGTGACCCTATGTAGGGGGAACAGTCTCTATTCTGCTCTGTGTCAGTGTGTATCAGGGATCATTAGGACAGGTGTCAATCCATATCTGCCAAGTGACCCTATGTAGGAGGAACAGTCTCTATTCTGCTCTGTGTCAGTGTGTATCAGGGATCATTAGGACAGGTGTCAATCCATATCTGCCAAGTGACCCTATGTAGGAGGAAGAGTCTCTATTCTGCTCTGTGTCAGTGTGTATCAGGGATCATTAGGACAGGTGTCAATCCATATCTGCCAAGTGACCCTATGTAGGAGGAACAGTCCCTATTCTGCTCTGTGTCAGTGTGTATCAGGGATCATTAGGACAGGTGTCAATCCATATCTGCCAAGTGACCCTATGTAGGAGGAACAGTCCCTATTCTGCTCTGTGTCAGTGTGTATCAGGGATCATTAGGATAGGTGTCAATCCATATCTGCCAAGTGACCCTATGTAGGGGGAACAGTCTCTATTCTGCTCTGTGTCAGTGTGTATCAGGGATCATTAGGATAGGTGTCAATCCATATCTGCCAAGTGACCCTATGTAGGGGGAACAGTCCCTATTCTGCTCTATGTCAGTGTGTATCATGGTCTCTGTGGACAAGGAACAGTCTCTATTCTGCTCTGTGTCAGTGTGTATCAGGGGTTTTGAGGACAGGTGTCAATCCATATCTGCCAAGTGACCCTATGTAAGGGGAACAGTCTCTATTCTGCTCTGTGTCAGTGTGTATCTGGGGTTTTGAGGACAGGTGTCAATCCATATCTGCCAAGTGACCCTATGTAGGGGGAACAGTCTCTATTCTGCTCTGTGTCAGTGTGTATCAGGGCTGGGCTTTGAGGACAGGTGTCAATGTTAGGTGATGTCTGCCCTTTATGGATTAAAAGCAGACTCTGCATCAACTGTGCAATTTTCCATGGGAGTTTTGCCATGGATCCCCCTCTGGCATGCCACAGTCCAGGTGTTAGTCCCCTTGAAACAACTTTTCCATCACTATTGTGGCCAGAAAGAGTCCTTGTTGTTTTTAAAATTCGCCTGCCCATTGAAGTCAATGGCGGTTCGTGCGGTTCGCCGGTTCGCGAACAAAACTAACCGTCAAATACTGTGCTTACATTTCAGTTTTAACAATTCAAATTCTTTAGGTGCTAAAAAGTAAATTTGGTGCCTGCACTTCATATCTGAGAGTCAAATAGAACTGTCAAATACTGCTGTGACATAGCAGTTTTAACAATTCTAATTCTTTAGGTGCTAAATAGTCAATTTGGTGCCTGCCCATCAAATCTGAGAGTCAAATAGAACTGTCAAATACTGCTGTGACATAGCAGTTTTAACAATTCTAATTCTTTAGGTGCTAAAAAGTAAATTTGGTGCCTGCACTTCATATCTGAGAGTCAAATAGAACGGTCAAATATTGTGCTTACATTGCAGTTTTAAAAATTCTAATTCTTTAGGTGCAAAAAAGTTAATTTGGTGCCTGCACTTCATATCTGAGAGTAATATTGAACCGTCAAATACTGCTGTGATATAGCAGTTTTAAACATTCATATATTTCTGCTGCTAAATAGTACATTTGCGGTCTGCGGTGCACTTCATATCTGAGAGTCAAATAGAACCGTCAAATACTGTGCTTACAGCGCATTTTAAAAATTTGCATTTTTAAAGTGCTAAATAGTACATTTGGTGCCTGCACTTCATATCTGAGAGTCAAATGGAACCGTCAAATACTGCTGTGACATAAGTTTTAAACATTCTAATTCTTTAGGTGCTAAAAAGTAAATTTGGTGCCTGCACTTTATATTTGAGAGTCAAATAGTACCGTCAAATATTGTGCTTACATTGCAGTTTTAAAAATTCTAATTCTTTATGTGCTAAAATGTAAATTTGGTGCCTGTACTTCATATCTGAGAGTCAAATAGAATTGTTAAAACTGTTCTCTAAGCACTATATTTGACAGTTCTATTTGACTCTCAGATATGAAGTGCAGACACCAAATTGACATTTAGCAGCTAGAGAATTTGAATTTTTAAAACTGCTATGTAAGCACAATATTTCATGGTCCTATTTGACTGTCAGATATCAAGTGCAGGCACCAAATTTACTTTTTAGCACCCAAAGAATTAGAATTGTTAAAACTGCACAATAAGCACAATATTTGACGGTTCTATTTGACTCTCAGATATGAAGTGCAGGCACCAAATTTACTTTTTAGCACCTAAAGAATTAGAATTGTTAAATCTGAAATGTAAGCACAGTATTTGACAGTTCTATTTGACTCTCAGATATGAAGTGCAGGCACCAAATTGACATTTAGCACCTAGAGAAATTGAATTTTTAAAACTGCTATGTAAGCACAATAGTTTATGATCCTATTTGACTCTTAGATATGAAGTGCAGGCACCAAATTTACTATTTAGCACATAAAGAATTTGAATTGTTAAAACTGCACTATAAGCACAGTATTTGACGGTTCTATTTGACTCTCAGATATGAAGTGCAGGCACCAAATTTACTTTTTAGCACCTAAAGAATTAGAATTGTTAAAACTGTTCTCTAAGCACTATATTTGACAGTTCTATTTGACTCTCAGATATGAAGTGCAGACACCAAATTGACATTTAGCAGCTTGAGAATTTGAATTTTTAAAACTGCAATGTAAGCACAATATTTGATGGTCCTATTTGACTGTCAGATATCAAGTGCAGGCACCAAATTTACTTTTTAGCACCCAAAGAATTAGAATTGTTAAAACTGCACAATAAGCACAATATTTGACGGTTCTATTTGACTCTCAGATATGAAGTGCAGGCACCAAATTTACTTTTTAGCACCTAAAGAATTAGAATTGTTAAATCTGAAATGTAAGCACAGTATTTGACGTTTCTATTTGACTCTCAGATATGACGTGCAGGCACCAAATTAACTTTTTTGCACCTAAAGAATTAGAATTTTTAAAACTGCAATGTAAGCACAATATTTTACGGTTCTTTTGGACTCTCAGATATGAAGTGCAGGCACCAAATTTACTTTTTAGCACCTAAAGAATTAGAATTGTTAAATCTGGAATGTAAGCACAGTATTTGACGTTTCTATTTGACTCTCAGATATGACGTGCAGGCACCAAATTAACTTTTTTGCACCTAAAGAATTAGAATTTTTAAAACTGCAATGTAAGCACAATATTTTACGGTTCTTTTTGACTCTCAGTTATGAAGTGAAGGCACCAAATTTACTTTTTAGCACCTAAAGAATTTGAATTGTTAAAACTGCGCTGTAAGCACAGTATTTGACAGTTCTGTTTGACTCTCAGATTTGAAGTGCAGGCACCAAATTGACTTTTTAGCACCTAAAGAATTAGAATTTTTAAAACTGCTATGTCAAAGCAGTTTTTGACGGTTCTATTTGACTCTCAGATATCATGTGCAGGCACCAAATTGACTTTTTAGTACCTAAAGAATTAGAATTTTTAAAACTGAAATGTAAGCACATTATTTGACAGTTCTATTTGATTTTCAGATATGAAGTGCAGGCACCAAATTGACTATTTAGCACCTAAAGAATTAGAATTTTTAAAAGTGAAATATAAGCACAGTATTTGACAGTTCTATTTGACTCTCTGATATGAAGTGCAGGCACCAAATTTACTTATTAGCAGCTAAAGAATTTGAATGTTTAAAACTGCGCTGTAAGCACAGTATTTGACAGTTCTATTTGACTCTCAGATTTGAAGTGCAGGCACCAAATTTACTTTTTAGCAGCTAAAGAATTTGAATGTTTAAAACTGTGCTGTAAGCACTGTATTTGACGGTTCTATTTGACTCTCAGATATTAAGTGCAGGAACCAAATTTACTTTTTAGCACCTAAAGAATTATAATTGTTAAAACTGAAATGTAAGCACAGTATTTGACGGTTCTATTTGACTCTCAGATATGATGTGCAAGCACCAAATTAACTTTTTAGCACCTAAAGAATTAAAATTTGTAAAATTGCAATGTAAGCACAATATTTGACGGTTCTATTTGACTCTCAGATATGACGTGCAGGCACCAAATTTACTTTTTAGCACCTAAAGAATTTGAATTTTTAAAACTGCAATGTAAGCACAATATTTGACGGTTCTATTTGACTCTCAGATATGAAGTGCAGGTACCAAATTGACTTTTTAGCATCTAAAGAATTTGAAATTTTAAAACTGCTATGTCAAAGCAGTTTTTGACGGTTCTATTTGACTCTCAGATATGAAGTGCAGGCACCAAATTAACTTTTTTGCACCTAAAGAATTAGAATTTTTAAAACTGCTATGTAAGCACAATATTTGATGGTTTAACTTTAATCTCAGATATAAAGTGCAGGCACAAAATTGACTTTTTTGAACCTAAAGAATTAGAATTTTTAAAACTGCAATGTAAGCACAATATTTTACGGTTCTTTTTGACTCTCAGATATGAAGTTAAGGCAGCAAATTTACTTTTTAGCACCTAAAGAATTAGAATTTTTAAAACTGCTATGTAAGCACAATATTTGATGGTTTAACTTTAATCTCAGATATGAAGTGCAGGCACCAAATTGACTTTTTAGCACCTAAAGAATTAGAAATGTTAAAACTGCACTGTAAGCACAGTATTTGACGGTTCTATTAGACTCTCAGATATGAAGTGCAGGCACCAAATTTACTTTTTAGCACCTAAAGAATTAGAATTTTGAAAACTGCTATGTCAAAGCAGTTTTTGACGGTTCTATTTGAATCTCAGATATCATGTGCAGGCACCAAATTGACTTTTTAGTACCTAAAGAATTAGAATTTTTAAAACTGAAATGTAAGCACATTATTTGACAGTTCTATTTGACTCTCAGATATGAAGTGCAGGCACCAAATTGACATTTAGCACCTAGAGAAATTGAATTTTTAAAACTGCTATGTAAGCACAATATTTTATGGTCCTATTTGAATCTTAGATATGAAGTGCAGGAAACAAATTTACTTTTAAGCACCCAAAGAATTAAAATTGTTAAAACTAAAATGTAAGCACAGTATTTGACGTTTCTATTTGACTCTCAGATATGACGTGCAGGCACCAAATTAACTTTTTTGCACCTAAAGAATTAGAATTTTTAAAACTGCAATGTAAGCACAATATTTGACGGTTCTTTTGGACTCTCAGATATGAAGTGCAGGCACCAAATTTACGTTTTAGCACCTAAAGAATTAGAATTGTTAAATCTGAAATGTAAGCACAGTATTTGACGTTTCTATTTGACTCTCAGATATGACGTGCAGGCACCAAATTAACTTTTTTGCACCTAAAGAATTAGAATTTTTAAAACTGCAATGTAAGCACAATATTTTACGGTTCTTTTTGACTCTCAGATATGAATTGAAGGCACCAAATTTACTTTTTAGCACCTAAAGAATTTGAATTTTCAAAACTGCTATGTAAGCACAATATTTGATGGTTTAACTTTAATCTCAGATATAAAGTGCAGGCACCAAATTGACTTTTTTGAACCTAGAGAATTAGAATTTTTAAAACTGCAATGTAAGCACAATATTTTACGGTTCTTTTTGACTCTCAGATATGAAGTTAAGGCACCAAATTTACTTTTTGGCATCTAAAGAATTAGAATTGTTAAAACTGCGCTGTAAGCACAGTATTTGACAGTTCTGTTTGACTCTCAGATATGCAGTGCAGACACCAAATTGACATTTAGCAGCTAGAGAATTTGAATTTTTAAAACTGCTATGTCAAAGCAGTTTTTGACGGTTCTATTTGACTCTCAGATATGAAGTGCAGACACCAAATTGACATTTAGCAGCTTGACAATTTGAATTTTTAAAACTGCTATGTAAGCACAATATTTTACGGTTCTTTTTGACTCTAAGATATGAAGTTAAGGCACCAAATTTACTTTTTGGCACCTAAAGAATTAGAATTGTTAAAACTGCGCTGTAAGCACAGTATTTGACAGTTCTGTTTGACTCTCAGATATGCAGTGCAGACACCAAATTGACATTTAGCAGCTAGAGAATTTGAATTTTTAAAACTGCTATGTCAAAGCAGTTTTTGACGGTTCTATTTGACTCTCAGATATCATGTGCAGGCACCAAATTGACTTTTTAGTACCTAAAGAATTAGAATTTTTAAAACTGAAATGTAAGCACATTATTTGACAGTTCTATTTGATTTTCAGATATGAAGTGCAGGCACCAAATTGACTATTTAGCACCTAAAGAATTAGAATTTTTAAAAGTGAAATATAAGCACAGTATTTGACAGTTCTATTTGACTCTCTGATATGAAGTGCAGGCACCAAATTTACTTATTAGCAGCTAAAGAATTTGAATGTTTAAAACTGCGCTGTAAGCACAGTATTTGACAGTTCTATTTGACTCTCAGATTTGAAGTGCAGGCACCAAATTTACTTTTTAGCACCTAAAGAATTATAATTGTTAAAACTGAAATGTAAGCACAGTATTTGACGGTTCTATTTGACTCTCAGATATGATGTGCAAGCACCAAATTAACTTTTTAGCACCTAAAGAATTAAAATTTGTAAAATTGCAATGTAAGCACAATATTTGACGGTTCTATTTGACTCTCAGATATGACGTGCAGGCACCAAATTTACTTTTTAGCACCTAAAGAATTTGAATTTTTAAAACTGCAATGTAAGCACAATATTTGACGGTTCTATTTGACTCTCAGATATGAAGTGCAGGTACCAAATTGACTTTTTAGCATCTAAAGAATTCGAAATTTTAAAACTGCTATGTCAAAGCAGTTTTTGACGGTTCTATTTGACTCTCAGATATGAAGTGCAGGCACCAAATTAACTTTTTTGCACCTAAAGAATTAGAATTTTTAAAACTGCTATGTAAGCACAATATTTGATGGTTTAACTTTAATCTCAGATATAAAGTGCAGGCACCAAATTGACTTTTTAGCACCTAAAGAATTAGAATTTTTAAAACTGCAATGTAAGCACAATATTTTACGGTTCTTTTTGACTCTCAGATATGAAGTGCAGGCACCAAATTGACTTTTTAGCACCTAAAGAATTAGAAATGTTAAAACTGCACTGTAAGCACAGTATTTGACGGTTCTATTTTACTCTCAGATATGAAGTGCAGGCACCAAATTTACTTTTTAGCACCTAAAGAATTAGAATTGTTAAAACTGCGCTGTAAGCACAGTATTTGACAGTTCTGTTTGACTCTCAGATTTGAAGTGCAGGTACCAAATTGACTTTTTAGCACCTAAAGAATTAGAATTTTGAAAACTGCTATGTCAAAGCAGTTTTTGACGGTTCTATTTGACTCTCAGATATCATGTGCAGGCACCAAATTGACTTTTTAGTACCTAAAGAATTAGAATTTTTAAAACTGAAATGTAAGCACATTATTTGACAGTTCTATTTGACTCTCAGATATGAAGTGCAGGCACCAAATTGACATTTAGCACCTAGAGAAATTGAATTTTTAAAACTGCTATGTAAGCACAATATTTTATGGTCCTATTTGAATCTTAGATATGAAGTGCAGGAAACAAATTTACTTTTAAGCACCCAAAGAATTAGAATTGTTAAAACTAAAATGTAAGCACAGTATTTGACGTTTCTATTTGACTCTCAGATATGACGTGCAGGCACCAAATTAACTTTTTTGCACCTAAAGAATTAGAATTTTTAAAACTGCAATGTAAGCACAATATTTGACGGTTCTTTTGGACTCTCAGATATGAAGTGCAGGCACCAAATTTACGTTTTAGCACCTAAAGAATTAGAATTGTTAAATCTGAAATGTAAGCACAGTATTTGACGTTTCTATTTGACTCTCAGATATGACGTGCAGGCACCAAATTAACTTTTTTGCACCTAAAGAATTAGAATTTTTAAAACTGCAATGTAAGCACAATATTTTACGGTTCTTTTTGACTCTCAGATATGAATTGAAGGCACCAAATTTACTTTTTAGCACCTAAAGAATTTGAATTTTCAAAACTGCTATGTAAGCACAATATTTGATGGTTTAACTTTAATCTCAGATATAAAGTGCAGGCACCAAATTGACTTTTTTGAACCTAGAGAATTAGAATTTTTAAAACTGCAATGTAAGCACAATATTTTACGGTTCTTTTTGACTCTCAGATATGAAGTTAAGGCACCAAATTTACTTTTTGGCACCTAAAGAATTAGAATTGTTAAAACTGCGCTGTAAGCACAGTATTTGACAGTTCTGTTTGACTCTCAGATATGCAGTGCAGACACCAAATTGACATTTAGCAGCTAGAGAATTTGAATTTTTAAAACTGCTATGTCAAAGCAGTTTTTGACGGTTCTATTTGACTCTCAGATATGAAGTGCAGACACCAAATTGACATTTAGCAGCTTGACAATTTGAATTTTTAAAACTGCTATGTAAGCACAATATTTTACGGTTCTTTTTGACTCTCAGATATGAAGTTAAGGCACCAAATTTACTTTTTGGCACCTAAAGAATTAGAATTGTTAAAACTGCGCTGTAAGCACAGTATTTGACAGTTCTGTTTGACTCTCAGATATGCAGTGCAGACACCAAATTGACATTTAGCAGCTAGAGAATTTGAATTTTTAAAACTGCTATGTCAAAGCAGTTTTTGACGGTTCTATTTGACTCTCAGATATCATGTGCAGGCACCAAATTGACTTTTTAGTACCTAAAGAATTAGAATTTTTAAAACTGAAATGTAAGCACATTATTTGACAGTTCTATTTGATTTTCAGATATGAAGTGCAGGCACCAAATTGACTATTTAGCACCTAAAGAATTAGAATTTTTAAAAGTGAAATATAAGCACAGTATTTGACAGTTCTATTTGACTCTCTGATATGAAGTGCAGGCACCAAATTTACTTATTAGCAGCTAAAGAATTTGAATGT
The DNA here is from genome assembly GCF_036172605.1 of Pelobates fuscus. Lineage (NCBI taxonomy): Eukaryota > Metazoa > Chordata > Amphibia > Anura > Pelobatidae > Pelobates > Pelobates fuscus. The sequence continues at coordinate 141,368,421 of NC_086319.1, forward strand.
TTAAAACTGCGCTGTAAGCACAGTATTTGACAGTTCTATTTGACTCTCAGATTTGAAGTGCAGGCACCAAATTTACTTTTTAGCACCTAAAGAATTATAATTGTTAAAACTGAAATGTAAGCACAGTATTTGACGGTTCTATTTGACTCTCAGATATGATGTGCAAGCACCAAATTAACTTTTTAGCACCTAAAGAATTAAAATTTGTAAAATTGCAATGTAAGCACAATATTTGACGGTTCTATTTGACTCTCAGATATGACGTGCAGGCACCAAATTTACTTTTTAGCACCTAAAGAATTTGAATTTTTAAAACTGCAATGTAAGCACAATATTTGACGGTTCTATTTGACTCTCAGATATGAAGTGCAGGTACCAAATTGACTTTTTAGCATCTAAAGAATTCGAAATTTTAAAACTGCTATGTCAAAGCAGTTTTTGACGGTTCTATTTGACTCTCAGATATGAAGTGCAGGCACCAAATTGACATTTAGCACCTAGAGAAATTGAATTTTTAAAACTGCTATGTAAGCACAATATTTTATGGTCCTATTTGAATCTTAGATATGAAGTGCAGGAACCAAATTTTCTTTTTAGCACCCAAAGAATTAGAATTGTTAAAACTAAAATGTAAGCACAGTATTTGACGTTTCTATTTGACTCTCAGATATGACGTGCAGGCACCAAATTAACTTTTTTGCACCTGAAGAATTAGAATTTTTAAAACTGCAATGTAAACACAATATTTGACGGTTCTTTTGGACTCTCAGATATGAAGTGCAGGCACCAAATTTACTTTTTAGCACCTAAAGAATTAGAATTGTTAAATCTGAAATGTAAGCACAGTATTTGACGTTTCTATTTGACTCTCAGATATGACGTGCAGGCACCAAATTAACTTTTTTGCACCTAAAGAATTAGAATTTTTAAAACTGCAATGTAAGCACAATATTTTACGGTTCTTTTTGACTCTCAGATATGAATTGAAGGCACCAAATTTACTTTTTAGCACCTAAAGAATTTGAATTTTTAAAACTGCTATGTAAGCACAATATTTGATGGTTTAACTTTAATCTCAGATATAAAGTGCAGGCACCAAATTGACTTTTTTGAACCTAGAGAATTAGAATTTTTAAAACTGCAATGTAAGCACAATATTTTACGGTTCTTTTTGACTCTCAGATATGAAGTTAAGGCACCAAATTTACTTTTTGGCACCTAAAGAATTAGAATTGTTAAAACTGCGCTGTAAGCACAGTATTTGACAGTTCTGTTTGACTCTCAGATATGAAGTGCAGACACCAAATTGACATTTAGCAGCTAGAGAATTTGAATTTTTTAAAACTGCTATGTCAAAGCAGTTTTTGACGGTTCTATTTGACTCTCAGATATCATGTGCAGGCACCAAATTGACTTTTTAGTACCTAAAGAATTAGAATTTTTAAAACTGAAATGTAAGCACATTATTTGACAGTTCTATTTGACTCTCAGATATGAAGTGCAGGCAGCAAATTGACATTTAGCACCTAGTGAAATTGAATTTTTAAAACTGCTATGTAAGCACAATATTTTATGGTCCTATTTGACTCTTAGATATGAAGTGCAGGCACCAAATTTACTTTTTAGCACCCAAAGAATTAGAATTGTTAAAACTGCACTGTAAGCACAGTATTTGACGGTTCTATTTGACTCCCAGATATGAAGTGCAGGCACCAAATTTACTTTTTAGCACCTAAAGAATTAGAATTGTTAAATCTGAAATGTAAGCACAGTATTTGACAGTTCTATTTTACTCTCAGATATGAAGTGCAGGCACCAAATTGACATTTAGCACCTAGAGAAATTGAATTTTTAAAACTGCTATGTAAGCACAATATTTTATGGTCCTATTTGACTCTTAGATATGAAGTGCAGGCACCAAATTTACTTTTTAGCACCCAAAGAATTAGAATTGTTAAAACTGCACTATAAGCACAGTATTTGACGGTTCTATTTGACTCTCAGATATGAAGTGCAGGCACCAAATTTACTTTTTAGCACCTAAAGAATTAGAATTGTTAAATCTGAAATGTAAGCACAGTATTTGACGTTTCAATTTGACTCTCAGATATGACGTGCAGGCACCAAATTAACTTTTTTGCACCTAAAGAATTAGAATTTTTAAAACTGCAATGTAAGCACAATATTTGACGGTTCTTTTGGACTCTCAGATATGAAGTGCAGGCACCAAATTTACTTTTTAGCACCTAAAGAATTAGAATTTTTAAAACTGAAATGTAAGCACATTATTTGACAGTTCTATTTGATTTTCAGATATGAAGTGCAGGCACCAAATTGACTATTTAGCACCTAAAGAATTAGAATTTTTAAAAGTGAAATATAAGCACAGTATTTGACAGTTCTATTTGACTCTCAGATATGAAGTGCAGACACCAAATTTACTTATTAGCAGCTAAAGAATTTTAATGTTTAAAACTGCGCTGTAAGCACAGTATTTGACAGTTCTATTTGACTCTCAGATTTGAAGTGCAGGCACCAAATTGACTTTTTAGCACCTAAAGAATTAGAAATGTTAAAACTGCACTGTAAGCACAGTATTTGACGGTTCTATTTGACTCTCAGATATGAAGTGCAAGCACCAAATTTACTTTTTAGCACCTAAAGAATTAGAATTGTTAAAACTGCGCTGTAAGCACAGTATTTGACAATTCTGTTTGACTCTCAGATTTGAAGTGCAGGTACCAAATTGACTTTTTAGCACCTAAAGAATTAGAATTTTGAAAACTGCTATGTCAAAGCAGTTTTTGACGGTTCTATTTGACTCTCAGATATCATGTGCAGGCACCAAATTGACTTTTTAGTACCTAAAGAATTAGAATTTTTAAAACTGAAATGTAAGCACATTATTTGACAGTTCTATTTGACTCTCAGATATGAAGTGCAGGCACCAAATTGACATTTAGCACCTAGAGAAATTGAATTTTTAAAACTGCTATGTAAGCACAATATTTTATGGTCCTATTTGAATCTTAGATATGAAGTGCAGGAACCAAATTTACTTTTTAGCACCCAAAGAATTAGAATTGTTAAATCTGAAATGTAAGCACAGTATTTGACGTTTCTATTTGACTCTCAGATATGACGTGCAGGCACCAAATTAACTTTTTTGCACCTAAAGAATTAGAATTGTTAAAACTGCCCTGTAAGCACAATATTTGACGGTTCTTTTGGACTCTCAGATATGAAGTGCAGGCACCAAATTTACTTTTTAGCACCTAAAGAATTAGAATTGTTAAATCTGAAATGTAAGCACAGTATTTGACGTTTCTATTTGACTCTCAGATATGACGTGCAGGCACCAAATTAACTTTTTTGCACCTAAAGAATTTGAATTTTTAAAACTGCAATGTAAGCACAATATTTTACGGTTCTTTTTGACTCTCAGATATGAAGTGAAGGCACCAAATTTACTTTTTAGCACCTAAAGAATTTGAATTTTTAAAACTGCTATGTAAGCACAATATTTGATGGTTTAACTTTAATCTCAGATATAAAGTGCAGGCACCAAATTGACTTTTTTGAACCTAAAGAATTAGAATTTTTAAAACTGCAATGTAAGCACAATATTTTACGGTTCTTTTTGACTCTCAGATATGAAGTTAAGGCACCAAATTTACTTTTTGGCACCTAAAGAATTTGAATTTTTAAACTGCTATGTAAGCACAATATTTGATGGTTTAACTTTAATCTCAGATATAAAGTGCATGCACCATATTGACTTTTTAGCACCTAAAGAATTAGAAATGTTAAAACTGCACTGTAAGCACAGTAATTGACGGTTCTATTTGACTCTCAGATATGAAGTGCAGGCACCAAATTTACTTTTTAGCACCTAAAGAATTAGAATTGTTAAACCTGCGCTGTAAGCACAGTATTTGACAGTTCTGTTTGACTCTCAGATTTGAAGTGCAGGCACCAAATTGACTTTTTAGCACCTAAATAATTAGAATTTTTAAAACTGCTATGTCAAAGCAGTTTTTGACGGTTCTATTTGACTCTCAGATATCATGTGCAGGCACCAAATTTACTTTTTAGTACCTAAAGAATTAGAATTTTTAAAACTGAAATGTAAGCACATTATTTGACAGTTCTATTTGATTTTCAGATATGAAGTGCAGGCACCAAATTGACATTTAGCAGCTAGACAATTTGAATTTTTAAAACTGCTATGTAAGCACAATATTTGATGGTTTAACTTTAATCTCAGATATGAAGTGCAGGCACCAAATTGACTTTTAGCACCTAAAGAATTAGAATTGTTAAAACTGTGCTCTAAGCACAATATTTGACAGTTCTGTTTGACTCTCAGATTTGAAGTGCAGGTACCAAATTGACTTTTTAGCACCAAAAGAATTCGAAATTTTAAAACTGCTATGTCAAAGCAGTTTTTGACGGTTCTATTTGACTCTCAGATATGACGTGCAGGCACCAAATTAACTTTTTTGCACCTAAGGAATTAGAATTTTTAAAACTGCAATGTAAGCACAATATTTGACGGTTCTTTTGGACTCTCAGATATGAAGTGCAGGCACCAAATTTACTTTTTAGCACCTAAAGAATTAGAATTGTTAAAACTGCACTGTAAGCACAGTATTTGACGGTTCTATTTGACTCTCAGATATGAAGTGCAGACACCAAATTGACATTTAGCAGCTAGAGAATTTGAATTTTTAAAACTGCTATGTAAGCACAATATTTGATGGTTTAACTTTAATCTCAGATATGAAGTGCAGGCACCAAATTGACTTTTAGCACCTAAAGAATTAGAATTGTTAAAACTGTGCTCTAAGCACAATATTTGACAGTTCTATTTGACTCTCAGATATGAAGTGCAGACACCAAATTGACATTTAGCAGCTAGAGAATTAGAATTTTTAAAACTGCTATGTAAGCACAATATTTGATGGTCCTATTTGACTCTCAGATATCAAGTGCAGTCACCAAATTTAGTTTTTAGCACCTAAAGAATTAGAATTGTTAGAACTGCACAATAAGTACAGTATTTGACGGTTCTATTTGACTCTCAGATATGAAGTGCAGGCACCAAATTTACTTTTTAGCACCTAAAGAATTAGAATTGTTAAATCTGAAATGTAAGCACAGTATTTGACGTTTCTATTTGACTCTCAGATATGACGTGCAGGCACCAAATTAACTTTTTTGCACCTAAAGAATTAGAATTTTTAAAACTGCAATGTAAGCACAGTATTTGACAGTTCTGTTTGACTCTCAGATATGAAGTGCAGGTACCAAATTGACTTTTTAGCACCAAAAGAATTCGAAATTTTAAAACTGCTATGTCAAAGCAGTTTTTTGACAGTTCTATTTGACTCTCAGATATGAAGTGCAGGCACCAAATTTACTTTTTAGCACCTAAAGAATTAGAATTGTTAAAACTGCCCTGTAAGCACAGGATTTGACAGCTCTATTTGACTCTCAGATATGAAGTGCAGGCACCAAATTTACTTTTTAGCACCTAAAGAATTAGAATTGTTAAAACTGCAATGTAAGCACAGTATTTGACTGTTCTATTTGACTCTCAGATATGAAGTGCAGGCACCAAATTTACTTTTTAGCACCTAAAGAATTAGAATTGTTAAAACTGCGCTGTAAGCACAGTATTTGACAGTTCTGTTTGACTCTCAGATATGAAGTGCAGGTACCGAATTGACTTTTTAGCACCAAAAGAATTAGAATTTTTAAAACTGCTGTCAAAGCAGTTTTTGACGGTTCTATTTGACTCTCATATATCATGTGCAGGCACCAAATTGACTTTTTAGTACCTAAAGAATTAGAATTGTTAAAACTGTGCTCTAAGCACAATATTTGACAGTTCTATTTGACTCTCAGATATGACGTGCAGACACCAAATTGACATTTAGCAGCTAGAGAATTTGAATTTTTAAAACTGCTATGTAAGCACAATATTTGATGGTCCTATTTGACTCTCAGATATCAAGTGCAGTCACCAAATTTACTTTTTAGCACCTAAAGAATTAGAATTGTTAAAACTGCACAATAAGCACAGTATTTGACGGTTCTATTTGACTCTCAGATATGAAGTGCAGGCACCAAATTTACTTTTTAGCACCTAAAGAATTAGAATTGTTAAATCTGAAATGTAAGCACAGTATTTGACGTTTCTATTTGACTCTCAGATATGACATGCAGGCACCAAATTAACTTTTTGGCACCTAAAGAATTAGAATTTTTAAAACTGCAATGTAAGCACAATATTTTACGGTTCTTTTTGACTCTCAGATATGAAGTGAAGGCACCAAATTTACTTTTTAGCACCTAAAGAATTTGAATTTTTAAAACTGCTATGTAAGCACAATATTTGATGGTTTAACTTTAATCTCAGATATAAAGTGCAGGCACCAAATTGACTTTTTTGAACCTAAAGAATTAGAATTTTTAAAACTGCAATGTAAGCACAATATTTTACGGTTCTTTTTGACTCTCAGATATGAAGTTAAGGCACCAAATTTACTTTTTGGCACCTAAAGAATTTGAATTTTTAAACTGCTATGTAAGCACAATATTTGATGGTTTAACTTTAATCTCAGATATAAAGTGCATGCACCATATTGACTTTTTAGCACCTAAAGAATTAGAAATGTTAAAACTGCACTGTAAGCACAGTAATTGACGGTTCTATTTGACTCTCAGATATGAAGTGCAGGCACCAAATTTACTTTTTAGCACCTAAAGAATTAGAATTGTTAAACCTGCGCTGTAAGCACAGTATTTGACAGTTCTGTTTGACTCTCAGATTTGAAGTGCAGGCACCAAATTGACTTTTTAGCACCTAAATAATTAGAATTTTTAAAACTGCTATGTCAAAGCAGTTTTTGACGGTTCTATTTGACTCTCAGATATCATGTGCAGGCACCAAATTTACTTTTTAGTACCTAAAGAATTAGAATTTTTAAAACTGAAATGTAAGCACATTATTTGACAGTTCTATTTGATTTTCAGATATGAAGTGCAGGCACCAAATTGACATTTAGCAGCTAGACAATTTGAATTTTTAAAACTGCTATGTAAGCACAATATTTGATGGTTTAACTTTAATCTCAGATATGAAGTGCAGGCACCAAATTGACTTTTAGCACCTAAAGAATTAGAATTGTTAAAACTGTGCTCTAAGCACAATATTTGACAGTTCTGTTTGACTCTCAGATTTGAAGTGCAGGTACCAAATTGACTTTTTAGCACCAAAAGAATTCGAAATTTTAAAACTGCTATGTCAAAGCAGTTTTTGACGGTTCTATTTGACTCTCAGATATGACGTGCAGGCACCAAATTAACTTTTTTGCACCTAAGGAATTAGAATTTTTAAAACTGCAATGTAAGCACAATATTTGACGGTTCTTTTGGACTCTCAGATATGAAGTGCAGGCACCAAATTTACTTTTTAGCACCTAAAGAATTAGAATTGTTAAAACTGCACTGTAAGCACAGTATTTGACGGTTCTATTTGACTCTCAGATATGAAGTGCAGACACCAAATTGACATTTAGCAGCTAGAGAATTTGAATTTTTAAAACTGCTATGTAAGCACAATATTTGATGGTTTAACTTTAATCTCAGATATGAAGTGCAGGCACCAAATTGACTTTTAGCACCTAAAGAATTAGAATTGTTAAAACTGTGCTCTAAGCACAATATTTGACAGTTCTATTTGACTCTCAGATATGAAGTGCAGACACCAAATTGACATTTAGCAGCTAGAGAATTAGAATTTTTAAAACTGCTATGTAAGCACAATATTTGATGGTCCTATTTGACTCTCAGATATCAAGTGCAGTCACCAAATTTAGTTTTTAGCACCTAAAGAATTAGAATTGTTAAAACTGCACAATAAGTACAGTATTTGACGGTTCTATTTGACTCTCAGATATGAAGTGCAGGCACCAAATTTACTTTTTAGCACCTAAAGAATTAGAATTGTTAAATCTGAAATGTAAGCACAGTATTTGACGTTTCTATTTGACTCTCAGATATGACGTGCAGGCACCAAATTAACTTTTTTGCACCTAAAGAATTAGAATTTTTAAAACTGCAATGTAAGCACAGTATTTGACAGTTCTGTTTGACTCTCAGATATGAAGTGCAGGTACCAAATTGACTTTTTAGCACCAAAAGAATTCGAAATTTTAAAACTGCTATGTCAAAGCAGTTTTTTGACAGTTCTATTTGACTCTCAGATATGAAGTGCAGGCACCAAATTTACTTTTTAGCACCTAAAGAATTAGAATTGTTAAAACTGCCCTGTAAGCACAGGATTTGACAGCTCTATTTGACTCTCAGATATGAAGTGCAGGCACCAAATTTACTTTTTAGCACCTAAAGAATTAGAATTGTTAAAACTGCAATGTAAGCACAGTATTTGACTGTTCTATTTGACTCTCAGATATGAAGTGCAGGCACCAAATTTACTTTTTAGCACCTAAAGAATTAGAATTGTTAAAACTGCGCTGTAAGCACAGTATTTGACAGTTCTGTTTGACTCTCAGATATGAAGTGCAGGTACCGAATTGACTTTTTAGCACCAAAAGAATTAGAATTTTTAAAACTGCTGTCAAAGCAGTTTTTGACGGTTCTATTTGACTCTCATATATCATGTGCAGGCACCAAATTGACTTTTTAGTACCTAAAGAATTAGAATTGTTAAAACTGTGCTCTAAGCACAATATTTGACAGTTCTATTTGACTCTCAGATATGACGTGCAGACACCAAATTGACATTTAGCAGCTAGAGAATTTGAATTTTTAAAACTGCTATGTAAGCACAATATTTGATGGTCCTATTTGACTCTCAGATATCAAGTGCAGTCACCAAATTTACTTTTTAGCACCTAAAGAATTAGAATTGTTAAAACTGCACAATAAGCACAGTATTTGACGGTTCTATTTGACTCTCAGATATGAAGTGCAGGCACCAAATTTACTTTTTAGCACCTAAAGAATTAGAATTGTTAAATCTGAAATGTAAGCACAGTATTTGACGTTTCTATTTGACTCTCAGATATGACATGCAGGCACCAAATTAACTTTTTGGCACCTAAAGAATTAGAATTTTTAAAACTGCAATGTAAGCACAATATTTTACGGTTCTTTTTGACTCTCAGATATGAAGTGAAGGCACCAAATTTACTTTTTAGCACCTAAAGAATTTGAATTTTTAAAACTGCTATGTAAGCACAATATTTGATGGTTTAACTTTAATCTCAGATATGAAGTGCAGGCACCAAATTTACTTTTTAGCACCTAAAGAATTAGAATTTTTAAAACTGCTATGTCAAAGCAGTTTTTGACGGTTCTATTTGACTCTCAGATATCATGTGCAAACATCAAATTTACTTTTTAGTACCTAAAGAATTAGAATTTTTAAAACTGAAATGTAAGCACATTGTTTGACGGTTCTATTTGACTTTCAGATATCAAGTGCAGGCAGCAAATTGACTTTTTAGCAGCTAAAGAATTTGAATTTTTAAAACTGCTATGTAAGCACAATATTTGATGTTTTAACTTTAATCTCAGATATGAAGTGCAGGCACCAAATTGACTTTTTTGCACCTAAAGAATTAGAATTGTTAAAACTGCACTGTAAGCACAGTATTTGACGGTTCTATTTGACTCTCAGATATGAAGTGCAGACACCAAATTGACATTTAGCAGCTAGACAATTTGAATTTTTAAAACTGCTATGTAAGCACAATATTTGATGGTTTAACTTTAATCTCAGATATGAAGTGCAGGCACCAAATTGACTTTTAGCACCTAAAGAATTAGAATTGTTAAAACTGTGCTCTAAGCACAATATTTGACAGTTCTATTTGACTCTCAGATATGAAGTGCAGACACCAAATTGACATTTAGCAGCTAGAGAATTAGAATTTTTAAAACTGCTATGTACGCACAATATTTGATGGTCCTATTTGACTCTCAGATATCAAGTGCAGTCACCGAATTTAGTTTTTAGCACCTAAAGAATTAGAATTGTTAAAACTGCACAATAAGTACAGTATTTGACGGTTCTATTTGACTCTCAGATATGAAGTGCAGGCACCAAATTTACTTTTTAGCACCTAAAGAATTAGAATTGTTAAATCTGAAATGTAAGCACAGTATTTGACGTTTCTATTTGACTCTCAGATATGACGTGCAGGCACCAAATTAACTTTTTTGCACCTAAAGAATTAGAATTTTTAAAACTGCAATGTAAGCACAGTATTTGACAGTTCTGTTTGACTCTCAGATATGAAGTGCAGGTACCAAATTGACTTTTTAGCACCAAAAGAATTCGAAATTTTAAAACTGCTATGTCAAGGCAGTTTTTTGACGGTTCTATTTGACTCTCAGATATGAAGTGCAGGCACCAAATTTACTTTTTAGCACCTAAAGAATTAGAATTGTTAAAACTGCCCTGTAAGCACAGGATTTGACAGCTCTATTTGACTCTCAGATATGAAGTGCAGGCACCAAATTTACTTTTTAGCACCTAAAGAATTAGAATTGTTAAAACTGCAATGTAAGCACAGTATTTGACTGTTCTATTTGACTCTCAGATATGAAGTGCAGGCACCAAATTTACTTTTTAGCACCTAAAGAATTAGAATTGTTAAAACTGCGCTGTAAGCACAGTATTTGACAGTTCTGTTTGACTCTCAGATATGAAGTGCAGGTACCGAATTGACTTTTTAGCACCAAAAGAATTAGAATTTTTAAAACTGCTATGTCAAAGCAGTTTTTGACGGTTCTATTTGACTCTCATATATCATGTGCAGGCACCAAATTGACTTTTTAGTACCTAAAGAATTAGAATTTTTAAAACTGCTATGCCACAGCAGTATTTGACAGTTCTATTTGACTCTCAGTTATAATGTGCAGGCACCAAATTGACTTTTAGCACCTAAAGAATTAGAATTGTTAAAACTGTGCTCTAAGCACAATATTTGACAGTTCTATTTGACTCTCAGATATGACGTGCAGACACCAAATTGACATTTAGCAGCTAGAGAATTTGAATTTTTAAAACTGCTATGTAAGCACAATATTTGATGGTCCTATTTGACTCTCAGATATCAAGTGCAGTCAACAAATTTACTTTTTAGCACCTAAAGAATTAGAATTGTTAAAACTGCACAATAAGCATAGTATTTGACGGTTCTATTTGACTCTCAGATATGAAGTGCAGGCACCAAATTTACTTTTTAGCACCTAAAGAATTAGATTTGTTAAATCTGAAATGTAAGCACAGTATTTGACGTTTCTATTTGACTCTCAGATATGACATGCAGGCACCAAATTAACTTTTTGGCACCTAAAGAATTAGAATTTTAAAAACTGCAATGTAAGCACAATATTTTACGATTCTTTTTGACTCTCAGATATGAAGTGCAGGTACCAAATTGACTTTTTAGCACCAAAAGAATTAGAATTTGTAAAACTGCTATGTCAAAGCAGTTTTTGACGGTTCTATTTGACTCACACATATCATGTGCAAACATCAAATTGACTTTTTAGTACCTAAAGAATTAGAATTTTTAAAACTGAAATGTAAGCACATTATTTGACGGTTCTATTTGACTTTCAGATATCAAGTGCAGGCAGCAAATTGACTTTTTTGCAGCTAAAGAATTTGAATTTTTAAAACTGCTATGTAAGCACAATATTTGATGGTTTAACTTTAATCTCAGATATGAAGTGCAGGCACCAAATTGACTTTTTTGCAACTAAAGAATTAGAATTGTTAAAACTGCACTGTAAGCACAGTATTTGACGGTTCTATTTGACTCTCAGATATGAAGTGCAGACACCAAATTGACATTTAGCAGCTAGACAATTTGAATTTTTAAAACTGCTATGTAAGCACAATATTTGATGGTTTAACTTTAATCTCAGATATGAAGTGCAGGGACCAAATTGACTTTTAGCACCTAAAGAATTAGAATTGTTAAAACTGTGCTCTAAGCACAATATTTGACAGTTCTATTTGACTCTCAGATATGAAGTGCAGACACCAAATTGACATTTAGCAGCTAGAGAATTAGAATTTTTAAAACTGCTATGTAAGCACAATATTTGATGGTCCTATTTGACTCTCAGATATCAAGTGCAGTCACCAAATTTAGTTTTTAGCACCTAAAGAATTAGAATTGTTAAAACTGCACAATAAGTACAGTATTTGACGGTTCTATTTGACTCTCAGATATGAAGTGCAGGCACCAAATTTACTTTTTAGCACCTAAAGAATTAGAATTGTTAAATCTGAAATGTAAGCACAGTATTTGACGTTTCTATTTGACTCTCAGATATGACGTGCAGGCACCAAATTAACTTTTTTGCACCTAAAGAATTAGGATTTTTAAAACTGCAATGTAAGCACAGTATTTGACAGTTCTGTTTGTCTCTCAGATATGAAGTGCAGGTTCCAAATTGACTTTTTAGCACCAAAAGAATTCGAAATTTTAAAACTGCTATGTCAAAGCAGTTTTTTGACGGTTCTATTTGACTCTCAGATATGAAGTGCAGGCACCAAATTTACTTTTTAGCACCTAAAGAATTAGAATTGTTAAAACTGCCCTGTAAGCACAGGATTTGACAGCTCTATTTGACTCTCAGATATGAAGTGCAGGCACCAAATTTACTTTTTAGCACCTAAAGAATTAGAATTGTTAAAACTGCAATGTAAGCACAGTATTTGACTGTTCTATTTGACTCTCAGATATGAAGTGCAGGCACCAAATTTACTTTTTAGCACCTAAAGAATTAGAATTGTTAAAACTGCGCTGTAAGCACAGTATTTGACAGTTCTGTTTGACTCTCAGATATGAAGTGCAGGTACCGAATTGACTTTTTAGCACCAAAAGAATTAGAATTTTTAAAACTGCTATGTCAAAGCAGTTTTTGACGGTTCTATTTGACTCTCATATATCATGTGCAGGCACCAAATTGACTTTTTAGTACCTAAAGAATTAGAATTTTTAAAACTGCTATGCCACAGCAGTATTTGACAGTTCTATTTGACTCTCAGTTATAATGTGCAGGCACCAAATTGACTTTTAGCACCTAAAGAATTAGAATTGTTAAAACTGTGCTCTAAGCACAATATTTGACAGTTCTATTTGACTCTCAGATATGACGTGCAGACACCAAATTGACATTTAGCAGCTAGAGAATTAGAATTTTTAAAACTGCTATGTAAGCACAATATTTGATGGTCCTATTTGACTCTCAGATATCAAGTGCAGTCACCAAATTTACTTTTTAGCACCTAAAGAATTAGAATTGTTAAAACTGCACAATAAGCACAGTATTTGACGGTTCTATTTGACTCTCAGATATGAAGTGCAGACACCAAATTGACATTTAGCAGCTAGACAATTTGAATTTTTAAAACTGCTATGTAAGCACAATATTTGATGGTTTAACTTTAATCTCAGATATGAAGTGCAGGCACCAAATTGACTTTTAGCACCTAAAGAATTAGAATTGTTAAAACTGTGCTCTAAGCACAATATTTGACAGTTCTATTTGACTCTCAGATATGAAGTGCAGACACCAAATTGACATTTAGCAGCTAGAGAATTAGAATTTTTAAAACTGCTATGTAAGCACAATATTTGATGGTCCTATTTGACTCTCAGATATCAAGTGCAGTCACCAAATTTAGTTTTTAGCACCTAAAGAATTAGAATTGTTAAAACTGCACAATAAGTACAGTATTTGACGGTTCTATTTGACTCTCAGATATGAAGTGCAGGCACCAAATTTACTTTTTAGCACCTAAAGAATTAGAATTGTTAAATCTGAAATGTAAGCACAGTATTTGACGTTTCTATTTGACTCTCAGATATGACGTGCAGGCACCAAATTAACTTTTTTGCACCTAAAGAATTAGGATTTTTAAAACTGCAATGTAAGCACAGTATTTGACAGTTCTGTTTGACTCTCAGATATGAAGTGCAGGTACCAAATTGACTTTTTAGCACCAAAAGAATTCGAAATTTTAAAACTGCTATGTCAAAGCAGTTTTTTGACGGTTCTATTTGACTCTCAGATATGAAGTGCAGGCACCAAATTTACTTTTTTAGCACCTAAAGAATTAGAATTGTTAAAACTGCCCTGTAAGCACAGGATTTGACAGCTCTATTTGACTCTCAGATATGAAGTGCAGGCACCAAATTTACTTTTTAGCACCTAAAGAATTAGAATTTTTAAAACTGCTATGTCAAAGCAGTTTTTGACGGTTCTATTTGACTCTCATATATCATGTGCAGGCACCAAATTGACTTTTTAGTACCTAAAGAATTAGAATTTTTAAAACTGCTATGCCACAGCAGTATTTGACAGTTCTATTTGACTCTCAGTTATAATGTGCAGGCACCAAATTGACTTTTAGCACCTAAAGAATTAGAATTGTTAAAACTGTGCTCTAAGCACAATATTTGACAGTTCTATTTGACTCTCAGATATGACGTGCAGACACCAAATTGACATTTAGCAGCTAGAGAATTTGAATTTTTAAAACTGCTATGTAAGCACAATATTTGATGGTCCTACTTGACTCTCAGATATCAAGTGCAGTCACCAAATTTAGTTTTCAGCACCTAAAGAATTAGAATTGTTAAAACTGCACAATAAGTACAGTATTTGACGGTTCTATTTGACTCTCAGATATGAAGTGCAGGCACCAAATTTACTTTTTAGCACCTAAAGAATTAGAATTGTTAAATCTGAAATGTAAGCACAGTATTTGACGTTTCTATTTGACTCTCAGATATGACGTGCAGGCACCAAATTAACTTTTTTGCACCTAAAGAATTAGGATTTTTAAAACTGCAATGTAAGCACAGTATTTGACAGTTCTGTTTGACTCTCAGATATGAAGTGCAGGTACCAAATTGACTTTTTAGCACCAAAAGAATTCGAAATTTTAAAACTGCTATGTCAAAGCAGTTTTTTGACGGTTCTATTTGACTCTCAGATATGAAGTGCAGGCACCAAATTTACTTTTTTAGCACCTAAAGAATTAGAATTGTTAAAACTGCCCTGTAAGCACAGGATTTGACAGCTCTATTTGACTCTCAGATATGAAGTGCAGGCACCAAATTTACTTTTTAGCACCTAAAGAATTAGAATTTTTAAAACTGCTATGTCAAAGCAGTTTTTGACGGTTCTATTTGACTCTCATATATCATGTGCAGGCACCAAATTGACTTTTTAGTACCTAAAGAATTAGAATTTTTAAAACTGCTATGCCACAGCAGTATTTGACAGTTCTATTTGACTCTCAGTTATAATGTGCAGGCACCAAATTGACTTTTAGCACCTAAAGAATTAGAATTGTTAAAACTGTGCTCTAAGCACAATATTTGACAGTTCTATTTGACTCTCAGATATGACGTGCAGACACCAAATTGACATTTAGCAGCTAGAGAATTAGAATTTTTAAAACTGCTATGTTAGCACAATATTTGATGGTCCTATTTGACTCTCAGATATCAAGTGCAGTCACCAAATTTACTTTTTAGCACCTAAAGAATTAGAATTGTTAAAACTGCACAATAAGCACAGTATTTGACGGTTCTATTTGACTCTCAGATATGAAGTGCAGGCACCAAATTTACTTTTTAGCACCTAAAGAATTAGAATTGTTAAATCTGAAATGTAAGCACAGTATTTGACGTTTCTATTTGACTCTCAGATATGACGTGCAGGCACCAAATTAACTTTTTTGCACCTAAAGAATTAGGATTTTTAAAACTGCAATGTAAGCACAGTATTTGACAGTTCTGTTTGAATCTCAGATATGAAGTGCAGGTACCAAATTGACTTTTTAGCACCAAAAGAATTCGAAATTTTAAAACTGCTATGTCAAAGCAGTTTTTTGACGGTTCTATTTGACTCTCAGATATGAAGTGCAGGCACCAAATTTACTTTTTAGCACCTAAAGAATTAGAATTGTTAAAACTGCCCTGTAAGCACAGGATTTGACAGCTCTATTTGACTCTCAGATATGAAGTGCAGGCACCAAATTTACTTTTTAGCACCTAAAGAATTAGAATTGTTAAAACTGCAATGTAAGCACAGTATTTGACTGTTCTATTTGACTCTCAGATATGAAGTGCAGGCACCAAATTTACTTTTTAGCACCTAAAGAATTAGAATTGTTAAAACTGCGCTGTAAGCACAGTATTTGACAGTTCTGTTTGACTCTCATATATGAAGTGCAGGTACCGAATTGACTTTTTAGCACCAAAAGAATTAGAATTTTTAAAACTGCTATGTCAAAGCAGTTTTTGACGGTTCTATTTGACTCTCATATATCATGTGCAGGCACCAAATTGACTTTTTAGTACCTAAAGAATTAGAATTTTTAAAACTGCTATGCCACAGCAGTATTTGACAGTTCTATTTGACTCTCAGTTATAATGTGCAGGCACCAAATTGACTTTTAGCACCTAAAGAATTAGAATTGTTAAAACTGTGCTCTAAGCACAATATTTGACAGTTCTATTTGACTCTCAGATATGACGTGCAGACACCAAATTGACATTTAGCAGCTAGAGAATTAGAATTTTTAAAACTGCTATGTTAGCACAATATTTGATGGTCCTATTTGACTATCAGATATCAAGTGCAGTCACCAAATTTACTTTTTAGCACCTAAAGTATTAGAATTGTTAAAACTGCACAATAAGCACAGTATTTGACGGTTCTATTTGACTCTCAGATATGAAGTGCAGGCACCAAATTTACTTTTTAGCACCTAAAGAATTAGAATTGTTAAATCTGAAATGTAAGCACAGTATTTGACGTTTCTATTTGACTCTCAGATATGACGTGCAGGCACCAAATTAACTTTTTTGCACCTAAAGAATTAGGATTTTTAAAACTGCAATGTAAGCACAGTATTTGACAGTTCTGTTTGACTCTCAGATATGAAGTGCAGGTACCAAATTGACTTTTTAGCACCAAAAGAATTCGAAATTTTAAAACTGCTATGTCAAAGCAGTTTTTTGACGGTTCTATTTGACTCTCAGATATGAAGTGCAGGCACCAAATTTACTTTTTAGCACCTAAAGAATTAGAATTGTTAAAACTGCCCTGTAAGCACAGGATTTGACAGCTCTATTTGACTCTCAGATATGAAGTGCAGGCACCAAATTTACTTTTTAGCACCTAAAGAATTAGAATTGTTAAAACTGCAATGTAAGCACAGTATTTGACTGTTCTATTTGACTCTCAGATATGAAGTGCAGGCACCAAATTTACTTTTTAGCACCTAAAGTATTAGAATTGTTAAAACTGCACAATAAGCACAGTATTTGACGGTTCTATTTGACTCTCAGATATGAAGTGCAGGCACCAAATTTACTTTTTAGCACCTAAAGAATTAGAATTGTTAAATCTGAAATGTAAGCATAGTATTTGACGTTTCTATTTGACTCTCAGATATGACATGCAGGCACCAAATTAACTTTTTGGCACCTAAAGAATTAGAATTTTTAAAACTGCAATGTAAGCACAATATTTTACGGTTCTTTTTGACTCTCAGATATGAAGTGAAGGCACTAAATTTACTTTTTAGCACCTAAAGAATTTGAATTTTTAAAACTGCTATGTAAGCACAATATTTGATGGTTTAACTTTAATCTCAGATATGAAGTGCAAGCACCAAATTGACTTTTTTGCACCTAAAGAATTAGAATTGTTAAATCTGAAATGTAAGCACAGTATTTGACATTTCTATTTGACTCTCAGATATGACGTGCAGGCACCAAATTAACTTTTTAGCACCTAAAGAATTAGAATTTTTAAAACTGCTATGTATGCACAATATTTGATGGTTTAACTTTAATCTCAGATATGAAGTGCAGGCACCAAATTGACTTTTTTGCACCTAAAGAATTAGAATTTTTAAAACTGCAATGTAAGCACAATATTTTACGGTTCTTTTTGACTCTCAGATATGAAGTGAAGGCACCACATTTACTTTTTAGCACCTAAAGAATTAGAATTTTTAAAACTGCTATGTAAGCACAATATTTGATGGTTTAACTTTAATCTCAGATATGAAGTGCAGGCACCAAATTGACTTTTTTGCACCTAAAGAATTAGAATTTTTAAAACTGCAATGTAAGCACAATATTTTACGGTTCTTTTTGACTCTCAGATATGAAATTAAGGCACCAAATTTACTTTTTAGCACCTAAAGAATTTGAATTTTTAAAACTGCTATGTAAGCACTATATTTGATGGTTTAACTTTAATCTCAGATATGAAGTGCAGGCACCAAATTGACTTTTTAGCACCTAAAGAATTAGAAATGTTAAAACTGCACTGTAAGCACAGTATTTGACGGTTCTATTTGACTCTCAGATATGAAGTGCAGGCACCAAATTTACTTTTTAGCACCTAAAGAATTAGAATTGTTAAAACTGCACTGTAAGCACATTATTTGACGGTTCTATTTGACTCTCAGATATGAAGTGCAGACTCCAAATTGACATTTAGCAGCTTGACAATTTGAATTTTTAAAACTGCTATGTAAGCACAATATTTGATGGTTTAACTTTAATCTCAGATATGAAGTGCAGGCACCAAATTGACTTTTAGCACCTAAAGAATTAGAATTGTTAAAACTGTGCTCTAAGCACAATATTTGACAGTTCTATTTGACTCTCAGATATGAAGTGCAGACACCAAATTGACATTTAGCAGCTAGAGAATTAGAATTTTTAAAACTGCTATGTAAGCACAATATTTGATGGTCCTATTTGACTCTCAGATATCAAGTGCAGTCACCAAATTTAGTTTTTAGCACCTAAAGAATTAGAATTGTTAAATCTGAAATGTAAGCACAGTATTTGACGTTTCTATTTGACTCTCAGATATGACGTGCAGGCACCAAATTAACTTTTTTGCACCTAAAGAATTAGAATTGTTAAATCTGAAATGTAAGCACAGTATTTGACGTTTCTATTTGACTCTCAGATATGACGTGCAGGCACCAAATTAACTTTTTTGCACCTAAAGAATTAGAATTTGTAAAACTGCAATGTAAGCACAGTATTTGACAGTTCTGTTTGACTCTCAGATATGAAGTGCAGGTACCAAATTGACTTTTTAGCACCAAAAGAATTCGAAATTTTAAAACTGCAATGTAAGCACAGTATTTGACGTTTCTATTTGACTCTCAGATATGACGTGCAGGCACCAAATTAACTTTTTTGCACCTAAAGAATTAGAATTGTTAAATCTGAAATGTAAGCACAGTATTTGACGTTTCTATTTGACTCTCAGATATGACGTGCAGGCACCAAATTAACTTTTTTGCACCTAAAGAATTAGAATTTTTAAAACTGCAATGTAAGCACAGTATTTGACAGTTCTGTTTGACTCTCAGATATGAAGTGCAGGCACCAAATTTACTTTTTAGCACCTAAATAATTAGAATTGTTAAATCTGAAATGTAAGCACAGTATTTGACGTTTCTATTTGACTCTCAGATATGACGTGCAGGCACCAAATTAACTTTTTTGCACCTAAAGAATTAGAATTTTTAAAACTGCAATGTAAGCACAGTATTTGACAGTTCTGTTTGACTCTCAGATATGACGTGCAGGCACCAAATTAACTTTTTTGCACCTAAAGAATTAGAATTTTTAAAACTGCAATGTAAGCACAGTATTTGACAGTTCTGTTTGACTCTCAGATATGAAGTGCAGGCACCAAATTTACTTTTTAGCACCTAAATAATTAGAATTGTTAAATCTGAAATGTAAGCACAGTATTTGACGTTTCTATTTGACTCTCAGATATGACGTGCAGGCACCAAATTAACTTTTTTGCACCTAAAGAATTAGAATTTTTAAAACTGCAATGTAAGCACAGTATTTGACAGTTCTGTTTGACTCTCAGATATGAAGTGCAGGCACCAAATTTACTTTTTAGCACCTAAAGAATTAGAATTGTTAAAACTGCCCTGTAAGCACAGGATTTGACAGCTCTATTTGACTCTCAGATATGAAGTGCAGGCACCAAATTTACTTTTTAGCACCTAAAGAATTAGAATTGTTAAAACTGCAATGTAAGCACAGTATTTGACTGTTCTATTTGACTCTCAGATATGAAGTGCAGGCACCAAATTTACTTTTTAGCACCTAAAGAATTAGAATTGTTAAAACTGCGCTGTAAGCACAGTATTTGACAGTTCTGTTTGACTCTCAGATATGAAGTGCAGGTACCGAATTGACTTTTTAGCACCAAAAGAATTAGAATTTTTAAAACTGCTATGTCAAAGCAGTTTTTGACGGTTCTATTTGACTCTCATATATCATGTGCTGGCACCAAATTGACTTTTTAGTACCTAAAGAATTAGAATTTTTAAAACTGCTATGCCACAGCAGTATTTGACAGTTCTATTTGACTCTCAGTTATAATGTGCAGGCACCAAATTGACTTTTAGCACCTAAAGAATTAGAATTGTTAAAACTGTGCTCTAAGCACAATATTTGACAGTTCTATTTGACTCTCAGATATGACGTGCAGACACCAAATTGACATTTAGCAGCTAGAGAATTTGAATTTTTAAAACTGCTATGTAAGCACAATATTTGATGGTCCTATTTGACTCTCAGATATCAAGTGCAGTCACCAAATTTACTTTTTAGCACCTAAAGAATTAGAATTGTTAAAACTGCACAATAAGCACAGTATTTGACAGTTCTATTTGACTCTCAGATATGAAGTGCAGGCACCAAATTTACTTTTTAGCACCTAAAGAATTAGAATTGTTAAATCTGAAATGTAAGCACAGTATTTGACGTTTCTATTTGACTCTCAGATATGACATGCAGGCACCAAATTAACTTTTTGGCACCTAAAGAATTAGAATTTTTAAAACTGCAATGTAAGCACAATATTTTACGGTTCTTTTTGACTCTCAGATATGAAGTGAAGGCACCAAATTTACTTTTTAGCACCTAAAGAATTTGAATTTTTAAAACTGCTATGTAAGCACAATATTTGATGGTTTAACTTTAATCTCAGATATGAAGTGCAGGCACCAAATTGACTTTTTTGCACCTAAAGAATTAGAATTGTTAAATCTGGAATGTAAGCACAGTATTTGA
Organism: Pelobates fuscus; assembly: GCF_036172605.1. NCBI lineage: Eukaryota > Metazoa > Chordata > Amphibia > Anura > Pelobatidae > Pelobates > Pelobates fuscus. The sequence goes on from NC_086319.1 coordinate 141,389,633, forward strand.
CATTTCTATTTGACTCTCAGATATGACGTGCAGGCACCAAATTAACTTTTTTGCACCTAAAGAATTAGAATTTTTAAAACTGCAATGTAAGCACAATATTTTACGGTTCTTTTTGACTCTCAGATATGAAGTTAAGGCACCAAATTTACTTTTTAGCACCTAAAGAATTTGAATTTTTAAAACTGCTATGTAAGCACTATATTTGATGGTTTAACTTTAATCTCAGATATGAAGTGCAGGCACCAAATTGACTTTTTAGCACCTAAAGAATTAGAATTGTTAAATCTGAAATGTAAGCACAGTATTTGACGTTTCTATTTGACTCTCAGATATGACGTGCAGGCACCAAATTTACTTTTTAGCACCTAAAGAATTAGAATTGTTAAAACTGCGCTGTAAGCACAGTATTTGACAGTTCTGTTTGACTCTCAGATATGAAGTGCAGGTACCAAATTGACTTTTTTGCACCTAAAGAATTAGAATTGTTAAAACTGCACTGTAAGCACATTATTTGACGGTTCTATTTGACTCTCAGATATGAAGTGAAGGCACCAAATTTACTTTTTAGCACCTAAAGAATTAGAATTTTTAAAACTGCTATGTAAGCACAATATTTGATGGTTTAACTTTAATCTCAGATATGAAGTGCAGGCACCAAATTGACTTTTTTGCACCTAAAGAATTAGAATTTTTAAAACTGCAATGTAAGCACAATATTTTACGGTTCTTTTTGACTCTCAGATATGAAATTAAGGCACCAAATTTACTTTTTAGCACCTAAAGAATTTGAATTTTTAAAACTGCTATGTAAGCACTATATTTGATGGTTTAACTTTAATCTCAGATATGAAGTGCAGGCACCAAATTGACTTTTTAGCACCTAAAGAATTAGAAATGTTAAAACTGCACTGTAAGCACAGTATTTGACGGTTCTATTTGACTCTCAGATATGAAGTGCAGGCACCAAATTTACTTTTTAGCACCTAAAGAATTAGAATTGTTAAAACTGCGCTGTAAGCACAGTATTTGACAGTTCTGTTTGACTCTCAGATATGAAGTGCAGGTACCAAATTGAGTTTTTTGCACCTAAAGAATTAGAATTGTTAAAACTGCACTGTAAGCACATTATTTGACGGTTCTATTTGACTCTCAGATATGAAGTGCAGACACCAAATTGACATTTAGCAGCTTGACAATTTGAATTTTTAAAACTGCTATGTAAGCACAATATTTGATGGTTTAACTTTAATCTCAGATATGAAGTGCAGGCACCAAATTGACTTTTAGCACCTAAAGAATTAGAATTGTTAAAACTGTGCTCTAAGCACAATATTTGACAGTTCTATTTGACTCTCAGATATGAAGTGCAGACACCAAATTGACATTTAGCAGCTAGAGAATTAGTATTTTTAAAACTGCTATGTAAGCACAATATTTGATGGTCCTATTTGACTCTCAGATATCAAGTGCAGTCACCAAATTTAGTTTTTAGCACCTAAAGAATTAGAATTGTTAAATCTGAAATGTAAGCACAGTATTTGACGTTTCTATTTGACTCTCAGATATGACGTGCAGGCACCAAATTAACTTTTTTGCACCTAAAGAATTAGAATTGTTAAATCTGAAATGTAAGCACAGTATTTGACGTTTCTATTTGACTCTCAGATATGATGTGCAGGCACCAAATTAACTTTTTTGCACCTAAAGAATTAGAATTTGTAAAACTGCAATGTAAGCACAGTATTTGACAGTTCTGTTTGACTCTCAGATATGAAGTGCAGGTACCAAATTGACTTTTTAGCACCAAAAGAATTCGAAATTTTAAAACTGCTATGTCAAAGCAGTTTTTTGACGGTTCTATTTGACTCTCAGATATGAAGTGCAGGCACCAAATTTACTTTTTAGCACCTAAAGAATTAGAATTTTTAAAACTGCAATGTAAGCACAGTATTTGACAGTTCTGTTTGACTCTCAGATATGAAGTGCAGGCACCAAATTTACTTTTTAGCACCTAAAGAATTAGAATTGTTAAAACTGCCCTGTAAGCACAGGATTTGACAGCTCTATTTGACTCTCAGATATGAAGTGCAGGCACCAAATTTACTTTTTAGCACCTAAAGAATTAGAATTGTTAAAACTGCAATGTAAGCACAGTATTTGACTGTTCTATTTGACTCTCAGATATGAAGTGCAGGCACCAAATTTACTTTTTAGCACCTAAAGAATTAGAATTTTTAAAACTGCAATGTAAGCACAGTATTTGACAGTTCTGTTTGACTCTCAGATATGAAGTGCAGGTACCGAATTGACTTTTTAGCACCAAAAGAATTAGAATTTTTAAAACTGCTATGTCAAAGCAGTTTTTGACGGTTCTATTTGACTCTCATATATCATGTGCAGGCACCAAATTGACTTTTTAGTACCTAAAGAATTAGAATTTTTAAAACTGCTATGCCACAGCAGTATTTGACAGTTCTATTTGACTCTCAGTTATAATGTGCAGGCACCAAATTGACTTTTAGCACCTAAAGAATTAGAATTGTTAAAACTGTGCTCTAAGCACAATATTTGACAGTTCTATTTGACTCTCAGATATGACGTGCAGACACCAAATTGACATTTAGCAGCTAGAGAATTTGAATTTTTAAAACTGCTATGTAAGCACAATATTTGATGGTCCTATTTGACTCTCAGATATCAAGTGCAGTCACCAAATTTACTTTTTAGCACCTAAAGAATTAGAATTGTTAAAACTGCACAATAAGCACAGTATTTGACAGTTCTATTTGACTCTCAGATATGAAGTGCAGGCACCAAATTTACTTTTTAGCACCTAAAGAATTAGAATTGTTAAATCTGAAATGTAAGCACAGTATTTGACGTTTCTATTTGACTCTCAGATATGACATGCAGGCACCAAATTAACTTTTTGGCACCTAAAGAATTAGAATTTTTAAAACTGCAATGTAAGCACAATATTTTACGGTTCTTTTTGACTCTCAGATATGAAGTGAAGGCACCAAATTTACTTTTTAGCACCTAAAGAATTTGAATTTTTAAAACTGCTATGTAAGCACAATATTTGATGGTTTAACTTTAATCTCAGATATGAAGTGCAGGCACCAAATTGACTTTTTTGCACCTAAAGAATTAGAATTGTTAAATCTGGAATGTAAGCACAGTATTTGACATTTCTATTTGACTCTCAGATATGACGTGCAGGCACCAAATTAACTTTTTTGCACCTAAAGAATTAGAATTTTTAAAACTGCAATGTAAGCACAATATTTTACGGTTCTTTTTGACTCTCAGATATGAAGTTAAGGCACCAAATTTACTTTTTAGCACCTAAAGAATTTGAATTTTTAAAACTGCTATGTAAGCACTATATTTGATGGTTTAACTTTAATCTCAGATATGAAGTGCAGGCACCAAATTGACTTTTTAGCACCTAAAGAATTAGAATTGTTAAATCTGAAATGTAAGCACAGTATTTGACGTTTCTATTTGACTCTCAGATATGACGTGCAGGCACCAAATTTACTTTTTAGCACCTAAAGAATTAGAATTGTTAAAACTGCGCTGTAAGCACAGTATTTGACAGTTCTGTTTGACTCTCAGATATGAAGTGCAGGTACCAAATTGACTTTTTTGCACCTAAAGAATTAGAATTGTTAAAACTGCACTGTAAGCACATTATTTGACGGTTCTATTTGACTCTCAGATATGAAGTGAAGGCACCAAATTTACTTTTTAGCACCTAAAGAATTAGAATTTTTAAAACTGCTATGTAAGCACAATATTTGATGGTTTAACTTTAATCTCAGATATGAAGTGCAGGCACCAAATTGACTTTTTTGCACCTAAAGAATTAGAATTTTTAAAACTGCAATGTAAGCACAATATTTTACGGTTCTTTTTGACTCTCAGATATGAAATTAAGGCACCAAATTTACTTTTTAGCACCTAAAGAATTTGAATTTTTAAAACTGCTATGTAAGCACTATATTTGATGGTTTAACTTTAATCTCAGATATGAAGTGCAGGCACCAAATTGACTTTTTAGCACCTAAAGAATTAGAAATGTTAAAACTGCACTGTAAGCACAGTATTTGACGGTTCTATTTGACTCTCAGATATGAAGTGCAGGCACCAAATTTACTTTTTAGCACCTAAAGAATTAGAATTGTTAAAACTGCGCTGTAAGCACAGTATTTGACAGTTCTGTTTGACTCTCAGATATGAAGTGCAGGTACCAAATTGACTTTTTTGCACCTAAAGAATTAGAATTGTTAAAACTGCACTGTAAGCACATTATTTGACGGTTCTATTTGACTCTCAGATATGAAGTGCAGACACCAAATTGACATTTAGCAGCTTGACAATTTGAATTTTTAAAACTGCTATGTAAGCACAATATTTGATGGTTTAACTTTAATCTCAGATATGAAGTGCAGGCACCAAATTGACTTTTAGCACCTAAAGAATTAGAATTGTTAAAACTGTGCTCTAAGCACAATATTTGACAGTTCTATTTGACTCTCAGATATGAAGTGCAGACACCAAATTGACATTTAGCAGCTAGAGAATTAGAATTTTTAAAACTGCTATGTAAGCACAATATTTGATGGTCCTATTTGACTCTCAGATATCAAGTGCAGTCACCAAATTTAGTTTTTAGCACCTAAAGAATTAGAATTGTTAAATCTGAAATGTAAGCACAGTATTTGACGTTTCTATTTGACTCTCAGATATGACGTGCAGGCACCAAATTAACTTTTTTGCACCTAAAGAATTAGAATTGTTAAATCTGAAATGTAAGCACAGTATTTGACGTTTCTATTTGACTCTCAGATATGATGTGCAGGCACCAAATTAACTTTTTTGCACCTAAAGAATTAGAATTTGTAAAACTGCAATGTAAGCACAGTATTTGACAGTTCTGTTTGACTCTCAGATATGAAGTGCAGGTACCAAATTGACTTTTTAGCACCAAAAGAATTCGAAATTTTAAAACTGCTATGTCAAAGCAGTTTTTTGACGGTTCTATTTGACTCTCAGATATGAAGTGCAGGCACCAAATTTACTTTTTAGCACCTAAATAATTAGAATTGTTAAATCTGAAATGTAAGCACAGTATTTGACGTTTCTATTTGACTCTCAGATATGACGTGCAGGCACCAAATTAACTTTTTTGCACCTAAAGAATTAGAATTTTTAAAACTGCAATGTAAGCACAGTATTTGACAGTTCTGTTTGACTCTCAGATATGAAGTGCAGGCACCAAATTTACTTTTTAGCACCTAAAGAATTAGAATTGTTAAAACTGCCCTGTAAGCACAGGATTTGACAGCTCTATTTGACTCTCAGATATGAAGTGCAGGCACCAAATTTACTTTTTAGCACCTAAAGAATTAGAATTGTTAAAACTGCAATGTAAGCACAGTATTTGACTGTTCTATTTGACTCTCAGATATGAAGTGCAGGCACCAAATTTACTTTTTAGCACCTAAAGAATTAGAATTTTTAAAACTGCAATGTAAGCACAGTATTTGACAGTTCTGTTTGACTCTCAGATATGAAGTGCAGGTACCGAATTGACTTTTTAGCACCAAAAGAATTAGAATTTTTAAAACTGCTATGTCAAAGCAGTTTTTGACGGTTCTATTTGACTCTCATATATCATGTGCAGGCACCAAATTGACTTTTTAGTACCTAAAGAATTAGAATTTTTAAAACTGCTATGCCACAGCAGTATTTGACAGTTCTATTTGACTCTCAGTTATAATGTGCAGGCACCAAATTGACTTTTAGCACCTAAAGAATTAGAATTGTTAAAACTGTGCTCTAAGCACAATATTTGACAGTTCTATTTGACTCTCAGATATGACGTGCAGACACCAAATTGACATTTAGCAGCTAGAGAATTTGAATTTTTAAAACTGCTATGTAAGCACAATATTTGATGGTCCTATTTGACTCTCAGATATCAAGTGCAGTCACCAAATTTACTTTTTAGCACCTAAAGAATTAGAATTGTTAAAACTGCACAATAAGCACAGTATTTGACAGTTCTATTTGACTCTCAGATATGAAGTGCAGGCACCAAATTTACTTTTTAGCACCTAAAGAATTAGAATTGTTAAATCTGAAATGTAAGCACAGTATTTGACGTTTCTATTTGACTCTCAGATATGACATGCAGGCACCAAATTAACTTTTTGGCACCTAAAGAATTAGAATTTTTAAAACTGCAATGTAAGCACAATATTTTACGGTTCTTTTTGACTCTCAGATATGAAGTGAAGGCACCAAATTTACTTTTTAGCACCTAAAGAATTTGAATTTTTAAAACTGCTATGTAAGCACAATATTTGATGGTTTAACTTTAATCTCAGATATGAAGTGCAGGCACCAAATTGACTTTTTTGCACCTAAAGAATTAGAATTGTTAAATCTGGAATGTAAGCACAGTATTTGACATTTCTATTTGACTTTCAGATATGACGTGCAGGCACCAAATTAACTTTTTTGCACCTAAAGAATTAGAATTTTTAAAACTGCAATGTAAGCACAATATTTTACGGTTCTTTTTGACTCTCAGATATGAAGTTAAGGCACCAAATTTACTTTTTAGCACCTAAAGAATTTGAATTTTTAAAACTGCTATGTAAGCACTATATTTGATGGTTTAACTTTAATCTCAGATATGAAGTGCAGGCACCAAATTGACTTTTTAGCACCTAAAGAATTAGAAATGTTAAAACTGCACTGTAAGCACAGTATTTGACGGTTCTATTTGACTCTCAGATATGAAGTGCAGGCACCAAATTTACTTTTTAGCACCTAAAGAATTAGAATTGTTAAAACTGCGCTGTAAGCACAGTATTTGACAGTTCTGTTTGACTCTCAGATATGAAGTGCAGGTACCAAATTGACTTTTTAGCACCAAAAGAATTAGAATTTTTAAAACTGCTATGTCAAAGCAGTTTTTGACGGTTCTATTTGACTCTCATATATCATGTGCAGGCACCAAATTTACTTTTTAGTACCTAAAGAATTAGAATTTTTAAAACTGCTATTTCACAGCAGTATTTGACAGTTCTATTTGACTCTCAGTTATAATGTGCAGGCACCAAATTGACTTTTAGCACCTAAAGAATTAGAATTGTTAAAACTGTGGTCTAAGCACAATATTTGACAGTTCTATTTGACTCTCAGATATGAAGTGCAGACACCAAATTGACATTTAGCAGCTAGAGAATTTGAATTTTTAAAACTGCTATGTAAGCACAATATTTGATGGTCCTATTTGACTCTCAGATATCAAGTGCAGTCACCAAATTTACTTTTTAGCACCTAAAGAATTAGAATTGTTAAAACTGCACTGTAAGCACAGTATTTGACGGTTCTATTTGACTCTCAGATATGAAGTGCAGACACCAAATTGACATTTAGCAGCTAGAGAATTTGAATTTTTAAAACTGCTATGTAAGCACAGTATTTGACGGTTCTATTTGACTCTCAGATATGACGTGCAGGCACCAAATTAACTTTTTTGCACCTAAGGAAATAGAATTTTTAAAACTGCAATGTAAGCACAATATTTGACAGTTCTTTTGGACTCTCAGATATGAAGTGCAGGCACCAAATTTACTTTTTAGCACCTAAAGAATTTGAATTTTTAAAACTGATATGTAAGCACAATATTTGATGGTTTAACTTTAATCTCAGATATGAAGTGCAGGCACCAAATTGACTTTTTAGCACCTAAAGAATTAGAATTGTTAAAACTGCACTGTAAGCACAGTATTTGACGGTTCTATTTGACTCTCAGATATGAAGTGCAGACACCAAATTGACATTTAGCAGCTAGAGAATTTGAATTTTTTAAACTGCTATGTAAGCACAATATTTGATGGTTTAACTTTAATCTCAGATATGAAGTGCAGGCACCAAATTGACTTTTAGCACCTAAAGAATTAGAATTGTTAAAACTTTGCTCTAAGCACAATATTTGACAGTTCTATTTGACTCTCAGATATGAAGTGCAGACACCAAATTGACATTTAGCAGCTAGAGAATTAGAATTTTTAATACTGCTATGTAAGCACAGTATTTGACGGTTCTATTTGACTCTCAGATATGACGTGCAGGCACCAAATTAACTTTTTTGCACCTAAAGAATTAGAATTTTTAAAACTGCAATGTAAGCACAGTATTTGACAGTTCTGTTTGACTCTCAGATATGAAGTGCAGGTACCAAATTGACTTTTTAGCACCAAAAGAATTCGAAATTTTAAAACTGCTATGTCAAAGCAGTTTTTGACGGTTCTATTTGACTCTCAGATATGACGTGCAGGCACCAAATTAACTTTTTTGCACCTAAGGAATTAGAATTTTTAAAACTGCAATGTAAGCACAATATTTGACGGTTCTTTTGGACTCTCAGATATGAAGTGCAGGCACCAAATTTACTTTTTAGCACCTAAAGAATTTGAATTTTTAAAACTGATATGTAAGCACAATATTTGATGGTTTAACTTTAATCTCAGATATGAAGTGCAGGCACCAAATTGACTTTTTAGCACCTAAAGAATTAGAATTGTTAAAACTGCACTGTAAGCACAGTATTTGACGGTTCTATTTTACTCTCAGATATGAAGTGCAGACACCAAATTGACATTTAGCAGCTAGAGAATTTGAATTTTTAAAACTGCTATGTAATCACAATATTTGATGGTTCTATTTGACTCTCAGATATGAAGTGCAGGCACCAAATTTACTTTTTAGCACCTAAAGAATTAGAATTGTTTAAACTGCACAATAAGCACAGTATTTGACGTTTCTATTTGACTCTCAGATATGACGTGCAGGCACCAAATTAACTTTTTTGCACCTAAAGAATTAGAATTTTTAAAACTGCAATGTAAGCACAGTATTTGACGTTTCTATTTGACTCTCAGATATGAAGTGCAGGTACCAAATTGACTTTTTAGCACCAAAAGAATTCAAAATTTTAAAACTGCAATGTCAAAGCAGTTTTTTGACGGTTCTATTTGACTCTCAGATATGAAGTGCAGGCACCAAATTTACTTTTTAGCACCTAAAGAATTAGAATTGTTAAAACTGCCCTGTAAGCACAGGATTTGACAGCTCTATTTGACTCTCAGATATGAAGTGAAGGCACCAAATTTACTTTTTAGCACCTAAAGAATTTGAATTTTTTAAACTGCTATGTAAGCACAATATTTGATGGTTTAACTTTAATCTCAGATATGAAGTGCAGGCACCAAATTGACTTTTTTGCACCTAAGGAATTAGAATTTTTAAAACTGCAATGTAAGCACAATATTTGACGGTTCTTTTGGACTCTCAGATATGAAGTGCAGGCACCAAATTTACTTTTTAGCACCTAAAGAATTAGAATTGTTAAAACTGCGCTGTAAGCACAGTATTTGACAGTTCTGTTTGACTCTCAGATATGAAGTGCAGGTACCAAATTGACTTTTTTGCACCTAAAGAATTAGAATTGTTAAAACTGCACTGTAAGCACATTATTTGACGGTTCTATTTGACTCTCAGATATGAAGTGCAGACACCAAATTGACATTTAGCAGCTTGACAATTTGAATTTTTAAAACTGCTATGTAAGCACAATATTTGATGGTTTAACTTTAATCTCAGATATGAAGTGCAGGCACCAAATTGACTTTTAGCACCTAAAGAATTAGAATTGTTAAAACTGTGCTCTAAGCACAATATTTGACAGTTCTATTTGACTCTCAGATATGAAGTGCAGACACCAAATTGACATTTAGCAGCTAGAGAATTAGAATTTTTAAAACTGCTATGTAAGCACAATATTTGATGGTCCTATTTGACTCTCAGATATCAAGTGCAGTCACCAAATTTAGTTTTTAGCACCTAAAGAATTAGAATTGTTAAATCTGAAATGTAAGCACAGTATTTGACGTTTCTATTTGACTCTCAGATATGACGTGCAGGCACCAAATTAACTTTTTTGCACCTAAAGAATTAGAATTGTTAAATCTGAAATGTAAGCACAGTATTTGACGTTTCTATTTGACTCTCGGATATGACGTGCAGGCACCAAATTAACTTTTTTGCACCTAAAGAATTAGAATTTGTAAAACTGCAATGTAAGCACAGTATTTGACAGTTCTGTTTGACTCTCAGATATGAAGTGCAGGTACCAAATTTACTTTTTAGCACCAAAAGAATTTGAAATTGTAAAACTGCTATGTCAAAGCAGTTTTTTGACGGTTCTATTTGACTCTCAGATATGAAGTGCAGGCACCAAATTTACTTTTTAGCACCTAAATAATTAGAATTGTTAAATCTGAAATGTAAGCACAGTATTTGACGTTTCTATTTGACTCTCAGATATGACGTGCAGGCACCAAATTAACTTTTTTGCACCTAAAGAATTAGAATTTTTAAAACTGCAATGTAAGCACAGTATTTGACAGTTCTGTTTGACTCTCAGATATGAAGTGCAGGCACCAAATTTACTTTTTAGCACCTAAAGAATTAGAATTGTTAAAACTGCCCTGTAAGCACAGGATTTGACAGCTCTATTTGACTCTCAGATATGAAGTGCAGGCACCAAATTTACTTTTTAGCACCTAAAGAATTAGAATTGTTAAAACTGCAATGTAAGCACAGTATTTGACTGTTCTATTTGACTCTCAGATATGAAGTGCAGGCACCAAATTTACTTTTTAGCACCTAAAGAATTAGAATTTTTAAAACTGCAATGTAAGCACAGTATTTGACAGTTCTGTTTGACTCTCAGATATGAAGTGCAGGTACCGAATTGACTTTTTAGCACCAAAAGAATTAGAATTTTTAAAACTGCTATGTCAAAGCAGTTTTTGACGGTTCTATTTGACTCTCATATATCATGTGCAGGCACCAAATTGACTTTTTAGTACCTAAAGAATTAGAATTTTTAAAACTGCTATGCCACAGCAGTATTTGACAGTTCTATTTGACTCTCAGTTATAATGTGCAGGCACCAAATTGACTTTTAGCACCTAAAGAATTAGAATTGTTAAAACTGTGCTCTAAGCACAATATTTGACAGTTCTATTTGACTCTCAGATATGACGTGCAGACACCAAATTGACATTTAGCAGCTAGAGAATTTGAATTTTTAAAACTGCTATGTAAGCACAATATTTGATGGTCCTATTTGACTCTCAGATATCAAGTGCAGTCACCAAATTTACTTTTTAGCACCTAAAGAATTAGAATTGTTAAAACTGCACAATAAGCACAGTATTTGACAGTTCTATTTGACTCTCAGATATGAAGTGCAGGCACCAAATTTACTTTTTAGCACCTAAAGAATTAGAATTGTTAAATCTGAAATGTAAGCACAGTATTTGACGTTTCTGTTTTACTCTCAGATATGACATGCAGGCACCAAATTAACTTTTTGGCACCTAAAGAATTAGAATTTTTAAAACTGCAATGTAAGCACAATATTTTACGGTTCTTTTTGACTCTCAGATATGAAGTGAAGGCACCAAATTTACTTTTTAGCACCTAAAGAATTTGAATTTTTAAAACTGCTATGTAAGCACAATATTTGATGGTTTAACTTTAATCTCAGATATGAAGTGCAGGCACCAAATTGACTTTTTTGCACCTAAAGAATTAGAATTGTTAAATCTGGAATGTAAGCACAGTATTTGACATTTCTATTTGACTCTCAGATATGACGTGCAGGCACCAAATTAACTTTTTTGCACCTAAAGAATTAGAATTTTTAAAACTGCAATGTAAGCACAATATTTTACGGTTCTTTTTGACTCTCAGATATGAAGTTAAGGCACCAAATTTACTTTTTAGCACCTAAAGAATTTGAATTTTTAAAACTGCTATGTAAGCACTATATTTGATGGTTTAACTTTAATCTCAGATATGAAGTGCAGGCACCAAATTGACTTTTTAGCACCTAAAGAATTAGAAATGTTAAAACTGCACTGTAAGCACAGTATTTGACGGTTCTATTTGACTCTCAGATATGAAGTGCAGGCACCAAATTTACTTTTTAGCACCTAAAGAATTAGAATTGTTAAAACTGCGCTGTAAGCACAGTATTTGACAGTTCTGTTTGACTCTCAGATATGAAGTGCAGGTACCAAATTGACTTTTTAGCACCAAAAGAATTAGAATTTTTAAAACTGCTATGTCAAAGCAGTTTTTGACGGTTCTATTTGACTCTCATATATCATGTGCAGGCACCAAATTTACTTTTTAGTACCTAAAGAATTAGAATTTTTAAAACTGCTATTTCACAGCAGTATTTGACAGTTCTATTTGACTCTCAGTTATAATGTGCAGGCACCAAATTGACTTTTAGCACCTAAAGAATTAGAATTGTTAAAACTGTGGTCTAAGCACAATATTTGACAGTTCTATTTGACTCTCAGATATGAAGTGCAGACACCAAATTGACATTTAGCAGCTAGAGAATTTGAATTTTTAAAACTGCTATGTAATCACAATATTTGATGGTTCTATTTGACTCTCAGATATCAAGTGCAGTCACCAAATTTACTTTTTAGCACCTAAAGAATTAGAATTGTTAAAACTGCACTGTAAGCACAGTATTTGACGGTTCTATTTGACTCTCAGATATGAAGTGCAGACACCAAATTGACATTTAGCAGCTAGAGAATTTGAATTTTTAAAACTGCTATGTAAGCACAGTATTTGACGGTTCTATTTGACTCTCAGATATGACGTGCAGGCACCAAATTTACTTTTTAGCACCTAAAGAATTAGAATTGTTAAAACTGCGCTGTAAGCACAGTATTTGACAGTTCTGTTTGACTCTCAGATATGAAGTGCAGGTACCAAATTGACTTTTTTGCACCTAAAGAATTAGAATTGTTAAAACTGCACTGTAAGCACATTATTTGACGGTTCTATTTGACTCTCAGATATGAAGTGAAGGCACCAAATTTACTTTTTAGCACCTAAAGAATTAGAATTTTTAAAACTGCTATGTAAGCACAATATTTGATGGTTTAACTTTAATCTCAGATATGAAGTGCAGGCACCAAATTGACTTTTTTGCACCTAAAGAATTAGAATTTTTAAAACTGCAATGTAAGCACAATATTTTACGGTTCTTTTTGACTCTCAGATATGAAATTAAGGCACCAAATTTACTTTTTAGCACCTAAAGAATTTGAATTTTTAAAACTGCTATGTAAGCACTATATTTGATGGTTTAACTTTAATCTCAGATATGAAGTGCAGGCACCAAATTGACTTTTTAGCACCTAAAGAATTAGAAATGTTAAAACTGCACTGTAAGCACAGTATTTGACGGTTCTATTTGACTCTCAGATATGAAGTGCAGGCACCAAATTTACTTTTTAGCACCTAAAGAATTAGAATTGTTAAAACTGCGCTGTAAGCACAGTATTTGACAGTTCTGTTTGACTCTCAGATATGAAGTGCAGGTACCAAATTGACTTTTTTGCACCTAAAGAATTAGAATTGTTAAAACTGCACTGTAAGCACATTATTTGACGGTTCTATTTGACTCTCAGATATGAAGTGCAGACACCAAATTGACATTTAGCAGCTTGACAATTTGAATTTTTAAAACTGCTATGTAAGCACAATATTTGATGGTTTAACTTTAATCTCAGATATGAAGTGCAGGCACCAAATTGACTTTTAGCACCTAAAGAATTAGAATTGTTAAAACTGTGCTCTAAGCACAATATTTGACAGTTCTATTTGACTCTCAGATATGAAGTGCAGACACCAAATTGACATTTAGCAGCTAGAGAATTAGAATTTTTAAAACTGCTATGTAAGCACAATATTTGATGGTCCTATTTGACTCTCAGATATCAAGTGCAGTCACCAAATTTAGTTTTTAGCACCTAAAGAATTAGAATTGTTAAATCTGAAATGTAAGCACAGTATTTGACTTTTCTATTTGACTCTCAGATATGACGTGCAGGCACCAAATTAACTTTTTTGCACCTAAAGAATTAGAATTGTTAAATCTGAAATGTAAGCACAGTATTTGACGTTTCTATTTGACTCTCAGATATGATGTGCAGGCACCAAATTAACTTTTTTGCACCTAAAGAATTAGAATTTGTAAAACTGCAATGTAAGCACAGTATTTGACAGTTCTGTTTGACTCTCAGATATGAAGTGCAGGTACCAAATTGACTTTTTAGCACCAAAAGAATTCGAAATTTTAAAACTGCTATGTCAAAGCAGTTTTTTGACGGTTCTATTTGACTCTCAGATATGAAGTGCAGGCACCAAATTTACTTTTTAGCACCTAAATAATTAGAATTGTTAAATCTGAAATGTAAGCACAGTATTTGACGTTTCTATTTGACTCTCAGATATGACGTGCAGGCACCAAATTAACTTTTTTGCACCTAAAGAATTCGAATTTTTAAAACTGCAATGTAAGCACAGTATTTGACAGTTCTGTTTGACTCTCAGATATGAAGTGCAGGCACCAAATTTACTTTTTAGCACCTAAAGAATTAGAATTGTTAAAACTGCCCTGTAAGCACAGGATTTGACAGCTCTATTTGACTCTCAGATATGAAGTGCAGGCACCAAATTTACTTTTTAGCACCTAAAGAATTAGAATTGTTAAAACTGCAATGTAAGCACAGTATTTGACTGTTCTATTTGACTCTCAGATATGAAGTGCAGGCACCAAATTTACTTTTTAGCACCTAAAGAATTAGAATTTTTAAAACTGCAATGTAAGCACAGTATTTGACAGTTCTGTTTGACTCTCAGATATGAAGTGCAGGTACCGAATTGACTTTTTAGCACCAAAAGAATTAGAATTTTTAAAACTGCTATGTCAAAGCAGTTTTTGACGGTTCTATTTGACTCTCATATATCATGTGCAGGCACCAAATTGACTTTTTAGTACCTAAAGAATTAGAATTTTTAAAACTGCTATGCCACAGCAGTATTTGACAGTTCTATTTGACTCTCAGTTATAATGTGCAGGCACCAAATTGACTTTTAGCACCTAAAGAATTAGAATTGTTAAAACTGTGCTCTAAGCACAATATTTGACAGTTCTATTTGACTCTCAGATATGACGTGCAGACACCAAATTGACATTTAGCAGCTAGAGAATTTGAATTTTTAAAACTGCTATGTAAGCACAATATTTGATGGTCCTATTTGACTCTCAGATATCAAGTGCAGTCACCAAATTTACTTTTTAGCACCTAAAGAATTAGAATTGTTAAAACTGCACAATAAGCACAGTATTTGACAGTTCTATTTGACTCTCAGATATGAAGTGCAGGCACCAAATTTACTTTTTAGCACCTAAAGAATTAGAATTGTTAAATCTGAAATGTAAGCACAGTATTTGACGTTTCTATTTGACTCTCAGATATGACATGCAGGCACCAAATTAACTTTTTGGCACCTAAAGAATTAGAATTTTTAAAACTGCAATGTAAGCACAATATTTTACGGTTCTTTTTGACTCTCAGATATGAAGTGAAGGCACCAAATTTACTTTTTAGCACCTAAAGAATTTGAATTTTTAAAACTGCTATGTAAGCACAATATTTGATGGTTTAACTTTAATCTCAGATATGAAGTGCAGGCACCAAATTGACTTTTTTGCACCTAAAGAATTAGAATTGTTAAATCTGGAATGTAAGCACAGTATTTGACATTTCTATTTGACTTTCAGATATGACGTGCAGGCACCAAATTAACTTTTTTGCACCTAAAGAATTAGAATTTTTAAAACTGCAATGTAAGCACAATATTTTACGGTTCTTTTTGACTCTCAGATATGAAGTTAAGGCACCAAATTTACTTTTTAGCACCTAAAGAATTTGAATTTTTAAAACTGCTATGTAAGCACTATATTTGATGGTTTAACTTTAATCTCAGATATGAAGTGCAGGCACCAAATTGACTTTTTAGCACCTAAAGAATTAGAAATGTTAAAACTGCACTGTAAGCACAGTATTTGACGGTTCTATTTGACTCTCAGATATGAAGTGCAGGCACCAAATTTACTTTTTAGCACCTAAAGAATTAGAATTGTTAAAACTGCGCTGTAAGCACAGTATTTGACAGTTCTGTTTGACTCTCAGATATGAAGTGCAGGTACCAAATTGACTTTTTAGCACCAAAAGAATTAGAATTTTTAAAACTGCTATGTCAAAGCAGTTTTTGACGGTTCTATTTGACTCTCATATATCATGTGCAGGCACCAAATTTACTTTTTAGTACCTAAAGAATTAGAATTTTTAAAACTGCTATTTCACAGCAGTATTTGACAGTTCTATTTGACTCTCAGTTATAATGTGCAGGCACCAAATTGACTTTTAGCACCTAAAGAATTAGAATTGTTAAAACTGTGGTCTAAGCACAATATTTGACAGTTCTATTTGACTCTCAGATATGAAGTGCAGACACCAAATTGACATTTAGCAGCTAGAGAATTTGAATTTTTAAAACTGCTATGTAATCACAATATTTGATGGTTCTATTTGACTCTCAGATATCAAGTGCAGTCACCAAATTTACTTTTTAGCACCTAAAGAATTAGAATTGTTAAAACTGCACTGTAAGCACAGTATTTGACGGTTCTATTTGACTCTCAGATATGAAGTGCAGACACCAAATTGACATTTAGCAGCTAGAGAATTTGAATTTTTAAAACTGCTATGTAAGCACAGTATTTGACGGTTCTATTTGACTCTCAGATATGACGTGCAGGCACCAAATTAACTTTTTTGCACCTAAGGAAATAGAATTTTTAAAACTGCAATGTAAGCACAATATTTGACAGTTCTTTTGGACTCTCAGATATGAAGTGCAGGCACCAAATTTACTTTTTAGCACCTAAAGAATTTGAATTTTTAAAACTGATATGTAAGCACAATATTTGATGGTTTAACTTTAATCTCAGATATGAAGTGCAGGCACCAAATTGACTTTTTAGCACCTAAAGAATTAGAATTGTTAAAACTGCACTGTAAGCACAGTATTTGACGGTTCTATTTGACTCTCAGATATGAAGTGCAGACACCAAATTGACATTTAGCAGCTAGAGAATTTGAATTTTTTAAACTGCTATGTAAGCACAATATTTGATGGTTTAACTTTAATCTCAGATATGAAGTGCAGGCACCAAATTGACTTTTAGCACCTAAAGAATTAGAATTGTTAAAACTTTGCTCTAAGCACAATATTTGACAGTTCTATTTGACTCTCAGATATGAAGTGCAGACACCAAATTGACATTTAGCAGCTAGAGAATTAGAATTTTTAAAACTGCTATGTAAGCACAGTATTTGACGGTTCTATTTGACTCTCAGATATGACGTGCAGGCACCAAATTAACTTTTTTGCACCTAAAGAATTAGAATTTTTAAAACTGCAATGTAAGCACAGTATTTGACAGTTCTGTTTGACTCTCAGATATGAAGTGCAGGTACCAAATTGACTTTTTAGCACCAAAAGAATTCGAAATTTTAAAACTGCTATGTCAAAGCAGTTTTTGACGGTTCTATTTGACTCTCAGATATGAAGTGCAGACACCAAATTGACATTTAGCAGCTAGAGAATTTGAATTTTTTAAACTGCTATGTAAGCACAATATTTGATGGTTTAACTTTAATCTCAGATATGAAGTGCAGGCACCAAATTGACTTTTAGCACCTAAAGAATTAGAATTGTTAAAACTTTGCTCTAAGCACAATATTTGACAGTTCTATTTGACTCTCAGATATGAAGTGCAGACACCAAATTGACATTTAGCAGCTAGAGAATTAGAATTTTTAAAACTGCTATGTAAGCACAGTATTTGACGGTTCTATTTGACTCTCAGATATGACGTGCAGGCACCAAATTAACTTTTTTGCACCTAAAGAATTAGAATTTTTAAAACTGCAATGTAAGCACAGTATTTGACAGTTCTGTTTGACTCTCAGATATGAAGTGCAGGTACCAAATTGACTTTTTAGCACCAAAAGAATTCGAAATTTTAAAACTGCTATGTCAAAGCAGTTTTTGACGGTTCTATTTGACTCTCAGATATGACGTGCAGGCACCAAATTAACTTTTTTGCACCTAAGGAATTAGAATTTTTAAAACTGCAATGTAAGCACAATATTTGACGGTTCTTTTGGACTCTCAGATATGAAGTGCAGGCACCAAATTTACTTTTTAGCACCTAAAGAATTTGAATTTTTAAAACTGATATGTAAGCACAATATTTGATGGTTTAACTTTAATCTCAGATATGAAGTGCAGGCACCAAATTGACTTTTTAGCACCTAAAGAATTAGAATTGTTAAAACTGCACTGTAAGCACAGTATTTGACGGTTCTATTTTACTCTCAGATATGAAGTGCAGACACCAAATTGACATTTAGCAGCTAGAGAATTTGAATTTTTAAAACTGCTATGTAATCACAATATTTGATGGTTCTATTTGACTCTCAGATATGAAGTGCAGGCACCAAATTTACTTTTTAGCACCTAAAGAATTAGAATTGTTAAAACTGCCCTGTAAGCACAGGATTTGACAGCTCTATTTGACTCTCAGATATGAAGTGCAGGCACCAAATTTACTTTTTAGCACCTAAAGAATTAGAATTGTTTAAACTGCACAATAAGCACAGTATTTGACGTTTCTATTTGACTCTCAGATATGACGTGCAGGCACCAAATTAACTTTTTTGCACCTAAAGAATTAGAATTTTTAAAACTGCAATGTAAGCACAGTATTTGACGTTTCTATTTGACTCTCAGATATGAAGTGCAGGTACCAAATTGACTTTTTAGCACCAAAAGAATTCAAAATTTTAAAACTGCAATGTCAAAGCAGTTTTTTGACGGTTCTATTTGACTCTCAGATATGAAGTGCAGGCACCAAATTTACTTTTTAGCACCTAAAGAATTAGAATTGTTAAAACTGCCCTGTAAGCACAGGATTTGACAGCTCTATTTGACTCTCAGATATGAAGTGAAGGCACCAAATTTACTTTTTAGCACCTAAAGAATTTGAATTTTTAAAACTGCTATGTAAGCACAATATTTGATGGTTTAACTTTAATCTCAGATATGAAGTGCAGGCACCAAATTGACTTTTTTGCACCTAAGGAATTAGAATTTTTAAAACTGCAATGTAAGCACAATATTTGACGGTTCTTTTGGACTCTCAGATATGAAGTGCAGGCACCAAATTTACTTTTTAGCACCTAAAGAATTAGAATTGTTAAAACTATGCTCTAAGCACAATATTTGACAGTTCTATTTGACTCTCAGATATGAAGTGCAGACACCAAATTGACATTTAGCAGCTAGAGAATTAGAATTTTTAAAACTGCTATGTAAGCACAGTATTTGACGGTTCTATTTGACTCTCAGATATGACGTGCAGGCACCAAATTAACTTTTTTGCACCTAAAGAATTAGAATTTTTAAAACTGCAATGTAAGCACAGTATTTGACAGTTCTGTTTGACTCTCAGATATGAAGTGCAGGTACCAAATTGACTTTTTAGCACCAAAAGAATTCGAAATTTTAAAACTGCTATGTCAAAGCAGTTTTTGACGGTTCTATTTGACTCTCAGATATGACGTGCAGGCACCAAATTAACTTTTTTGCACCTAAGGAATTAGAATTTTTAAAACTGCAATGTAAGCACAATATTTGACGGTTCTTTTGGACTCTCAGATATGAAGTGCAGGCACCAAATTTACTTTTTAGCACCTAAAGAATTTGAATTTTTAAAACTGATATGTAAGCACAATATTTGATGGTTTAACTTTAATCTCAGATATGAAGTGCAGGCACCAAATTGACTTTTTAGCACCTACAGAATTAGAAATGTTAAAACTGCACTGTAAGCACAGTATTTGACGGTTCTATTTGACTCTCAGATATGAAGTGCAGGCACCAAATTTACTTTTTAGCACCTAAAGAATTAGAATTGTTAAAACTGCGCTGTAAGCACAGTATTTGACAGTTCTGTTTGACTCTCAGATATGAAGTGCAGGTACCAAATTGACTTTTTTGCACCTAAAGAATTAGAATTGTTAAAACTGCACTGTAAGCACATTATTTGACGGTTCTATTTGACTCTCAGATATGAAGTGCAGACACCAAATTGACATTTAGCAGCTTGACAATTTGAATTTTTAAAACTGCTATGTAAGCACAATATTTGATGGTTTAACTTTAATCTCAGATATGAAGTGCAGGCACCAAATTGACTTTTAGCACCTAAAGAATTAGAATTGTTAAAACTGTGCTCTAAGCACAATATTTGACAGTTCTATTTGACTCTCAGATATGAAGTGCAGACACCAAATTGACATTTTGCAGCTAGAGAATTAGAATTTTTAAAACTGCTATGTAAGCACAATATTTGATGGTCCTATTTGACTCTCAGATATCAAGTGCAGTCACCAAATTTAGTTTTTAGCACCTAAAGAATTAGAATTGTTAAATCTGAAATGTAAGCACAGTATTTGACTTTTCTATTTGACTCTCAGATATGACGTGCAGGCACCAAATTAACTTTTTTGCACCTAAAGAATTAGAATTGTTAAATCTGAAATGTAAGCACAGTATTTGACGTTTCTATTTGACTCTCAGATATGACGTGCAGGCACCAAATTAACTTTTTTGCACCTAAAGAATTAGAATTTTTAAAACTGCAATGTAAGCACAGTATTTGACAGTTCTGTTTGACTCTCAGATATGAAGTGCAGGTACCAAATTGACTTTTTAGCACCAAAAGAATTCGAAATTGTAAAACTGCTATGTCAAAGCAGTTTTTTGACGGTTCTATTTGACTCTCAGATATGAAGTGCAGGCACCAAATTTACTTTTTAGCACCTAAATAATTAGAATTGTTAAATCTGAAATGTAAGCACAGTATTTGACGTTTCTATTTGACTCTCAGATATGACGTGCAGGCACCAAATTAACTTTTTTGCACCTAAAGAATTAGAATTTTTAAAACTGCAATGTAAGCACAGTATTTGACAGTTCTGTTTGACTCTCAGATATGAAGTGCAGGCACCAAATTTACTTTTTAGCACCTAAAGAATTAGAATTGTTAAAACTGCCCTGTAAGCACAGGATTTGACAGCTCTATTTGACTCTCAGATATGAAGTGCAGGCACCAAATTTACTTTTTAGCACCTAAAGAATTAGAATTGTTAAAACTGCAATGTAAGCACAGTATTTGACTGTTCTATTTGACTCTCAGATATGAAGTGCAGGCACCAAATTTACTTTTTAGCACCTAAAGAATTAGAATTTTTAAAACTGCAATGTAAGCACAGTATTTGACAGTTCTGTTTGACTCTCAGATATGAAGTGCAGGTACCGAATTGACTTTTTAGCACCAAAAGAATTAGAATTTTTAAAACTGCTATGTCAAAGCAGTTTTTGACGGTTCTATTTGACTCTCATATATCATGTGCAGGCACCAAATTGACTTTTTAGTACCTAAAGAATTAGAATTTTTAAAACTGCTATGCCACAGCAGTATTTGACAGTTCTATTTGACTCTCAGTTATAATGTGCAGGCACCAAATTGACTTTTAGCACCTAAAGAATTAGAATTGTTAAAACTGTGCTCTAAGCACAATATTTGACAGTTCTATTTGACTCTCAGATATGACGTGCAGACACCAAATTGACATTTAGCAGCTAGAGAATTTGAATTTTTAAAACTGCTATGTAAGCACAATATTTGATGGTCCTATTTGACTCTCAGATATCAAGTGCAGTCACCAAATTTACTTTTTAGCACCTAAAGAATTAGAATAGTTAAAACTGCACAATAAGCACAGTATTTGACAGTTCTATTTGACTCTCAGATATGAAGTGCAGGCACCAAATTTACTTTTTAGCACCTAAAGAATTAGAATTGTTAAATCTGAAATGTAAGCACAGTATTTGACGTTTCTGTTTGACTCTCAGATATGACATGCAGGCACCAAATTAACTTTTTGGCACCTAAAGAATTAGAATTTTTAAAACTGCAATGTAAGCACAATATTTTACGGTTCTTTTTGACTCTCAGATATGAAGTGAAGGCACCAAATTTACTTTTTAGCACCTAAAGAATTTGAATTTTTAAAACTGCTATGTAAGCACAATATTTGATGGTTTAACTTTAATCTCAGATATGAAGTGCAGGCACCAAATTGACTTTTTTGCACCTAAAGAATTAGAATTGTTAAATCTGGAATGTAAGCACAGTATTTGACATTTCTATTTGACTCTCAGATATGACGTGCAGGCACCAAATTAACTTTTTTGCACCTAAAGAATTAGAATTTTTAAAACTGCAATGTAAGCACAATATTTTACGGTTCTTTTTGACTCTCAGATATGAAGTTAAGGCACCAAATTTACTTTTTAGCACCTAAAGAATTTGAATTTTTAAAACTGCTATGTAAGCACTATATTTGATGGTTTAACTTTAATCTCAGATATGAAGTGCAGGCACCAAATTGACTTTTTAGCACCTAAAGAATTAGAAATGTTAAAACTGCACTGTAAGCACAGTATTTGACGGTTCTATTTGACTCTCAGATATGAAGTGCAGGCACCAAATTTACTTTTTAGCACCTAAAGAATTAGAATTGTTAAAACTGCGCTGTAAGCACAGTATTTGACAGTTCTGTTTGACTCTCAGATATGAAGTGCAGGTACCAAATTGACTTTTTAGCACCAAAAGAATTAGAATTTTTAAAACTGCTATGTCAAAGCAGTTTTTGACGGTTCTATTTGACTCTCATATATCATGTGCAGGCACCAAATTTACTTTTTAGTACCTAAAGAATTAGAATTTTTAAAACTGCTATTTCACAGCAGTATTTGACAGTTCTATTTGACTCTCAGTTATAATGTGCAGGCACCAAATTGACTTTTAGCACCTAAAGAATTAGAATTGTTAAAACTGTGGTCTAAGCACAATATTTGACAGTTCTATTTGACTCTCAGATATGAAGTGCAGACACCAAATTGACATTTAGCAGCTAGAGAATTTGAATTTTTAAAACTGCTATGTAATCACAATATTTGATGGTTCTATTTGACTCTCAGATATCAAGTGCAGTCACCAAATTTACTTTTTAGCACCTAAAGAATTAGAATTGTTAAAACTGCACTGTAAGCACAGTATTTGACGGTTCTATTTGACTCTCAGATATGAAGTGCAGACACCAAATTGACATTTAGCAGCTAGAGAATTTGAATTTTTAAAACTGCTATGTAAGCACAGTATTTGACGGTTCTATTTGACTCTCAGATATGACGTGCAGGCACCAAATTAACTTTTTTGCACCTAAGGAAATAGAATTTTTAAAACTGCAATGTAAGCACAATATTTGACAGTTCTTTTGGACTCTCAGATATGAAGTGCAGGCACCAAATTTACTTTTTAGCACCTAAAGAATTTGAATTTTTAAAACTGATATGTAAGCACAATATTTGATGGTTTAACTTTAATCTCAGATATGAAGTGCAGGCACCAAATTGACTTTTTAGCACCTAAAGAATTAGAATTGTTAAAACTGCACTGTAAGCACAGTATTTGACGGTTCTATTTGACTCTCAGATATGAAGTGCAGACACCAAATTGACATTTAGCAGCTAGAGAATTTGAATTTTTTAAACTGCTATGTAAGCACAATATTTGATGGTTTAACTTTAATCTCAGATATGAAGTGCAGGCACCAAATTGACTTTTAGCACCTAAAGAATTAGAATTGTTAAAACTTTGCTCTAAGCACAATATTTGACAGTTCTATTTGACTCTCAGATATGAAGTGCAGACACCAAATTGACATTTAGCAGCTAGAGAATTAGAATTTTTAAAACTGCTATGTAAGCACAGTATTTGACGGTTCTATTTGACTCTCAGATATGACGTGCAGGCACCAAATTAACTTTTTTGCACCTAAAGAATTAGAATTTTTAAAACTGCAATGTAAGCACAGTATTTGACAGTTCTGTTTGACTCTCAGATATGAAGTGCAGGTACCAAATTGACTTTTTAGCACCAAAAGAATTCGAAATTTTAAAACTGCTATGTCAAAGCAGTTTTTGACGGTTCTATTTGACTCTCAGATATGAAGTGCAGACACCAAATTGACATTTAGCAGCTAGAGAATTTGAATTTTTTAAACTGCTATGTAAGCACAATATTTGATGGTTTAACTTTAATCTCAGATATGAAGTGCAGGCACCAAATTGACTTTTAGCACCTAAAGAATTAGAATTGTTAAAACTTTGCTCTAAGCACAATATTTGACAGTTCTATTTGACTCTCAGATATGAAGTGCAGACACCAAATTGACATTTAGCAGCTAGAGAATTAGAATTTTTAAAACTGCTATGTAAGCACAATATTTGATGGTTTAACTTTAATCTCAGATATGAAGTGCAGGCACCAAATTGACTTTTAGCACCTAAAGAATTAGAATTGTTAAAACTATGCTCTAAGCACAATATTTGACAGTTCTATTTGACTCTCAGATATGAAGTGCAGACACCAAATTGACATTTAGCAGCTAGAGAATTAGAATTTTTAAAACTGCTATGTAAGCACAGTATTTGACGGTTCTATTTGACTCTCAGATATGACGTGCAGGCACCAAATTAACTTTTTTGCACCTAAAGAATTAGAATTTTTAAAACTGCAATGTAAGCACAGTATTTGACAGTTCTGTTTGACTCTCAGATATGAAGTGCAGGTACCAAATTGACTTTTTAGCACCAAAAGAATTCGAAATTTTAAAACTGCTATGTCAAAGCAGTTTTTGACGGTTCTATTTGACTCTCAGATATGACGTGCAGGCACCAAATTAACTTTTTTGCACCTAAGGAATTAAAATTTTTAAAACTGCAATGTAAGCACAATATTTGACGGTTCTTTTGGACTCTCAGATATGAAGTGCAGGCACCAAATTTACTTTTTAGCACCTAAAGAATTTGAATTTTTAAAACTGATATGTAAGCACAATATTTGATGGTTTAACTTTAATCTCAGATATGAAGTGCAGGCACCAAATTGACTTTTTAGCACCTAAAGAATTAGAATTGTTAAAACTGCACTGTAAGCACAGTATTTGACGGTTCTATTTTACTCTCAGATATGAAGTGCAGACACCAAATTGACATTTAGCAGCTAGAGAATTTGAATTTTTAAAACTGCTATGTAATCACAATATTTGATGGTTCTATTTGACTCTCAGATATGAAGTGCAGGCACCAAATTTACTTTTTAGCACCTAAAGAATTAGAATTGTTTAAACTGCACAATAAGCACAGTATTTGACGTTTCTATTTGACTCTCAGATATGACGTGCAGGCACCAAATTAACTTTTTTGCACCTAAAGAATTAGAATTTTTAAAACTGCAATGTAAGCACAGTATTTGACGTTTCTATTTGACTCTCAGATATGAAGTGCAGGTACCAAATTGACTTTTTAGCACCAAAAGAATTCAAAATTTTAAAACTGCAATGTCAAAGCAGTTTTTTGACGGTTCTATTTGACTCTCAGATATGAAGTGCAGGCACCAAATTTACTTTTTAGCACCTAAAGAATTAGAATTGTTAAAACTGCCCTGTAAGCACAGGATTTGACAGCTCTATTTGACTCTCAGATATGAAGTGAAGGCACCAAATTTACTTTTTAGCACCTAAAGAATTTGAATTTTTAAAACTGCTATGTAAGCACAATATTTGATGGTTTAACTTTAATCTCAGATATGAAGTGCAGGCACCAAATTGACTTTTTTGCACCTAAAGAATTAGAATTGTTAAATCTGGAATGTAAGCACAGTATTTGACATTTCTATTTGACTCTCAGATATGACGTGCAGGCACCAAATTAACTTTTTTGCACCTAAAGAATTAGAATTTTTAAAACTGCAATGTAAGCACAATATTTTACGGTTCTTTTTGACTCTCAGATATGAAGTGAAGGCACCAAATTTACTTTTTAGCACCTAAAGAATTTGAATTTTTAAAACTGCTATGTAAGCACAATATTTGATGGTTTAACTTTAATCTCAGATATGAAGTGCAGGCACCAAATTGACTTTTTTGCACCTAAAGAATTAGAATTGTTAAATCTGGAATGTAAGCACAGTATTTGACATTTCTATTTGACTCTCAGATATGACGTGCAGGCACCAAATTAACTTTTTTGCACCTAAAGAATTAGAATTTTTAAAACTGCAATGTAAGCACAATATTTTACGGTTCTTTTTGACTCTCAGATATGAAGTTAAGGCACCAAATTTACTTTTTAGCACCTAAAGAATTTGAATTTTTAAAACTGCTATGTAAGCACTATATTTGATGGTTTAACTTTAATCTCAGATATGAAGTGCAGGCACCAAATTGACTTTTTAGCACCTAAAGAATTAGAAATGTTAAAACTGCACTGTAAGCACAGTATTTGACGGTTCTATTTGACTCTCAGATATGAAGTGCAGGCACCAAATTTACTTTTTAGCACCTAAAGAATTAGAATTGTTAAAACTGCGCTGTAAGCACAGTATTTGACAGTTCTGTTTGACTCTCAGATATGAAGTGCAGGTACCAAATTGACTTTTTAGCACCAAAAGAATTAGAATTTTTAAAACTGCTATGTCAAAGCAGTTTTTGACGGTTCTATTTGACTCTCATATATCATGTGCAGGCACCAAATTTACTTTTTAGTACCTAAAGAATTAGAATTTTTAAAACTGCAATGTAAGCACAGTATTTGACGTTTCTATTTGACTCTCAGATATGAAGTGCAGGTACCAAATTGACTTTTTAGCACCAAAAGAATTCAAAATTTTAAAACTGCAATGTCAAAGCAGTTTTTTGACGGTTCTATTTGACTCTCAGATATGAAGTGCAGGCACCAAATTTACTTTTTAGCACCTAAAGAATTAGAATTGTTAAAACTGCCCTGTAAGCACAGGATTTGACAGCTCTATTTGACTCTCAGATATGAAGTGAAGGCACCAAATTTACTTTTTAGCACCTAAAGAATTTGAATTTTTAAAACTGCTATGTAAGCACAATATTTGATGGTTTAACTTTAATCTCAGATATGAAGTGCAGGCACCAAATTAACTTTTTTGCACCTAAAGAATTAGAATTGTTAAATCTGGAATGTAAGCACAGTATTTGACATTTCTATTTGACTCTCAGATATGACGTGCAGGCACCAAATTAACTTTTTTGCACCTAAAGAATTAGAATTTTTAAAACTGCAATGTAAGCACAATATTTTACGGTTCTTTTTGACTCTCAGATATGAAGTGAAGGCACCAAATTTACTTTTTAGCACCTAAAGAATTTGAATTTTTAAAACTGCTATGTAAGCACAATATTTGATGGTTTAACTTTAATCTCAGATATGAAGTGCAGGCACCAAATTGACTTTTTTGCACCTAAAGAATTAGAATTGTTAAATCTGGAATGTAAGCACAGTATTTGACATTTCTATTTTACTCTCAGATATGACGTGCAGGCACCAAATTAACTTTTTTGCACCTAAAGAATTAGAAATTTTAAAACTGCAATGTAAGCACAATATTTTACGGTTCTTTTTGACTCTCAGATATGAAGTTAAGGCACCAAATTTACTTTTTAGCACCTAAAGAATTTGAATTTTTAAAACTGCTATGTAAGCACTATATTTGATGGTTTAACTTTAATCTCAGATATGAAGTGCAGGCACCAAATTGACTTTTTAGCACCTAAAGAATTAGAAATGTTAAAACTGCACTGTAAGCACAGTATTTGACGGTTCTATTTGACTCTCAGATATGAAGTGCAGGCACCAAATTTACTTTTTAGCACCTAAAGAATTAGAATTGTTAAAACTGCGCTGTAAGCACAGTATTTGACAGTTCTGTTTGACTCTCAGATATGAAGTGCAGGTACCAAATTGACTTTTTAGCACCAAAAGAATTAGAATTTTTAAAACTGCTATGTCAAAGCAGTTTTTGACGGTTCTATTTGACTCTCATATATCATGTGCAGGCACCAAATTTACTTTTTAGTACCTAAAGAATTAGAATTTTTAAAACTGCTATTTCACAGCAGTATTTGACAGTTCTATTTGACTCTCAGTTATAATGTGCAGGCACCAAATTGACTTTTAGCACCTAAAGAATTAGAATTGTTAAAACTGTGGTCTAAGCACAATATTTGACAGTTCTATTTGACTCTCAGATATGAAGTGCAGACACCAAATTGACATTTAGCAGCTAGAGAATTTGAATTTTTAAAACTGCTATGTAATCACAATATTTGATGGTTCTATTTGACTCTCAGATATCAAGTGCAGTCACCAAATTTACTTTTTAGCACCTAAAGAATTAGAATTGTTAAAACTGCACTGTAAGCACAGTATTTGACGGTTCTATTTGACTCTCAGATATGAAGTGCAGACACCAAATTGACATTTAGCAGCTAGAGAATTTGAATTTTTAAAACTGCTATGTAAGCACAGTATTTGACGGTTCTATTTGACTCTCAGATATGACGTGCAGGCACCAAATTAACTTTTTTGCACCTAAGGAAATAGAATTTTTAAAACTGCAATGTAAGCACAATATTTGACAGTTCTTTTGGACTCTCAGATATGAAGTGCAGGCACCAAATTTACTTTTTAACACCTAAAGAATTTGAATTTTTAAAACTGATATGTAAGCACAATATTTGATGGTTTAACTTTAATCTCAGATATGAAGTGCAGGCACCAAATTGACTTTTTAGCACCTAAAGAATTAGAATTGTTAAAACTGCACTGTAAGCACAGTATTTGACGGTTCTATTTGACTCTCAGATATGAAGTGCAGACACCAAATTGACATTTAGCAGCTAGAGAATTTGAATTTTTTAAACTGCTATGTAAGCACAATATTTGATGGTTTAACTTTAATCTCAGATATGAAGTGCAGGCACCAAATTGACTTTTAGCACCTAAAGAATTAGAATTGTTAAAACTATGCTCTAAGCACAATATTTGACAGTTCTATTTGACTCTCAGATATGAAGTGCAGACACCAAATTGACATTTAGCAGCTAGAGAATTAGAATTTTTAAAACTGCTATGTAAGCACAGTATTTGACGGTTCTATTTGACTCTCAGATATGACGTGCAGGCACCAAATTAACTTTTTTGCACCTAAAGAATTAGAATTTTTAAAACTGCAATGTAAGCACAGTATTTGACAGTTCTGTTTGACTCTCAGATATGAAGTGCAGGTACCAAATTGACTTTTTAGCACCAAAAGAATTCGAAATTTTAAAACTGCTATGTCAAAGCAGTTTTTGACGGTTCTATTTGACTCTCAGATATGACGTGCAGGCACCAAATTAACTTTTTTGCACCTAAGGAATTAGAATTTTTAAAACTGCAATGTAAGCACAATATTTGACGGTTCTTTTGGACTCTCAGATATGAAGTGCAGGCACCAAATTTACTTTTTAGCACCTAAAGAATTTGAATTTTTAAAACTGATATGTAAGCACAATATTTGATGGTTTAACTTTAATCTCAGATATGAAGTGCAGGCGCCAAATTGACTTTTTAGCACCTAAAGAATTAGAATTGTTAAAACTGCACTGTAAGCACAGTATTTGACGGTTCTATTTTACTCTCAGATATGAAGTGCAGACACCAAATTGACATTTAGCAGCTAGAGAATTTGAATTTTTAAAACTGCTATGTAATCACAATATTTGATGGTTCTATTTGACTCTCAGATATGAAGTGCAGGCACCAAATTTACTTTTTAGCACCTAAAGAATTAGAATTGTTAAATCTGAAATGTAAGCAAAGTATTTGGCGTTTCTATTTGACTCTCAGATATGACGTGCAGGCACCAAATTAACTTTTTAGCACCTAAAGAATTAGAATTTTTAAAACTGCTATGTAAGCACAATATTTGATGGTCCTATTTGACTCTCAGATATCAAGTGCAGTCACCAAATTTAGTTTTTAGCACCTAAAGAATTAGAATTGTTAAAACTGCACAATAAGTACAGTATTTGACGGTTCTATTTGACTCTCAGATATGAAGTGCAGGCACCAAATTTACTTTTTAGCACCTAAAGAATTAGAATTGTTGAATCTGAAATGTAAGCACAGTATTTGACGTTTCTATTTGACTCTCAGATATGACGTGCAGGCACCAAATTAACTTTTTTGCACCTAAAGAATTAGAATTGTTAAAACTGCAATGTAAGCACAGTATTTGACAGTTCTGTTTGACTCTCAGATATGAAGTGCAGGTACCAAATTGACTTTTTAGCACCAAAAGAATTAGAATTTTTAAAACTGCTATGTCAAAGCAGGTTTTGACGGTTCTATTTGACTCTCATATATCATGTGCAGGCACCAAATTGACTTTTTAGTACCTAAAGAATTAGAATTTTTAAAACTGCTATTTCACAGCAGTATTTGACAGTTCTATTTGACTCTCAGTTATAATGTGCAGGCACCAAATTGACTTTTAGCACCTAAAGAATTAGAATTGTTAAAACTGTTCTCTAAGCACAATATTTGACAGTTCTATTTGACTCTCAGATATGAAGTGCAGACACCAAATTGACATTTAGCAGCTAGAGAATTTGAATTTTGAAAACTGCTATGTAAGCACAATATTTGATGGTCCTATTTGACTCTCAGATATCAAGTGCAGTCACCAAATTTAGTTTTTAGCACCTAAAGAATTAGAATTTTTAAAACTGCAATGTAAGCACATTATTTGACAGTTCTGTTTGACTCTCAGATATGAAGTGCAGGTACCAAATTGACTTTTTAGCACCAAAAGAATTCAAAATTTTAAAACTGCAATGTCAAAGCAGTTTTTTGACGGTTCTATTTGACTCTCAGATATGACGTGCAGGCACCAAATTAACTTTTTAGCACCTAAAGAATTTGAATTTTTAAAACTGCTATGTAAGCACAATATTTGATGGTTTAACTTTAATCTCAGATATGAAGTGCAGGCACCAAATTGACTTTTTAGCACCTAAAGAATTAGAATTGTTAAAACTGCACTGTAAGCACAGTATTTGACGGTTCTATTTGACTCTCAGATATGAAGTGCAGACACCCAATTGACATTTAGCAGCTAGAGAATTTGAATTTTTAAAACTGCTATGTAAGCACAATATTTGATGGTTTAACTTTAATCTCAGATATGAAGTGCAGGCACCAAATTGACTTTTAGCACCTAAAGAATTAGAATTGTTAAAACTGTGCTCTAAGCACAATATTTGACAGTTCTATTTGACTCTCAGATATGAAGTGCAGACACCAAATTGACATTTAGCAGCTAGAGAATTAGAATTTTTAAAACTGCTATGTAAGCACAATATTTGATGGTCCTATTTGACTCTCAGATATCAAGTGCAGTCACCAAATTTAGTTTTTAGCACCTAAAGAATTAGAATTGTTAAAACTGCACAATAAGTACAGTATTTGACGGTTCTATTTGACTCTCAGATATGAAGTGCAGGCACCAAATTTACTTTTTAGCACCTAAAGAATTAGAATTGTTAAATCTGAAATGTAAGCACAGTATTTGACGTTTCTATTTGACTCTCAGATATGACGTGCAGGCACCAAATTAACTTTTTTGCACCTAAAGAATTAGAATTTTTAAAACTGCAATGTAAGCACAGTATTTGACAGTTCTGTTTGACTCTCAGATATGAAGTGCAGGTACCAAATTGACTTTTTAGCACCAAAAGAATTCAAAATTTTAAAACTGCAATGTCAAAGCAGTTTTTTGACGGTTCTATTTGACTCTCAGATATGAAGTGCAGCACCAAATTTACTTTTTAGCACCTAAAGAATTAGAATTGTTAAATCTGAAATGTAAGCACAGTATTTGGCGTTTCTATTTGACTCTCAGATATGACGTGCAGGCACCAAATTAACTTTTTAGCACCTAAAGAATTAGAATTTTTAAAACTGCTATGTAAGCACAATATTCGATGGTTCTATTTGACTCTCAGATATGAAGTGCAGACACCAAATTGACATTTAGCAGCTAGAGAATAAGAATTTTTAAAACTGCTATGTAAGCACAATATTTGATGGTTTAACTTTAATCTCAGATATGAAGTGCAGGCACCAAATTGACTTTTAGCACCTAAAGAATTAGAATTGTTAAAACTGTGCTCTAAGCACAATATTTGACAGTTCTATTTGACTCTCAGATATGAAGTGCAGACACCAAATTGACATTTAGCAGCTAGAGAATTAGACTTTTTAAAACTTCTATGTAAGCACAATATTTGATGGTCCTATTTGACACTCAGATATCAAGTGCAGTCACCAAATTTAGTTTTTAGCACCTAAAGAATTAGAATTGTTAAAACTGCACAATAAGTACAGTATTTGACGGTTCTATTTGACTCTCAGATATGAAGTGCAGGCACCAAATTTACTTTTTAGCACCTAAAGAATTAGAATTGTTAAATCTGAAATGTAAGCACAGTATTTGACGTTTCTATTTGACTCTCAGATATGACGTGCAGGCACCAAATTAACTTTTTTGCACCTAAAGAATTAGAATTGTTAAAACTGCAATGTAAGCACAGTATTTGACAGTTCTGTTTGACTCTCAGATATGAAGTGCAGGTACCAAATTGACTTTTTAGCACCAAAAGAATTAGAATTTTTAAAACTGCTATGTCAAAGCAGTTTTTGACGGTTCTATTTGACTCTCATATATCATGTGCAGGCACCAAATTGACTTTTTAGTACCTAAAGAATTAGAATTTTTAAAACTGCTATTTCACAGCAGTATTTGACAGTTCTATTTGACTCTCAGTTATAATGTGCAGGCACCAAATTGACTTTTAGCACCTAAAGAATTAGAATTGTTAAAACTGTGGTCTAAGCACAATATTTGACAGTTCTATTTGACTCTCAGATATGAAGTGCAGACACCAAATTGACATTTAGCAGCTAGAGAATTTGAATTTTTAAAACTGCTATGTAAGCACAATATTTGATGGTCCTATTTGACTCTCAGATATCAAGTGCAGTCACCAAATTTAGTTTTTAGCACCTAAAGAATTAGAATTGTTAAAACTGCACAATAAGTACAGTATTTGACGGTTCTATTTGACTCTCAGATATGAAGTGCAGGCACCAAATTTACTTTTTAGCACCTAAAGAATTAGAATTGTTAAATCTGCAATGTAAGCACAGTATTTGACGTTTCTATTTGACTCTCAGATATGACGTGCAGGCACCAAATTAACTTTTTTGCACCTAAAGAATTAGAATTTTTAAAACTGCAATGTAAGCACATTATTTGACAGTTCTGTTTGACTCTCAGATATGAAGTGCAGGTACCAAATTGACTTTTTAGCACCAAAAGAATTCAAAATTTTAAAACTGCAATGTCAAAGCAGTTTTTTGACGGTTCTATTTGACTCTCAGATATGAAGTGCAGGCACCAAATTGACTTTTTAGCACCTAAAGAATTAGAATTGTTAAAACTGCACTGTAAGCACAGTATTTGACGGTTCTATTTGACTCTCAGATATGAAGTGCAGACACCAAATTGACATTTAGCAGCTAGAGAATTAGAATTTTTAAAACTGCTATGTAAGCACAATATTTGATTGTTTAACTTTAATCTCAGATATGAAGTGCAGGCACCAAATTGACTTTTAGCACCTAAAGAATTAGAATTGTTAAAACTGTGCTCTAAGCACAATATTTGACAGTTCTATTTGACTCTCAGATATGAAGTGCAGACACCAAATTTACATTTAGCAGCTAGAGAATTAGAATTTTTAAAACTTCTATGTAAGCACAATATTTGATGGTCCTATTTGACTCTCAGATATCAAGTGCAGTCACCAAATTTAGTTTTTAGCACCTAAAGAATTAGAATTGTTCAATCTGAAATGTAAGCACAGTATTTGACGTTTCTATTTGACTCTCAGATATGACGTGCAGGCACCAAATTAACTTTTTTGCACCTAAAGAATTAGAATTGTTAAAACTGCAATGTAAGCACAGTATTTGACAGTTCTGTTTGACTCTCAGATATGAAGTGCAGGTACCAAATTGACTTTTTAGCACCAAAAGAATTCGAAATTTTAAAACTGCTATGTCAAAGCAGTTTTTGACGGTTCTATTTGACTCTCAGATATGACGTGCAGGCACCAAATTAACTTTTTTGCACCTAAGGAATTAGAATTTTTAAAACTGCAATGTAAGCACAATATTTGACGGTTCTTTTGGACTCTCAGATATGAAGTGCAGTCACCAAATTTACTTTTTAGCACCTAAAGAATTAGAATTGTTAAAACTGCACAATAAGCACAGTATTTGACGGTTCTATTTGACTCTCAGATATGAAGTGCAGGCACCAAATTTACTTTTTGGCACCTAAAGAATTAGAATTTTTAAAACTGCAATGTAAGCACAATATTTTACGGTTCTTTTTGACTCTCAGATATGAAGTGAAGGCACCAAATTTACTTTTTAGCACCTAAAGAATTTGAATTTTTAAAACTGCTATGTAAGCACAATATTTGATGGTTTAACTTTAATCTCAGATATGAAGTGCAGGCACCAAATTGACTTTTTAGCACCTAAAGAATTAGAATTGTTAAAACTGCACTGTAAGCACAGTATTTGACGGTTCTATTTGACTCTCAGATATGAAGTGCAGACACCAAATTGACATTTAGCAGCTAGAGAATTAGAATTTTTAAAACTGCTATGTAAGCACAATATTTGATGGTTTAACTTTAATCTCAGATATGAAGTGCAGGCACCAAATTGACTTTTAGCACCTAAAGAATTAGAATTGTTAAAACTGTGCTCTAAGCACAATATTTGACAGTTCTATTTGACTCTCAGATATGAAGTGCAGACACCAAATTGACATTTAGCAGCTAGAGAATTAGAATTTTTAAAACTGCTATGTAAGCACAATATTTGATGGTCCTATTTGACTCTCAGATATCAAGTGCAGTCACCAAATTTAGTTTTTAGCACCTAAAGAATTAGAATTGTTAAAACTGCACAATAAGTACAGTATTTGACGGTTCTATTTGACTCTCAGATATGAAGTGCAGGCACCAAATTTACTTTTTAGCACCTAAAGAATTAGAATTGTTAAATCTGAAATGTAAGCACAGTATTTGACGTTTCTATTTGACTCTCAGATATGACGTGCAGGCACCAAATTAACATTTTTGCACCTAAAGAATTAGAAATGTTAAAACTGCAATGTAAGCACAGTATTTGACAGTTCTGTTTGACTCTCAGATATGAAGTGCAGGTACCAAATTGACTTTTTAGCACCAAAAGAATTAGAATTTTTAAAACTGCTATGTCAAAGCAGTTTTTGACGGTTCTATTTGACTCTCATATATCATGTGCAGGCACCAAATTGACTTTTTAGTACCTAAAGAATTAGAATTTTTAAAACTGCTATTTCACAGCAGTATTTGACAGTTCTATTTGACTCTCAGTTATAATGTGCAGGCACCAAATTGACTTTTAGCACCTAAAGAATTAGAATTGTTAAAACTGTTCTCTAAGCACAATATTTGACAGTTCTATTTGACTCTCAGATATGAAGTGCAGACACCAAATTGACATTTAGCAGCTAGAGAATTAGAATTTTTAAAACTGCTATGTAAGCACAGTATTTGACGGTTCTATTTGACTCTCAGATATGACGTGCAGGCACCAAATTAACTTTTTTGCACCTAAAGAATTAGAATTTTTAAAACTGCAATGTAAGCACAGTATTTGACAGTTCTGTTTGACTCTCAGATATGAAGTGCAGGTACCAAATTGACTTTTTAGCACCAAAAGAATTCGAAATTTTAAAACTGCTATGTCAAAGCAGTTTTTGACGGTTCTATTTGACTCTCAGATATGACGTGCAGGCACCAAATTAACTTTTTTGCACCTAAGGAATTAGAATTTTTAAAACTGCAATGTAAGCACAATATTTGACGGTTCTTTTGGACTCTCAGATATGAAGTGCAGGCACCAAATTTACTTTTTAGCACCTAAAGAATTTGAATTTTTAAAACTGATATGTAAGCACAATATTTGATGGTTTAACTTTAATCTCAGATATGAAGTGCAGGCGCCAAATTGACTTTTTAGCACCTAAAGAATTAGAATTGTTAAAACTGCACTGTAAGCACAGTATTTGACGGTTCTATTTTACTCTCAGATATGAAGTGCAGACACCAAATTGACATTTAGCAGCTAGAGAATTTGAATTTTTAAAACTGCTATGTAATCACAATATTTGATGGTTCTATTTGACTCTCAGATATGAAGTGCAGGCACCAAATTTACTTTTTAGCACCTAAAGAATTAGAATTGTTTAAACTGCACAATAAGCACAGTATTTGACGTTTCTATTTGACTCTCAGATATGACGTGCAGGCACCAAATTAACTTTTTTGCACCTAAAGAATTAGAATTTTTAAAACTGCAATGTAAGCACAGTATTTGACGTTTCTATTTGACTCTCAGATATGAAGTGCAGGTACCAAATTGACTTTTTAGCACCAAAAGAATTCAAAATTTTAAAACTGCAATGTCAAAGCAGTTTTTTGACGGTTCTATTTGACTCTCAGATATGAAGTGCAGGCACCAAATTTACTTTTTAGCACCTAAAGAATTAGAATTGTTAAAACTGCCCTGTAAGCACAGGATTTGACAGCTCTATTTGACTCTCAGATATGAAGTGAAGGCACCAAATTTACTTTTTAGCACCTAAAGAATTTGAATTTTTAAAACTGCTATGTAAGCACAATATTTGATGGTTTCACTTTAATCTCAGATATGAAGTGCAGGCACCAAATTGACTTTTTAGCACCTAAAGAATTTGAATTTTTAAAACTGCTATGTAAGCACAATATTTGATGGTTTAACTTTAATCTCAGATATGAAGTGCAGGCACCAAATTGACTTTTTTGCACCTAAAGAATTAGAATTGTTAAATCTGAAATGTAAGCACAGTATTTGACATTTCTATTTGACTCTCAGATATGACGTGCAGGCACCAAATTAACTTTTTTGCACCTAAAGAATTAGAATTTTTAAAACTGCAATGTAAGCACAATATTTTACGGTTCTTTTTGACTCTCAGATATGAAGTGAAGGCACCAAATTTACTTTTTAGCACCTAAAGAATTTGAATTTTTAAAACTGCTATGTAAGCACAATATTTGATGGTTTAACTTTAATCTCAGATATGAAGTGCAGGCACCAAATTGACATTTAGCAGCTAGAGAATTAGAATTTTTAAAACTGCTATGTAAGCACAATATTTGATGGTTTAACTTTAATCTCAGATATGAAGTGCAGGCACCAAATTGACTTTTAGCACCTAAAGAATTAGAATTGTTAAAACTGTGCTCTAAGCACAATATTTGACAGTTCTATTTGACTCTCAGATATGAAGTGCAGACACCAAATTGACATTTAGCAGCTAGAGAATTAGAATTGTTAAAACTGTGCTCTAAGCACAATATTTGATGGTCCTATTTGACTCTCAGATATCAAGTGCAGTCACCAAATTTAGTTTTTAGCACCTAAAGAATTAGAATTGTTAAAACTGCACAATAAGTACAGTATTTGACGGTTCTATTTGACTCTCAGATATGAAGTGCAGGCACCAAATTTACTTTTTAGCACCTAAAGAATTAGAATTGTTAAATCTGAAATGCAAGCACAGTATTTGACTTTTTTATTTGACTCTCAGATATGACGTGCAGGTACCAAATTAACTTTTTTGCACCTAAAGAATTAGAATTTTTAAAACTGCAATGTAAGCACAGTATTTGACAGTTCTGTTTGACTCTCAGATATGAAGTGCAGGTACCAAATTGACTTTTTAGCACCAAAAGAATTCGAAATTTTAAAACTGCAATGTCAAAGCAGTTTTTTGACGGTTCTATTTGACTCTCAGATATGAAGTGCAGGCACCAAATTTACTTTTTAGCACCTAAAGAATTAGAATTGTTAAATCTGAAATGTAAGCAAAGTATTTGGCGTTTCTATTTGACTCTCAGATATGACGTGCAGGCACCAAATTAACTTTTTAGCACCTAAAGAATTAGAATTTTTAAAACTGCTATGTAAGCACAATATTTGATGGTTCTATTTGACTCTCAGATATGAAGTGCAGACACCAAATTGACATTTAGCAGCTAGAGAATAAGAATTTTTAAAACTGCTATGTAAGCACAATATTTGATGGTTTAACTTTAATCTCAGATATGAAGTGCAGGCACCAAATTGATTTTTAGCACCTAAAGAATTAGAATTGTTAAAACTGTGCTCTAAGCACAATATTTGACAGTTCTATTTGACTCTCAGATATGAAGTGCAGACACCAAATTGACATTTAGCAGCTAGAGAATTAGAATTTTTAAAACTTCTATGTAAGCACAATATTTGATGGTCCTATTTGACTCTCAGATATCAAGTGCAGTCACCAAATTTAGTTTTTAGCACCTAAAGAATTAGAATTGTTAAAACTGCACAATAAGTACAGTATTTGACGGTTCTATTTGACTCTCAGATATGAAGTGCAGGCACCAAATTTACTTTTTAGCACCTAAAGAATTAGAATTGTTGAATCTGAAATGTAAGCACAGTATTTGACGTTTCTATTTGACTCTCAGATATGACGTGCAGGCACCAAATTAACTTTTTTGCACCTAAAGAATTAGAATTGTTAAAACTGCAATGTAAGCACAGTATTTGACAGTTCTGTTTGACTCTCAGATATGAAGTGCAGGTACCAAATTGACTTTTTAGCACCAAAAGAATTAGAATTTTTAAAACTGCTATGTCAAAGCAGGTTTTGACGGTTCTATTTGACTCTCATATATCATGTGCAGGCACCAAATTGACTTTTTAGTACCTAAAGAATTAGAATTTTTAAAACTGCTATTTCACAGCAGTATTTGACAGTTCTATTTGACTCTCAGTTATAATGTGCAGGCACCAAATTGACTTTTAGCACCTAAAGAATTAGAATTGTTAAAACTGTTCTCTAAGCACAATATTTGACAGTTCTATTTGACTCTCAGATATGAAGTGCAGACACCAAATTGACATTTAGCAGCTAGAGAATTTGAATTTTGAAAACTGCTATGTAAGCACAATATTTGATGGTCCTATTTGACTCTCAGATATCAAGTGCAGTCACCAAATTTAGTTTTTAGCACCTAAAGAATTAGAATTTTTAAAACTGCAATGTAAGCACATTATTTGACAGTTCCGTTTGACTCTCAGATATGAAGTGCAGGTACCAAATTGACTTTTTAGCACCAAAAGAATTCAAAATTTTAAAACTGCAATGTCAAAGCAGTTTTTTGACGGTTCTATTTGACTCTCAGATATGACGTGCAGGCACCAAATTAACTTTTTAGCACCTAAAGAATTTGAATTTTTAAAACTGCTATGTAAGCACAATATTTGATGGTTTAACTTTAATCTCAGATATGAAGTGCAGGCACCAAATTGACTTTTTAGCACCTAAAGAATTAGAATTGTTAAAACTGCACTGTAAGCACAGTATTTGACGGTTCTATTTGACTCTCAGATATGAAGTGCAGACACCCAATTGACATTTAGCAGCTAGAGAATTTGAATTTTTAAAACTGCTATGTAAGCACAATATTTGATGGTTTAACTTTAATCTCAGATATGAAGTGCAGGCACCAAATTGACTTTTAGCACCTAAAGAATTAGAATTGTTAAAACTGTGCTCTAAGCACAATATTTGACAGTTCTATTTGACTCTCAGATATGAAGTGCAGACA
Source organism: Pelobates fuscus (assembly GCF_036172605.1). Taxonomy (NCBI): domain Eukaryota; kingdom Metazoa; phylum Chordata; class Amphibia; order Anura; family Pelobatidae; genus Pelobates; species Pelobates fuscus. The sequence goes on from NC_086319.1 coordinate 141,429,553, forward strand.
CCAAATTGACATTTAGCAGCTAGAGAATTAGAATTTTTAAAACTGCTATGTAAGCACAATATTTGATGGTCCTATTTGACTCTCAGATATCAAGTGCAGTCACCAAATTTAGTTTTTAGCACCTAAAGAATTAGAATTGTTAAAACTGCACAATAAGTACAGTATTTGACGGTTCTATTTGACTCTCAGATATGAAGTGCAGGCACCAAATTTACTTTTTAGCACCTAAAGAATTAGAATTGTTAAATCTGAAATGTAAGCACAGTATTTGACGTTTCTATTTGACTCTCAGATATGACGTGCAGGCACCAAATTAACTTTTTTGCACCTAAAGAATTAGAATTTTTAAAACTGCAATGTAAGCACAGTATTTGACAGTTCTGTTTGACTCTCAGATATGAAGTGCAGGTACCAAATTGACTTTTTAGCACCAAAAGAATTCAAAATTTTAAAACTGCAATGTCAAAGCAGTTTTTTGACGGTTCTATTTGACTCTCAGATATGAAGTGCAGCACCAAATTTACTTTTTAGCACCTAAAGAATTAGAATTGTTAAATCTGAAATGTAAGCACAGTATTTGGCGTTTCTATTTGACTCTCAGATATGACGTGCAGGCACCAAATTAACTTTTTAGCACCTAAAGAATTAGAATTTTTAAAACTGCTATGTAAGCACAATATTCGATGGTTCTATTTGACTCTCAGATATGATGTGCAGACACCAAATTGACATTTAGCAGCTAGAGAATAAGAATTTTTAAAACTGCTATGTAAGCACAATATTTGATGGTTTAACTTTAATCTCAGATATGAAGTGCAGGCACCAAATTGACTTTTAGCACCTAAAGAATTAGAATTGTTAAAACTGTGCTCTAAGCACAATATTTGACAGTTCTATTTGACTCTCAGATATGAAGTGCAGACACCAAATTGACATTTAGCAGCTAGAGAATTAGACTTTTTAAAACTTCTATATAAGCACAATATTTGATGGTCCTATTTGACACTCAGATATCAAGTGCAGTCACCAAATTTAGTTTTTAGCACCTAAAGAATTAGAATTGTTAAAACTGCACAATAAGTACAGTATTTGACGGTTCTATTTGACTCTCAGATATGAAGTGCAGGCACCAAATTTACTTTTTAGCACCTAAAGAATTAGAATTGTTAAATCTGAAATGTAAGCACAGTATTTGACGTTTCTATTTGACTCTCAGATATGACGTGCAGGCACCAAATTAACTTTTTTGCACCTAAAGAATTAGAATTGTTAAAACTGCAATGTAAGCACAGTATTTGACAGTTCTGTTTGACTCTCAGATATGAAGTGCAGGTACCAAATTGACTTTTTAGCACCAAAAGAATTAGAATTTTTAAAACTGCTATGTCAAAGCAGTTTTTGACGGTTCTATTTGACTCTCATATATCATGTGCAGGCACCAAATTGACTTTTTAGTACCTAAAGAATTAGAATTTTTAAAACTGCTATTTCACAGCAGTATTTGACAGTTCTATTTGACTCTCAGTTATAATGTGCAGGCACCAAATTGACTTTTAGCACCTAAAGAATTAGAATTGTTAAAACTGTGGTCTAAGCACAATATTTGACAGTTCTATTTGACTCTCAGATATGAAGTGCAGACACCAAATTGACATTTAGCAGCTAGAGAATTTGAATTTTTAAAACTGCTATGTAAGCACAATATTTGATGGTCCTATTTGACTCTCAGATATCAAGTGCAGTCACCAAATTTAGTTTTTAGCACCTAAAGAATTAGAATTGTTAAAACTGCACAATAAGTACAGTATTTGACGGTTCTATTTGACTCTCAGATATGAAGTGCAGGCACCAAATTTACTTTTTAGCACCTAAAGAATTAGAATTGTTAAATCTGCAATGTAAGCACAGTATTTGACGTTTCTATTTGACTCTCAGATATGACGTGCAGGCACCAAATTAACTTTTTTGCACCTAAAGAATTAGAATTTTTAAAACTGCAATGTAAGCACATTATTTGACAGTTCTGTTTGACTCTCAGATATGAAGTGCAGGTATCAAATTGACTTTTTAGCACCAAAAGAATTCAAAATTTTAAAACTGCAATGTCAAAGCAGTTTTTTGACGGTTCTATTTGACTCTCAGATATGAAGTGCAGGCACCAAATTGACTTTTTAGCACCTAAAGAATTAGAATTGTTAAAACTGCACTGTAAGCACAGTATTTGACGGTTCTATTTGACTCTCAGATATGAAGTGCAGACACCAAATTGACATTTAGCAGCTAGAGAATTAGAATTTTTAAAACTGCTATGTAAGCACAATATTTGATGGTTTAACTTTAATCTCAGATATGAAGTGCAGGCACCAAATTGACTTTTAGCACCTAAAGAATTAGAATTGTTAAAACTGTGCTCTAAGCACAATATTTGACAGTTCTATTTGACTCTCAGATATGAAGTGCAGACACCAAATTTACATTTAGCAGCTAGAGAATTAGAATTTTTAAAACTTCTATGTAAGCACAATATTTGATGGTCCTATTTGACTCTCAGATATCAAGTGCAGTCACCAAATTTAGTTTTTAGCACCTAAAGAATTAGAATTGTTCAATCTGAAATGTAAGCACAGTATTTGACGTTTCTATTTGACTCTCAGATATGACGTGCAGGCACCAAATTAACTTTTTTGCACCTAAAGAATTAGAATTGTTAAAACTGCAATGTAAGCACAGTATTTGACAGTTCTGTTTGACTCTCAGATATGAAGTGCAGGTACCAAATTAACTTTTTAGCACCAAAAGAATTCGAAATTTTAAAACTGCTATGTCAAAGCAGTTTTTGACGGTTCTATTTGACTCTCAGATATGACGTGCAGGCACCAAATTAACTTTTTTGCACCTAAGGAATTAGAATTTTTAAAACTGCAATGTAAGCACAATATTTGACGGTTCTTTTGGACTCTCAGATATGAAGTGCAGTCACCAAATTTACTTTTTAGCACCTAAAGAATTAGAATTGTTAAAACTGCACAATAAGCACAGTATTTGACGGTTCTATTTGACTCTCAGATATGAAGTGCAGGCACCAAATTTACTTTTTGGCACCTAAAGAATTAGAATTTTTAAAACTGCAATGTAAGCACAATATTTTACGGTTCTTTTTGACTCTCAGATATGAAGTGAAGGCACCAAATTTACTTTTTAGCACCTAAAGAATTTGAATTTTTAAAACTGCTATGTAAGCACAATATTTGATGGTTTAACTTTAATCTCAGATATGAAGTGCAGGCACCAAATTGACTTTTTAGCACCTAAAGAATTAGAATTGTTAAAACTGCACTGTAAGCACAGTATTTGACGGTTCTATTTGACTCTCAGATATGAAGTGCAGACACCAAATTGACATTTAGCAGCTAGAGAATTAGAATTTTTAAAACTGCTATGTAAGCACAATATTTGATGGTTTAACTTTAATCTCAGATATGAAGTGCAGGCACCAAATTGACTTTTAGCACCTAAAGAATTAGAATTGTTAAAACTGTGCTCTAAGCACAATATTTGACAGTTCTATTTGACTCTCAGATATGAAGTGCAGACACCAAATTGACATTTAGCAGCTAGAGAATTAGAATTTTTAAAACTGCTATGTAAGCACAATATTTGATGGTCCTATTTGACTCTCAGATATCAAGTGCAGTCACCAAATTTAGTTTTTAGCACCTAAAGAATTAGAATTGTTAAAACTGCACAATAAGTACAGTATTTGACGGTTCTATTTGACTCTCAGATATGAAGTGCAGGCACCAAATTTACTTTTTAGCACCTAAAGAATTAGAATTGTTAAATCTGAAATGTAAGCACAGTATTTGACGTTTCTATTTGACTCTCAGATATGACGTGCAGGCACCAAATTAACATTTTTGCACCTAAAGAATTAGAATTGTTAAAACTGCAATGTAAGCACAGTATTTGACAGTTCTGTTTGACTCTCAGATATGAAGTGCAGGTACCAAATTGACTTTTTAGCACCAAAAGAATTAGAATTTTTAAAACTGCTATGTCAAAGCAGTTTTTGACGGTTCTATTTGACTCTCATATATCATGTGCAGGCACCAAATTGACTTTTTAGTACCTAAAGAATTAGAATTTTTAAAACTGCTATTTCACAGCAGTATTTGACAGTTCTATTTGACTCTCAGTTATAATGTGCAGGCACCAAATTGACTTTTAGCACCTAAAGAATTAGAATTGTTAAAACTGTTCTCTAAGCACAATATTTGACAGTTCTATTTGACTCTCAGATATGAAGTGCAGACACCAAATTGACATTTAGCAGCTAGAGAATTTGAATTTTGAAAACTGCTATGTAAGCACAATATTTGATGGTCCTATTTGACTCTCAGATATCAAGTGCAGTCACCAAATTTAGTTTTTAGCACCTAAAGAATTAGAATTTTTAAAACTGCAATGTAAGCACATTATTTGACAGTTCTGTTTGACTCTCAGATATGAAGTGCAGGTACCAAATTGACTTTTTAGCACCAAAAGAATTCAAAATTTTAAAACTGCAATGTCAAAGCAGTTTTTTGACGGTTCTATTTGACTCTCAGATATGACGTGCAGGCACCAAATTTACTTTTTAGCACCTAAAGAATTTGAATTTTTAAAACTGCTATGTAAGCACAATATTTGATGGTTTAACTTTAATCTCAGATATGAAGTGCAGGCACCAAATTGACTTTTTAGCACCTAAAGAATTAGAATTGTTAAAACTGCACTGTAAGCACAGTATTTGACGGTTCTATTTGACTCTCAGATATGAAGTGCAGACACCAAATTGACATTTAGCAGCTAGAGAATTAGAATTTTTAAAACTGCTATGTAAGCACAATATTTGATGGTTTAACTTTAATCTCAGATATGAAGTGCAGGCACCAAATTGACTTTTAGCACCTAAAGAATTAGAATTGTTAAAACTGTGCTCTAAGCACAATATTTGACAGTTCTATTTGACTCTCAGATATGAAGTGCAGACACCAAATTGACATTTAGCAGCTAGAGAATTAGAATTTTTAAAACTGCTATGTAAGCACAATATTTGATGGTCCTATTTGACTCTCAGATATCAAGTGCTGTCACCAAATTTAGTTTTTAGCACCTAAAGAATTAGAATTGTTAAAACTGCACAATAAGTACAGTATTTGACGGTTCTATTTGACTCTCAGATATGAAGTGCAGGCACCAAATTTACTTTTTAGCACCTAAAGAATTAGAATTGTTAAATCTGAAATGTAAGCACAGTATTTGACGTTTCTATTTGACTCTCAGATATGACGTGCAGGCACCAAATTAACTTTTTTGCACCTAAAGAATTAGAATTTTTAAAACTGCAATGTAAGCACAGTATTTGACAGTTCTGTTTGACTCTCAGATATGAAGTGCAGGTACCAAATTGACTTTTTAGCACCAAAAGAATTCAAAATTTTAAAACTGCAATGTCAAAGCAGTTTTTTGACGGTTCTATTTGACTCTCAGATATGAAGTGCAGCACCAAATTTACATTTTAGCACCTAAAGAATTAGAATTGTTAAATCTGAAATGTAAGCACAGTATTTGGCGTTTCTATTTGACTCTCAGATATGACGTGCAGGCACCAAATTAACTTTTTAGCACCTAAAGAATTAGAATTTTTAAAACTGCTATGTAAGCACAATATTTGATGGTTCTATTTGACTCTCAGATATGAAGTGCAGACACCAAATTGACATTTAGCAGCTAGAGAATAAGAATTTTTAAAACTGCTATGTAAGCACAATATTTGATGGTTTAACTTTAATCTCAGATATGAAGTGCAGGCACCAAATTGACTTTTAGCACCTAAAGAATTAGAATTGTTAAAACTGTGCTCTAAGCACAATATTTGACAGTTCTATTTGACTCTCAGATATGAAGTGCAGACACCAAATTAACTTTTTAGCACCTAAAGAATTAGAATTTTTAAAACTGCTATGTAAGCACAATATTTGATGGTCCTATTTGACACTCAGATATCAAGTGCAGTCACCAAATTTAGTTTTTAGCACCTAAAGAATTAGAATTGTTAAAACTGCACAATAAGTACAGTATTTGACGGTTCTATTTGACTCTCAGATATGAAGTGCAGGCACCAAATTTACTTTTTAGCACCTAAAGAATTAGAATTGTTAAATCTGAAATGTAAGCACAGTATTTGACGTTTCTATTTGACTCTCAGATATGACGTGCAGGCACCAAATTAACTTTTTTGCACCTAAAGAATTAGAATTGTTAAAACTGCAATGTAAGCACAGTATTTGACAGTTCTGTTTGACTCTCAGATATGAAGTGCAGGTACCAAATTGACTTTTTAGCACCAAAAGAATTAGAATTTTTAAAACTGCTATGTCAAAGCAGTTTTTGACGGTTCTATTTGACTCTCATATATCATGTGCAGGCACCAAATTGACTTTTTAGTACCTAAAGAATTAGAATTTTTAAAACTGCTATTTCACAGCAGTATTTGACAGTTCTATTTGACTCTCAGTTATAATGTGCAGGCACCAAATTGACTTTTAGCACCTAAAGAATTAGAATTGTTAAAACTGTGGTCTAAGCACAATATTTGACAGTTCTATTTGACTCTCAGATATGAAGTGCAGACACCAAATTGACATTTAGCAGCTAGAGAATTAGAATTTTTAAAACTGCTATGTAAGCACAATATTTGATGGTCCTATTTGACTCTCAGATATCAAGTGCAGTCACCAAATTTAGTTTTTAGCACCTAAAGAATTAGAATTGTTAAAACTGCACAATAAGTACAGTATTTGACGGTTCTATTTGACTCTCAGATATGAAGTGCAGGCACCAAATTTACTTTTTAGCACCTAAAGAATTAGAATTGTTAAATCTGCAATGTAAGCACAGTATTTGACGTTTCTATTTGACTCTCAGATATGACGTGCAGGCACCAAATTAACTTTTTTGCACCTAAAGAATTAGAATTTTTAAAACTGCAATGTAAGCACATTATTTGACAGTTCTGTTTGACTCTCAGATATGAAGTGCAGGTACCAAATTGACTTTTTAGCACCAAAAGAATTCAAAATTTTAAAACTGCAATGTCAAAGCAGTTTTTTGACGGTTCTATTTGACTCTCAGATATGACGTGCAGGCACCAAATTAACTTTTTAGCACCTAAAGAATTTGAATTTTTAAAACTGCTATGTAAGCACAATATTTGATGGTTTAACTTTAATCTCAGATATGAAGTGCAGGCACCAAATTGACTTTTTAGCACCTAAAGAATTAGAATTGTTAAAACTGCACTGTAAGCACAGTATTTGACGGTTCTATTTGACTCTCAGATATGAAGTGCAGACACCAAATTGACATTTAGCAGCTAGAGAATTAGAATTTTTAAAACTGCTATGTAAGCACAATATTTGATGGTTTAACTTTAATCTCAGATATGAAGTGCAGGCACCAAATTGACTTTTAGCACCTAAAGAATTAGAATTGTTAAAACTGTGCTCTAAGCACAATATTTGACAGTTCTATTTGACTCTCAGATATGAAGTGCAGACACCAAATTGACATTTAGCAGCTAGAGAATTAGAATTTTTAAAACTTCTATGTAAGCACAATATTTGATGGTCCTATTTGACTCTCAGATATCAAGTGCAGTCACCAAATTTAGTTTTTAGCACCTAAAGAATTAGAATTGTTCAATCTGAAATGTAAGCACAGTATTTGACGTTTCTATTTGACTCTCAGATATGACGTGCAGGCACCAAATTAACTTTTTTGCACCTAAAGAATTAGAATTGTTAAAACTGCAATGTAAGCACAGTATTTGACAGTTCTGTTTGACTCTCAGATATGAAGTGCAGGTACCAAATTGCCTTTTTAGCACCAAAAGAATTCGAAATTTTAAAACTGCTATGTCAAAGCAGTTTTTGACGGTTCTATTTGACTCTCAGATATGACGTGCAGGCACCAAATTAACTTTTTTGCACCTAAGGAATTAGAATTTTTAAAACTGCAATGTAGGCACAATATTTGACGGTTCTTTTGGACTCTCAGATATGAAGTGCAGTCACCAAATTTACTTTTTAGCACCTAAAGAATTAGAATTGTTAAAACTGCACAATAAGCAAAGTATTTGACGGTTCTATTTGACTCTCAGATATGAAGTGCAGGCACCAAATTTACTTTTTGGCACCTAAAGAATTAGAATTTTTAAAACTGCAATGTAAGCACAATATTTTACGGTTCTTTTTGACTCTCAGATATGAAGTGCAGGCACCAAATTTACTTTTTAGCACCTAAAGAATTAGAATTGTTAAATCTGAAATGTAAGCACAGTATTTGACGTTTCTATTTGACTCTCAGATATGACGTGCAGGCACCAAATTAACTTTTTTGCACCTAAAGAATTAGAATTGTTAAAACTGCAATGTAAGCACAGTATTTGACAGTTCTGTTTGACTCTCAGATATGAAGTGCAGGTACCAAATTGACTTTTTAGCACCAAAAGAATTAGAATTTTTAAAACTGCTATGTCAAAGCAGTTTTTGACGGTTCTATTTGACTCTCATATATCATGTGCAGGCACCAAATTGACTTTTTAGTACCTAAAGAATTAGAATTTTTAAAACTGCTATTTCACAGCAGTATTTGACAGTTCTATTTGACTCTCAGTTATAATGTGCAGGCACCAAATTGACTTTTAGCACCTAAAGAATTAGAATTGTTAAAACTGTGGTCTAAGCACAATATTTGACAGTTCTATTTGACTCTCAGATATGAAGTGCAGACACCAAATTGACATTTAGCAGCTAGAGAATTTGAATTTTTAAAACTGCTATGTAAGCACAATATTTGATGGTCCTATTTGACTCTCAGATATCAAGTGCAGTCACCAAATTTAGTTTTTAGCACCTAAAGAATTAGAATTTTTAAAACTGCAATGTAAGCACATTATTTGACAGTTCTGTTTGACTCTCAGATATGAAGTGCAGGTACCAAATTGACTTTTTAGCACCAAAAGAATTCAAAATTTTAAAACTGCAATGTCAAAGCAGTTTTTTGACGGTTCTATTTGACTCTCAGATATGACGTGCAGGCACCAAATTAACTTTTTAGCACCTAAAGAATTTGAATTTTTAAAACTGCTATGTAAGCACAATATTTGATGGTTTAACTTTAATCTCAGATATGAAGTGCAGGCACCAAATTGACTTTTTAGCACCTAAAGAATTAGAATTGTTAAAACTGCACTGTAAGCACAGTATTTGACGGTTCTATTTGACTCTCAGATATGAAGTGCAGACACCAAATTGACATTTAGTAGCTAGAGAATTAGAATTTTTAAAACTGCTATGTAAGCACAATATTTGATGGTTTAACTTTAATCTCAGATATGAAGTGCAGGCACCAAATTGACTTTTAGCACCTAAAGAATTAGAATTGTTAAAACTGTGCTCTAAGCACAATATTTGACAGTTCTATTTGATTCTCAGATATGAAGTGCAGACACCAAATTGACATTTAGCAGCTAGAGAATTAGAATTTTTAAAACTGCTATGTAAGCACAATATTTGATGGTCCTATTTGACTCTCAGATATCAAGTGCAGTCACCAAATTTAGTTTTTAGCACCTAAAGAATTAGAATTGTTAAAACTGCACAATAAGTACAGTATTTGACGGTTCTATTTGACTCTCAGATATGAAGTGCAGGCACCAAATTTACTTTTTAGCACCTAAAGAATTAGAATTGTTAAATCTGAAATGTAAGCACAGTATTTGACGTTTCTATTTGACTCTCAGATATGACGTGCAGGCACCAAATTAACTTTTTTGCACCTAAAGAATTAGAATTTTTAAAACTGCAATGTAAGCACAGTATTTGACAGTTCTGTTTGACTCTCAGATATGAAGTGCAGGTACCAAATTGACTTTTTAGCACCAAAATAATTCAAAATTTTAAAACTGCAATGTCAAAGCAGTTTTTTGACGGTTCTATTTGACTCTCAGATATGAAGTGCAGGCACCAAATTTACTTTTTAGCACCTAAAGAATTAGAATTGTTAAATCTGAAATGTAAGCACAGTATTTGGCGTTTCTATTTGACTCTCAGATATGACGTGCAGGCACCAAATTAACTTTTTAGCACCTAAAGAATTAGAATTTTTAAAACTGCTATGTAAGCACAATATTTGATGGTTCTATTTGACTCTCAGATATGAAGTGCAGACACCAAATTGACATTTAGCAGCTAGAGAATAAGAATTTTTAAAACTGCTATGTAAGCACAATATTTGATGGTTTAACTTTAATCTCAGATATGAAGTGCAGGCACCAAATTGACTTTTAGCACCTAAAGAATTAGAATTGTTAAAACTGTGCTCTAAGCACAATATTTGACAGTTCTATTTGACTCTCAGATATGAAGTGCAGACACCAAATTGACATTTAGCAGCTAGAGAATTAGAATTTTTAAAACTTCTATGTAAGCACAATATTTGATGGTCCTATTTGACTCTCAGATATCAAGTGCAGTCACCAAATTTAGTTTTTAGCACCTAAAGAATTAGAATTGTTAAAACTGCACAATAAGTACAGTATTTGACGGTTCTATTTGACTCTCAGATATGAAGTGCAGGCACCAAATTTACTTTTTAGCACCTAAAGAATTAGAATTGTTAAATCTGAAATGTAAGCACAGTATTGGACGTTTCTATTTGACTCTCAGATATGACGTGCAGGCACCAAATTAACTTTTTTGCACCTAAAGAATTAGAATTGTTAAAACTGCAATGTAAGCACAGTATTTGACAGTTCTGTTTGACTCTCAGATATGAAGTGCAGGTACCAAATTGACTTTTTAGCACCAAAAGAATTAGAATTTTTAAAACTGCTATGTCAAAGCAGTTTTTGACGGTTCTATTTGACTCTCATATATCATGTGCAGGCACCAAATTGACTTTTTAGTACCTAAAGAATTAGAATTTTTAAAACTGCTATTTCACAGCAGTATTTGACAGTTCTATTTGACTCTCAGTTATAATGTGCAGGCACCAAATTGACTTTTAGCACCTAAAGAATTAGAATTGTTAAAACTGTGGTCTAAGCACAATATTTGACAGTTCTATTTGACTCTCAGATATGAAGTGCAGACACCAAATTGACATTTAGCAGCTAGAGAATTTGAATTTTTAAAACTGCTATGTAAGCACAATATTTTACGGTTCTTTTTGACTCTCAGATATGAAGTGAAGGCACCAAATTTACTTTTTAGCACCTAAAGAATTTGAATTTTTAAAACTGCTATGTAAGCACAATATTTGATGGTTTAACTTTAATCTCAGATATGAAGTGCAGGCACCAAATTGACTTTTTAGCACCTAAAGAATTAGAATTGTTAAAACTGCACTGTAAGCACAGTATTTGACGGTTCTATTTGACTCTCAGATATGAAGTGCAGACACCAAATTGACATTTAGCAGCTAGAGAATTAGATTTTTTAAAACTGCTATGTAAGCACAATATTTGATGGTTTAACTTTAATCTCAGATATGAAGTGCAGGCACCAAATTGACTTTTAGCACCTAAAGAATTAGAATTGTTAAAACTGTGCTCTAAGCACAATATTTGACAGTTCTATTTGACTCTCAGATATGAAGTGCAGACACCAAATTGACATTTAGCAGCTAGAGAATTAGAATTTTTAAAACTGCTATGTAAGCACAATATTTGATGGTCCTATTTGACTCTCAGATATCAAGTGCAGTCACCAAATTTAGTTTTTAGCACCTAAAGAATTAGAATTGTTAAAACTGCACAATAAGTACAGTATTTGACGGTTCTATTTGACTCTCAGATATGAAGTGCAGGCACCAAATTTACTTTTTAGCACCTAAAGAATTAGAATTGTTAAATCTGAAATGTAAGCACAGTATTTGACGTTTCTATTTGACTCTCAGATATGACGTGCAGGCACCAAATTAACATTTTTGCACCTAAAGAATTAGAATTGTTAAAACTGCAATGTAAGCACAGTATTTGACAGTTCTGTTTGACTCTCAGATATGAAGTGCAGGTACCAAATTGACTTTTTAGCACCAAAAGAATTAGAATTTTTAAAACTGCTATGTCAAAGCAGTTTTTGACGGTTCTATTTGACTCTCATATATCATGTGCAGGCACCAAATTGACTTTTTAGTACCTAAAGAATTAGAATTTTTAAAACTGCTATTTCACAGCAGTATTTGACAGTTCTATTTGACTCTCAGTTATAATGTGCAGGCACCAAATTGACTTTTAGCACCTAAAGAATTAGAATTGTTAAAACTGTTCTCTAAGCACAATATTTGACAGTTCTATTTGACTCTCAGATATGAAGTGCAGACACCAAATTGACATTTAGCAGCTAGAGAATTTGAATTTTGAAAACTGCTATGTAAGCACAATATTTGATGGTCCTATTTGACTCTCAGATATCAAGTGCAGTCACCAAATTTAGTTTTTAGCACCTAAAGAATTAGAATTTTTAAAACTGCAATGTAAGCACATTATTTGACAGTTCTGTTTGACTCTCAGATATGAAGTGCAGGTACCAAATTGACTTTTTAGCACCAAAAGAATTCAAAATTTTAAAACTGCAATGTCAAAGCAGTTTTTTGACGGTTCTATTTGACTCTCAGATATGACGTGCAGGCACCAAATTTACTTTTTAGCACCTAAAGAATTTGAATTTTTAAAACTGCTATGTAAGCACAATATTTGGCGTTTCTATTTGACTCTCAGATATGACGTGCAGGCACCAAATTAACTTTTTAGCACCTAAAGAATTAGAATTTTTAAAACTGCTATGTAAGCACAATATTTGATGGTTCTATTTGACTCTCAGATATGAAGTGCAGACACCAAATTGACATTTAGCAGCTAGAGAATAAGAATTTTTAAAACTGCTATGTAAGCACAATATTTGATGGTTTAACTTTAATCTCAGATATGAAGTGCAGGCACCAAATTGACTTTTAGCACCTAAAGAATTAGAATTGTTAAAACTGTGCTCTAAGCACAATATTTGACAGTTCTATTTGACTCTCAGATATGAAGTGCAGACACCAAATTAACTTTTTAGCACCTAAAGAATTAGAATTTTTAAAACTGCTATGTAAGCACAATATTTGATGGTCCTATTTGACACTCAGATATCAAGTGCAGTCACCAAATTTAGTTTTTAGCACCTAAAGAATTAGAATTGTTAAAACTGCACAATAAGTACAGTATTTGACGGTTCTATTTGACTCTCAGATATGAAGTGCAGGCACCAAATTTACTTTTTAGCACCTAAAGAATTAGAATTGTTAAATCTGAAATGTAAGCACAGTATTTGACGTTTCTATTTGACTCTCAGATATGACGTGCAGGCACCAAATTAACTTTTTTGCACCTAAAGAATTAGAATTGTTAAAACTGCAATGTAAGCACAGTATTTGACAGTTCTGTTTGACTCTCAGATATGAAGTGCAGGTACCAAATTGACTTTTTAGCACCAAAAGAATTAGAATTTTTAAAACTGCTATGTCAAAGCAGTTTTTGACGGTTCTATTTGACTCTCATATATCATGTGCAGGCACCAAATTGACTTTTTAGTACCTAAAGAATTAGAATTTTTAAAACTGCTATTTCACAGCAGTATTTGACAGTTCTATTTGACTCTCAGTTATAATGTGCAGGCACCAAATTGACTTTTAGCACCTAAAGAATTAGAATTGTTAAAACTGTGGTCTAAGCACAATATTTGACAGTTCTATTTGACTCTCAGATATGAAGTGCAGACACCAAATTGACATTTAGCAGCTAGAGAATTAGAATTTTTAAAACTGCTATGTAAGCACAATATTTGATGGTCCTATTTGACTCTCAGATATCAAGTGCAGTCACCAAATTTAGTTTTTAGCACCTAAAGAATTAGAATTGTTAAAACTGCACAATAAGTACAGTATTTGACGGTTCTATTTGACTCTCAGATATGAAGTGCAGGCACCAAATTTACTTTTTAGCACCTAAAGAATTAGAATTGTTAAATCTGCAATGTAAGCACAGTATTTGACGTTTCTATTTGACTCTCAGATATGACGTGCAGGCACCAAATTAACTTTTTTGCACCTAAAGAATTAGAATTTTTAAAACTGCAATGTAAGCACATTATTTGACAGTTCTGTTTGACTCTCAGATATGAAGTGCAGGTACCAAATTGACTTTTTAGCACCAAAAGAATTCAAAATTTTAAAACTGCAATGTCAAAGCAGTTTTTTGACGGTTCTATTTGACTCTCAGATATGACGTGCAGGCACCAAATTAACTTTTTAGCACCTAAAGAATTTGAATTTTTAAAACTGCTATGTAAGCACAATATTTGATGGTTTAACTTTAATCTCAGATATGAAGTGCAGGCACCAAATTGACTTTTTAGCACCTAAAGAATTAGAATTGTTAAAACTGCACTGTAAGCACAGTATTTGACGGTTCTATTTGACTCTCAGATATGAAGTGCAGACACCAAATTGACATTTAGCAGCTAGAGAATTAGAATTTTTAAAACTGCTATGTAAGCACAATATTTGATGGTTTAACTTTAATCTCAGATATGAAGTGCAGGCACCAAATTGACTTTTAGCACCTAAAGAATTAGAATTGTTAAAACTGTGCTCTAAGCACAATATTTGACAGTTCTATTTGACTCTCAGATATGAAGTGCAGACACCAAATTGACATTTAGCAGCTAGAGAATTAGAATTTTTAAAACTTCTATGTAAGCACAATATTTGATGGTCCTATTTGACTCTCAGATATCAAGTGCAGTCACCAAATTTAGTTTTTAGCACCTAAAGAATTAGAATTGTTCAATCTGAAATGTAAGCACAGTATTTGACGTTTCTATTTGACTCTCAGATATGACGTGCAGGCACCAAATTAACTTTTTTGCACCTAAAGAATTAGAATTGTTAAAACTGCAATGTAAGCACAGTATTTGACAGTTCTGTTTGACTCTCAGATATGAAGTGCAGGTACCAAATTGCCTTTTTAGCACCAAAAGAATTCGAAATTTTAAAACTGCTATGTCAAAGCAGTTTTTGACGGTTCTATTTGACTCTCAGATATGACGTGCAGGCACCAAATTAACTTTTTTGCACCTAAGGAATTAGAATTTTTAAAACTGCAATGTAGGCACAATATTTGACGGTTCTTTTGGACTCTCAGATATGAAGTGCAGTCACCAAATTTACTTTTTAGCACCTAAAGAATTAGAATTGTTAAAACTGCACAATAAGCAAAGTATTTGACGGTTCTATTTGACTCTCAGATATGAAGTGCAGGCACCAAATTTACTTTTTGGCACCTAAAGAATTAGAATTTTTAAAACTGCAATGTAAGCACAATATTTTACGGTTCTTTTTGACTCTCAGATATGAAGTGAAGGCACCAAATTTACTTTTTAGCACCTAAAGAATTTGAATTTTTAAAACTGCTATGTAAGCACAATATTTGATGGTTTAACTTTAATCTCAGATATGAAGTGCAGGCACCAAATTGACTTTTTAGCACCTAAAGAATTAGAATTGTTAAATCTGAAATGTAAGCACAGTATTTGACGTTTCTATTTGACTCTCAGATATGACGTGCAGGCACCAAATTAACTTTTTTGCACCTAAAGAATTAGAATTTTTAAAACTGCAATGTAAGCACAGTATTTGACAGTTCTGTTTGACTCTCAGATATGAAGTGCAGGTACCAAATTGACTTTTTAGCACCAAAAGAATTCAAAATTTTAAAACTGCAATGTCAAAGCAGTTTTTTGACGGTTCTATTTGACTCTCAGATATGAAGTGCAGGCACCAAATTTACTTTTTAGCACCTAAAGAATTAGAATTGTTAAATCTGAAATGTAAGCAAAGTATTTGGCGTTTCTATTTGACTCTCAGATATGACGTGCAGGCACCAAATTAACTTTTTAGCACCTAAAGAATTAGAATTTTTAAAACTGCTATGTAAGCACAATATTTGATGGTTCTATTTGACTCTCAGATATGAAGTGCAGACACCAAATTGACATTTAGCAGCTAGTGAATAAGAATTTTTAAAACTGCCATGTAAGCACAATATTTGATGGTTTAACTTTAATCTCAGATATGAAGTGCAGGCACCAAATTGATTTTTAGCACCTAAAGAATTAGAATTGTTAAAACTGTGCTCTAAGCACAATATTTGACAGTTCTATTTGACTCTCAGATATGAAGTGCAGACACCAAATTGACATTTAGCAGCTAGAGAATTAGAATTTTTAAAACTTCTATGTAAGCACAATATTTGATGGTCCTATTTGACTCTCAGATATCAAGTGCAGTCACCAAATTTAGTTTTTAGCACCTAAAGAATTAGAATTGTTAAAACTGCACAATAAGTACAGTATTTGACGGTTCTATTTGACTCTCAGATATGAAGTGCAGGCACCAAATTTACTTTTTAGCACCTAAAGAATTAGAATTGTTAAATCTGAAATGTAAGCACAGTATTTGACGTTTCTATTTGACTCTCAGATATGACGTGCAGGCACCAAATTAACTTTTTTGCACCTAAAGAATTAGAATTGTTAAAACTGCAATGTAAGCACAGTATTTGACAGTTCTGTTTGACTCTCAGATATGAAGTGCAGGTACCAAATTGACTTTTTAGCACCAAAAGAATTAGAATTTTTAAAACTGCTATGTCAAAGCAGTTTTTGACGGTTCTATTTGACTCTCATATATCATGTGCAGGCACCAAATTGACTTTTTAGTACCTAAAGAATTAGAATTTTTAAAACTGCTATTTCACAGCAGTATTTGACAGTTCTATTTGACTCTCAGTTATAATGTGCAGGCACCAAATTGACTTTTAGCACCTAAAGAATTAGAATTGTTAAAACTGTGGTCTAAGCACAATATTTGACAGTTCTATTTGACTCTCAGATATGAAGTGCAGACACCAAATTGACATTTAGCAGCTAGAGAATTTGAATTTTTAAAACTGCTATGTAAGCACAATATTTGATGGTCCTATTTGACTCTCAGATATCAAGTGCAGTCACCAAATTTAGTTTTTAGCACCTAAAGAATTAGAATTTTTAAAACTGCAATGTAAGCACATTATTTGACAGTTCTGTTTGACTCTCAGATATGAAGTGCAGGTACCAAATTGACTTTTTAGCACCAAAAGAATTCAAAATTTTAAAACTGCAATGTCAAAGCAGTTTTTTGACGGTTCTATTTGACTCTCAGATATGACGTGCAGGCACCAAATTAACTTTTTAGCACCTAAAGAATTTGAATTTTTAAAACTGCTATGTAAGCACAATATTTGATGGTTTAACTTTAATCTCAGATATGAAGTGCAGGCACCAAATTGACTTTTTAGCACCTAAAGAATTAGAATTGTTAAAACTGCACTGTAAGCACAGTATTTGACGGTTCTATTTGACTCTCAGATATGAAGTGCAGACACCAAATTGACATTTAGTAGCTAGAGAATTAGAATTTTTAAAACTGCTATGTAAGCACAATATTTGATGGTTTAACTTTAATCTCAGATATGAAGTGCAGGCACCAAATTGACTTTTAGCACCTAAAGAATTAGAATTGTTAAAACTGTGCTCTAAGCACAATATTTGACAGTTCTATTTGATTCTCAGATATGAAGTGCAGACACCAAATTGACATTTAGCAGCTAGAGAATTAGAATTTTTAAAACTGCTATGTAAGCACAATATTTGATGGTCCTATTTGACTCTCAGATATCAAGTGCAGTCACCAAATTTAGTTTTTAGCACCTAAAGAATTAGAATTGTTAAAACTGCACAATAAGTACAGTATTTGACGGTTCTATTTGACTCTCAGATATGAAGTGCAGGCACCAAATTTACTTTTTAGCACCTAAAGAATTAGAATTGTTAAATCTGAAATGTAAGCACAGTATTTGACGTTTCTATTTGACTCTCAGATATGACGTGCAGGCACCAAATTAACTTTTTTGCACCTAAAGAATTAGAATTTTTAAAACTGCAATGTAAGCACAGTATTTGACAGTTCTGTTTGACTCTCAGATATGAAGTGCAGGTACCAAATTGACTTTTTAGCACCAAAATAATTCAAAATTTTAAAACTGCAATGTCAAAGCAGTTTTTTGACGGTTCTATTTGACTCTCAGATATGAAGTGCAGGCACCAAATTTACTTTTTAGCACCTAAAGAATTAGAATTGTTAAATCTGAAATGTAAGCACAGTATTTGGCGTTTCTATTTGACTCTCAGATATGACGTGCAGGCACCAAATTAACTTTTTAGCACCTAAAGAATTAGAATTTTTAAAACTGCTATGTAAGCACAATATTTGATGGTTCTATTTGACTCTCAGATATGAAGTGCAGACACCAAATTGACATTTAGCAGCTAGAGAATAAGAATTTTTAAAACTGCTATGTAAGCACAATATTTGATGGTTTAACTTTAATCTCAGATATGAAGTGCAGGCACCAAATTGACTTTTAGCACCTAAAGAATTAGAATTGTTAAAACTGTGCTCTAAGCACAATATTTGACAGTTCTATTTGACTCTCAGATATGAAGTGCAGACACCAAATTGACATTTAGCAGCTAGAGAATTAGAATTTTTAAAACTTCTATGTAAGCACAATATTTGATGGTCCTATTTGACTCTCAGATATCAAGTGCAGTCACCAAATTTAGTTTTTAGCACCTAAAGAATTAGAATTGTTAAAACTGCACAATAAGTACAGTATTTGACGGTTCTATTTGACTCTCAGATATGAAGTGCAGGCACCAAATTTACTTTTTAGCACCTAAAGAATTAGAATTGTTAAATCTGAAATGTAAGCACAGTATTGGACGTTTCTATTTGACTCTCAGATATGACGTGCAGGCACCAAATTAACTTTTTTGCACCTAAAGAATTAGAATTGTTAAAACTGCAATGTAAGCACAGTATTTGACAGTTCTGTTTGACTCTCAGATATGAAGTGCAGGTACCAAATTGACTTTTTAGCACCAAAAGAATTAGAATTTTTAAAACTGCTATGTCAAAGCAGTTTTTGACGGTTCTATTTGACTCTCATATATCATGTGCAGGCACCAAATTGACTTTTTAGTACCTAAAGAATTAGAATTTTTAAAACTGCTATTTCACAGCAGTATTTGACAGTTCTATTTGACTCTCAGTTATAATGTGCAGGCACCAAATTGACTTTTAGCACCTAAAGAATTAGAATTGTTAAAACTGTGGTCTAAGCACAATATTTGACAGTTCTATTTGACTCTCAGATATGAAGTGCAGACACCAAATTGACATTTAGCAGCTAGAGAATTTGAATTTTTAAAACTGCTATGTAAGCACAATATTTGATGGTCCTATTTGACTCTCAGATATCAAGTGCAGTCACCAAATTTAGTTTTTAGCACCTAAAGAATTAGAATTGTTAAAACTGCACAATAAGTACAGTATTTGACGGTTCTATTTGACTCTCAGATATGAAGTGCAGGCACCAAATTTACTTTTTAGCACCTAAAGAATTAGAATTGTTAAATCTGCAATGTAAGCACAGTATTTGACGTTTCTATTTGACTCTCAGATATGACGTGCAGGCACCAAATTAACTTTTTTGCACCTAAAGAATTAGAATTTTTAAAACTGCAATGTAAGCACATTATTTGACAGTTCTGTTTGACTCTCAGATATGAAGTGCAGGTACCAAATTGACTTTTTAGCACCAAAAGAATTCAAAATTTTAAAACTGCAATGTCAAAGCAGTTTTTTGACGGTTCTATTTGACTCTCAGATATGACGTGCAGGCACCAAATTAACTTTTTAGCACCTAAAGAATTAGAATTGTTAAAACTGCACTGTAAGCACAGTATTTGACGGTTCTATTTGACTCTCAGATATGACGTGCAGGCACCAAATTAACTTTTTAGCACCTAAAGAATTAGAATTGTTAAAACTGCACAATAAGTACAGTATTTGACGGTTCTATTTGACTCTCAGATATGAAGTGCAGGCACCAAATTTACTTTTTAGCACCTAAAGAATTAGAATTGTTAAATCTGAAATGTAAGCACAGTATTTGGCGTTTCTATTTGACTCTCAGATATGACGTGCAGGCACCAAATTAACTTTTTAGCACCTAAAGAATTAGAATTTTTAAAACTGCTATGTAAGCACAATATTTGATGGTTCTATTTGACTCTCAGATATGAAGTGCAGACACCAAATTGACATTTAGCAGCTAGAGAATAAGAATTTTTAAAACTGCTATGTAAGCACAATATTTGATGGTTTAACTTTAATCTCAGATATGAAGTGCAGGCACCAAATTGACTTTTAGCACCTAAAGAATTAGAATTGTTAAAACTGTGCTCTAAGCACAATATTTGACAGTTCTATTTGACTCTCAGATATGAAGTGCAGACACCAAATTGACATTTAGCACATAGAGAATTAGAATTTTTAAAACTTCTATGTAAGCACAATATTTGATGGTCCTATTTGACTCTCAGATATCAAGTGCAGTCACCAAATTTAGTTTTTAGCACCTAAAGAATTAGAATTGTTAAAACTGCACAATAAGTACAGTATTTGACGGTTCTATTTGACTCTCAGATATGAAGTGCAGGCACCAAATTTACTTTTTAGCACCTAAAGAATTAGAATTGTTAAATCTGAAATGTAAGCACAGTATTTGACGTTTCTATTTGACTCTCAGATATGACGTGCAGGCACCAAATTAACTTTTTTGCACCTAAAGAATTAGAATTGTTAAAACTGCAATGTAAGCACAGTATTTGACAGTTCTGTTTGACTCTCAGATATGAAGTGCAGGTACCAAATTGACTTTTTAGCACCAAAAGAATTAGAATTTTTAAAACTGCTATGTCAAAGCAGTTTTTGACGGTTCTATTTGACTCTCATATATCATGTGCAGGCACCAAATTGACTTTTTAGTACCTAAAGAATTAGAATTTTTAAAACTGCTATTTCACAGCAGTATTTGACAGTTCTATTTGACTCTCAGTTATAATGTGCAGGCACCAAATTGACTTTTAGCACCTAAAGAATTAGAATTGTTAAAACTGTGGTCTAAGCACAATATTTGACAGTTCTATTTGACTCTCAGATATGAAGTGCAGACACCAAATTGACATTTAGCAGCTAGAGAATTTGAATTTTTAAAACTGCTATGTAAGCACAATATTTGATGGTCCTATTTGACTCTCAGATATCAAGTGCAGTCACCAAATTTAGTTTTTAGCACCTAAAGAATTAGAATTGTTAAAACTGCACAATAAGTACAGTATTTGACGGTTCTATTTGACTCTCAGATATGAAGTGCAGGCACCAAATTTACTTTTTAGCACCTAAAGAATTAGAATTGTTAAATCTGCAATGTAAGCACAGTATTTGACGTTTCTATTTGACTCTCAGATATGACGTGCAGGCACCAAATTAACTTTTTTGCACCTAAAGAATTAGAATTTTTAAAACTGCAATGTAAGCACATTATTTGACAGTTCTGTTTGACTCTCAGATATGAAGTGCAGGTACCAAATTGACTTTTTAGCACCAAAAGAATTCAAAATTTTAAAACTGCAATGTCAAAGCAGTTTTTTGACGGTTCTATTTGACTCTCAGATATGACGTGCAGGCACCAAATTAACTTTTTAGCACCTAAAGAATTAGAATTGTTAAAACTGCACTGTAAGCACAGTATTTGACGGTTCTATTTGACTCTCAGATATGAGGTGCAGACACCAAATTGACATTTAGCAGCTAGAGAATTAGAATTTTTAAAACTGCTATGTAAGCACAATATTTGATGGTTTAACTTTAATCTCAGATATGAAGTGCAGGCACCAAATTGACTTTTAGCACCTAAAGAATTAGAATTGTTAAAACTGTGCTCTAAGCACAATATTTGACAGTTCTATTTGACTCTCAGATATGAAGTGCAGACACCAAATTGACATTTAGCAGCTAGAGAATTAGAATTTTTAAAACTTCTATGTAAGCACAATATTTGATGGTCCTATTTGACTCTCAGATATCAAGTGCAGTCACCAAATTTAGTTTTTAGCACCTAAAGAATTAGAATTGTTCAATCTGAAATGTAAGCACAGTATTTGACGTTTCTATTTGACTCTCAGATATGAAGTGCAGGCACCAAATTTACTTTTTAGCACCTAAAGAATTAGAATTGTTAAATCTGCAATGTAAGCACAGTATTTGACGTTTCTATTTGACTCTCAGATATGACGTGCAGGCACCAAATTAACTTTTTTGCACCTAAAGAATTAGAATTTTTAAAACTGCAATGTAAGCACATTATTTGACAGTTCTGTTTGACTCTCAGATATGAAGTGCAGGTACCAAATTGACTTTTTAGCACCAAAAGAATTCAAAATTTTAAAACTGCAATGTCAAAGCAGTTTTTTGACGGTTCTATTTGACTCTCAGATATGACGTGCAGGCACCAAATTAACTTTTTAGCACCTAAAGAATTTGAATTTTTAAAACTGCTATGTAAGCACAATATTTGATGGTTTAACTTTAATCTCAGATATGAAGTGCAGGCACCAAATTGACTTTTTAGCACCTAAAGAATTAGAATTGTTAAAACTGCACTGTAAGCACAGTATTTGACGGTTCTATTTGACTCTCAGATATGACGTGCAGGCACCAAATTTACTTTTTAGCACCTAAAGAATTAGAATTTTTAAAACTGCTATGTAAGCACAATATTTGATGGTTTAACTTTAATCTCAGATATGAAGTGCAGGCACCAAATTGACTTTTAGCACCTAAAGAATTAGAATTGTTAAAACTGCGCTCTAAGCACAATATTTGACAGTTCTATTTGATTCTCAGATATGAAGTGCAGACACCAAATTGACATTTAGCAGCTAGAGAATTAGAATTTTTAAAACTGCTATGTAAGCACAATATTTGATGGTCCTATTTGACTCTCAGATATCAAGTGCAGTCACCAAATTTAGTTTTTAGCACCTAAAGAATTAGAATTGTTAAAACTGCACAATAAGTACAGTATTTGACGGTTCTATTTGACTCTCAGATATGACGTGCAGGCACCAAATTAACTTTTTTGCACCTAAAGAATTAGAATTTTTAAAACTGCAATGTAAGCACAGTATTTGACAGTTCTGTTTGACTCTCAGATATGAAGTGCAGGTACCAAATTGACTTTTTAGCACCAAAATAATTCAAAATTTTAAAACTGCAATGTCAAAGCAGTTTTTTGACGGTTCTATTTGACTCTCAGATATGAAGTGCAGGCACCAAATTTACTTTTTAGCACCTAAAGAATTAGAATTGTTAAATCTGAAATGTAAGCACAGTATTTGGCGTTTCTATTTGACTCTCAGATATGACGTGCAGGCACCAAATTAACTTTTTTGCACCTAAAGAATTAGAATTGTTAAAACTGCAATGTAAGCACAGTATTTGACAGTTCTGTTTGACTCTCAGATATGAAGTGCAGGTACCAAATTGACATTTAGCAGCTAGAGAATAAGAATTTTTAAAACTGCTATGTAAGCACAATATTTGATGGTTTAACTTTAATCTCAGATATGAAGTGCAGGCACCAAATTGACTTTTAGCACCTAAAGAATTAGAATTGTTAAAACTGTGCTCTAAGCACAATATTTGACAGTTCTATTTGACTCTCAGATATGAAGTGCAGACACCAAATTGACATTTAGCAGCTAGAGAATTAGAATTTTTAAAACTTCTATGTAAGCACAATATTTGATGGTCCTATTTGACTCTCAGATATCAAGTGCAGTCACCAAATTTAGTTTTTAGCACCTAAAGAATTAGAATTGTTAAAACTGCACAATAAGTACAGTATTTGACGGTTCTATTTGACTCTCAGATATGAAGTGCAGGCACCAAATTTACTTTTTAGCACCTAAAGAATTAGAATTGTTAAATCTGAAATGTAAGCACAGTATTTGACGTTTCTATTTGACTCTCAGATATGACGTGCAGGCACCAAATTAACTTTTTTGCACCTAAAGAATTAGAATTGTTAAAACTGCAATGTAAGCACAGTATTTGACAGTTCTGTTTGACTCTCAGATATGAAGTGCAGGTACCAAATTGACTTTTTAGCACCAAAAGAATTCAAAATTTTAAAACTGCAATGTCAAAGCAGTTTTTTGACGGTTCTATTTGACTCTCAGATATGACGTGCAGGCACCAAATTAACTTTTTAGCACCTAAAGAATTTGAATTTTTAAAACTGCTATGTAAGCACAATATTTGATGGTTTAACTTTAATCTCAGATATGAAGTGCAGGCACCAAATTGACTTTTTAGCACCTAAAGAATTAGAATTGTTAAAACTGCACTGTAAGCACAGTATTTGACGGTTCTATTTGACTCTCAGATATGACGTGCAGGCACCAAATTTACTTTTTAGCACCTAAAGAATTTGAATTTTTAAAACTGCTATGTAAGCACAATATTTGATGGTCCTATTTGACTCTCAGATATCAAGTGCAGTCACCAAATTTAGTTTTTAGCACCTAAAGAATTAGAATTGTTAAAACTGCACAATAAGTACAGTATTTGACGGTTCTATTTGACTCTCAGATATGAAGTGCAGGCACCAAATTTACTTTATAGCACCTAAAGAATTAGAATTGTTAAATCTGAAATGTAAGCACAGTATTTGACGTTTCTATTTGACTCTCAGATATGACGTGCAGGCACCAAATTAACTTTTTTGCACCTAAAGAATTAGAATTTTTAAAACTGCAATGTAAGCACAGTATTTGACAGTTCTGTTTGACTCTCAGATATGAAGTGCAGGTACCAAATTGACTTTTTAGCACCAAAAGAATTAGAAATTTTAAAACTGCTATGTCAAAGCAGTTTTTTGTTGGTTCTATTTGTCTCTCAGATATGAAGTGCGGGCACAAAATTTACTTTTTAGCACCTAAAGAATTAGAATTGTTAAAACTGCCCTGTAAGCACAGGATTTGACAGTTCTATTTGACTCTCAGATATGAAGTGCAGGCACCAAATTTACTTTTTAGCACCTAAAGAATTAGAATTGTTAAAACTGCAATGTAAGCACAGTATTTGACGGTTCTATTTGACTCTCAGATATGAAGTGCAGGCACCAAATTTACTTTTTAGCACCTAAAGAATTAGAATTGTTAAAACTGCGCTGTAAGCACAGTATTTGACAGTTCTGTTTGACTCTCAGATATGAAGTGCAGGTACCGAATTGACTTTTTAGCACCAAAAGAATTAGAATTTTTAAAACTGCTATGTCAAAGCAGTTTTTGACGGTTCTATTTGACTCTCATATATCATGTGCAGGCACCAAATTGACTTTTTAGTACCTAAATAATTTGAATTTTTAAAACTGCTATGCCACAGCAGTATTTGACAGTTCTATTTGACTCTCAGTTATAATGTGCAGGCACCAAATTGACTTTTAGCACCTAAAGAATTTGAATTGTTAAAACTGTGGTCTAAGCACAATATTTGACAGTTCTATTTGACTCTCAGATATGAAGTGCAGACACCAAATTGACATTTAGCAGCTAGAGAATTTGAATTTTTAAAACTGCTATGTAAGCACAATATTTGATGGTTCTATTTGACTCTCAGATATCAAGTGCAGTCACCAAATTTGCTTTTTAGCACCTAAAGAATTAGAATTGTTAAAACTGCACAATAAGCACAGTATTTGACGGTTCTATTTGACTCTCAGATATGACGTGCAGGCACCAAATTAACTTTTTTGCACCTAAGGAATTAGAATTTTTAAAACTGCAATGTAAGCACAATATTTGACGGTTCTTTTGGACTCTCAGATATGAAGTGCAGGCACCAAATTTACTTTTTAGCACCTAAAGAATTTGAATTTTTAAAACTGCTATGTAAGCACAATATTTGATGGTTTAACTTTAATCTCAGATATGAAGTGCAGGCACCAAATTGACTTTTAGCACCTAAAGAATTAGAATTGTTAAAACTGTGCTCTAAGCACAATATTTGACAGTTCTATTTGACTCTCAGATATGAAGTGCAGACACCAAATTGACATTTAGCAGCTAGAGAATTTGAATTTTTTAAACTGCTATGTAAGCACAATATTTGATGGTTTAACTTTAATCTCAGATATGAAGTGCAGGCACCAAATTGACTTTTAGCACCTAAAGAATTAGAATTGTTAAAACTGTGCTCTAAGCACAATATTTGACAGTTCGTTTTGACTCTCAGATATGAAGTGCAGACACCAAATTGACATTTAGCAGCTAGAGAATTTGAATTTTTAAAACTGCTATGTAAGCACAGTATTTGACGGTTCTATTTGACTCTCAGATATGACGTGCAGGCACCAAATTAACTTTTTTGCACCTAAAGAATTAGAATTTTTAAAACTGCAATGCAAGCACAGTATTTGACAGTTCTGTTTGACTCTCAGATATGAAGTGCAGGTACCAAATTGACTTTTTAGCACCAAAAGAATTCGAAATTTTAAAACTGCTATGTCAAAGCAGTTTTTGGACGGTTCTATTTGACTCTCAGATATGAAGTGCAGGCACCAAATTTACTTTTTAGCACCTAAAGAATTAGAATTGTTAAAACTGCCCTGTAAGCACAGGATTTGACAGTTCTATTTGACTCTCAGATATGAAGTGCAGGCACCAAATTTACTTTTTAGCACCTAAAGAATTAGAATTGTTAAAACTGCAATGTAAGCACAGTATTTGACGGTTCTATTTGTCTCTCAGATATGAAGTGCAGGCACCAAATTTACTTTTTAGCACCTAAAGAATTAGAATTGTTAAAACTGCACAATAAGTACAGTATTTGACGGTTCTATTTGACTCTCAGATATGAAGTGCAGGCACCAAATTGACTTTTAGCACCTAAAGAATTAGAATTGTTAAAACTGTGCTCTAAGCACAATATTTGACAGTTCGTTTTGACTCTCAGATATGAAGTGCAGACACCAAATTGACATTTAGCAGCTAGAGAATTTGAATTTTTAAAACTGCTATGTAAGCACAGTATTTGACGGTTCTATTTGACTCTCAGATATGACGTGCAGGCACCAAATTAACTTTTTTGCACCTAAAGAATTAGAATTTTTAAAACTGCAATGCAAGCACAGTATTTGACAGTTCTGTTTGACTCTCAGATATGAAGTGCAGGTACCAAATTGACTTTTTAGCACCAAAAGAATTCGAAATTTTAAAACTGCTATGTCAAAGCAGTTTTTGGACGGTTCTATTTGACTCTCAGATATGAAGTGCAGGCACCAAATTTACTTTTTAGCACCTAAAGAATTAGAATTGTTAAAACTGCCCTGTAAGCACAGGATTTGACAGTTCTATTTGACTCTCAGATATGAAGTGCAGGCACCAAATTTACTTTTTAGCACCTAAAGAATTAGAATTGTTAAAACTGCAATGTAAGCACAGTATTTGACGGTTCTATTTGTCTCTCAGATATGAAGTGCAGGCACCAAATTTACTTTTTAGCACCTAAAGAATTAGAATTGTTAAAACTGCACAATAAGTACAGTATTTGACGGTTCTATTTGACTCTCAGATATGAAGTGCAGGTACCGAATTTAGTTTTTAGCACCTAAAGAATTAGAATTGTTAAAACTGCACAATAAGTACAGTATTTGACGGTTCTATTTGACTCTCAGATATGAAGTGCAGGCACCAAATTAACTTTTTAGCACCTAAAGAATTAGAATTGTTAAATCTGAAATGTAAGCACAGTATTTGACGTTTCTATTTGACTCTCAGATATGACGTGCAGGCACCAAATTAACTTTTTTGCACCTAAAGAATTAGAATTTTTACAACTGCAATGTAAGCACAGTATTTGACAGTTCTGTTTGACTCTCAGATATGAAGTGCAGGTACCAAATTGACTTTTTAGCACCAAAAGAATTCGAAATTTTAAAACTGCTATGTCAAAGCAGTTTTTTGTTTGTTCTATTTGTCTCTCAGATATGAAGTGCGGGCACCAAATTTACTTTTTAGCACCTAAAGAATTAGAATTGTTAAAACTGCCCTGTAAGCACAGGATTTGACAGTTCTATTTGACTCTCAGATATGAAGTGCAGGCACCAAATTTACTTTTTAGCACCTAAAGAATTAGAATTGTTAAAACTGCAATGTAAGCACAGTATTTGACGGTTCTATTTGACTCTCAGATATGAAGTGCAGGCACCAAATTTACTTTTTAGCACCTAAAGAATTAGAATTGTTAAAACTGCGCTGTAAGCACAGTATTTGACAGTTCTGTTTGACTCTCAGATATGAAGTGCAGGTACCGAATTGACTTTTTAGCACCAAAAGAATTAGAATTTTTAAAACTGCTATGTCAAAGCAGTTTTTGACGGTTCTATTTGACTCTCAGATATGACGTGCAGGCACCAAATTAACTTTTTAGCACCTAAAGAATTTGAATTTTTAAAACTGCTATGTAAGCACAATATTTGATGGTTTAACTTTAATCTCAAATATGAAGTGCAGGCACCAAATTGACTTTTTAGCACCTAAAGAATTAGAATTGTTAAAACTGCACTGTAAGCACAGTATTTGACGGTTCTATTTGACTCTCAGATATGACGTGCAGGCACCAAATTTACTTTTTAGCACCTAAAGAATTTGAATTTTTAAAACTGCTATGTAAGCACAATATTTGATGGTCCTATTTGACTCTCAGATATCAAGTGCTGTCACCAAATTTAGTTTTTAGCACCTAAAGAATTAGAATTGTTAAAACTGCACAATAAGTACAGTATTTGACGGTTCTATTTGACTCTCAGATATGAAGTGCAGGCACCAAATTTACTTTTTAGCACCTAAAGAATTAGAATTGTTAAATCTGAAATGTAAGCACAGTATTTGACGTTTCTATTTGACTCTCAGATATGACGTGCAGGCACCAAATTAACTTTTTTGCACCTAAAGAATTAGAATTTTTAAAACTGCAATGTAAGCACAGTATTTGACAGTTCTGTTTGACTCTCAGATATGAAGTGCAGGTACCAAATTGACTTTTTAGCACCAAAAGAATTCGAAATTTTAAAACTGCTATGTCAAAGCAGTTTTTTGTTGGTTCTATTTGTCTCTCAGATATGAAGTGCGGGCACCAAATTTACTTTTTAGCACCTAAAGAATTAGAATTGTTAAAACTGCCCTGTAAGCACAGGATTTGACAGTTCTATTTGACTCTCAGATATGAAGTACAGGCACCAAATTTACTTTTTAGCACCTAAAGAATTAGAATTGTTAAAACTGCAATGTAAGCACAGTTTTTGACGGTTCTATTTGACTCTCAGATATGAAGTGCAGGTACCGAATTGACTTTTTAGCACCAAAAGAATTAGAATTGTTAAAACTGCAATGTAAGCACAGTATTTGACGGTTCTATTTGACTCTCAGATATGAAGTGCAGGCACCAAATTTACTTTTTAGCACCTAAAGAATTAGAATTGTTAAAACTGCCCTGTAAGCACAGGATTTGACAGTTCTATTTGACTCTCAGATATGAAGTGCAGGCACCAAATTTACTTTTTAGCACCTAAAGAATTAGAATTGTTAAAACTGCAATGTAAGCACAGTATTTGACGGTTCTATTTGACTCTCAGATATGAAGTGCAGGCACCAAATTTACTTTTTAGCACCTAAAGAATTAGAATTGTTAAAACTGCGCTGTAAGCACAGTATTTGACAGTTCTGTTTGACTCTCAGATATGAAGTGCAGGTACCGAATTGACTTTTTAGCACCAAAAGAATTAGAATTTTTAAAACTGCTATGTCAAAGCAGTTTTTGACGGTTCTATTTGACTCTCATATATCATGTGCAGGCACCAAATTGACTTTTTAGTACCTAAATAATTTGAATTTTTAAAACTGCTATGCCACAGCAGTATTTGACAGTTCTATTTGACTCTCAGTTATAATGTGCAGGCACCAAATTGACTTTTAGCACCTAAAGAATTTGAATTGTTAAAACTGTGGTCTAAGCACAATATTTGACAGTTCTATTTGACTCTCAGATATGAAGTGCAGACACCAAATTGACATTTAGCAGCTAGAGAATTTGAATTTTTAAAACTGCTATGTAAGCACAATATTTGATGGTTCTATTTGACTCTCAGATATCAAGTGCAGTCACCAAATTTGCTTTTTAGCACCTAAAGAATTAGAATTGTTAAAACTGCACAATAAGCACAGTATTTGACGGTTCTATTTGACTCTCAGATATGACGTGCAGGCACCAAATTAACTTTTTTGCACCTAAGGAATTAGAATTTTTAAAACTGCAATGTAAGCACAATATTTGACGGTTCTTTTGGACTCTCAGATATGAAGTGCAGGCACCAAATTTACTTTTTAGCACCTAAAGAATTAGAATTGTTAAAACTGCAATGTAAGCACAGTATTTGACGGTTCTATTTGTCTCTCAGATATGAAGTGCAGGCACCAAATTTACTTTTTAGCACCTAAAGAATTAGAATTGTTAAAACTGCACAATAAGTACAGTATTTGACGGTTCTATTTGACTCTCAGATATGAAGTGCAGGTACCGAATTTAGTTTTTAGCACCTAAAGAATTAGAATTGTTAAAACTGCACAATAAGTACAGTATTTGACGGTTCTATTTGACTCTCAGATATGAAGTGCAGGCACCAAATTAACTTTTTAGCACCTAAAGAATTAGAATTGTTAAATCTGAAATGTAAGCACAGTATTTGACGTTTCTATTTGACTCTCAGATATGACGTGCAGGCACCAAATTAACTTTTTTGCACCTAAAGAATTAGAATTTTTACAACTGCAATGTAAGCACAGTATTTGACAGTTCTGTTTGACTCTCAGATATGAAGTGCAGGTACCAAATTGACTTTTTAGCACCAAAAGAATTCGAAATTTTAAAACTGCTATGTCAAAGCAGTTTTTTGTTTGTTCTATTTGTCTCTCAGATATGAAGTGCGGGCACCAAATTTACTTTTTAGCACCTAAAGAATTAGAATTGTTAAAACTGCCCTGTAAGCACAGGATTTGACAGTTCTATTTGACTCTCAGATATGAAGTGCAGGCACCAAATTTACTTTTTAGCACCTAAAGAATTAGAATTGTTAAAACTGCAATGTAAGCACAGTATTTGACGGTTCTATTTGACTCTCAGATATGAAGTGCAGGCACCAAATTTACTTTTTAGCACCTAAAGAATTAGAATTGTTAAAACTGCGCTGTAAGCACAGTATTTGACAGTTCTGTTTGACTCTCAGATATGAAGTGCAGGTACCGAATTGACTTTTTAGCACCAAAAGAATTAGAATTTTTAAAACTGCTATGTCAAAGCAGTTTTTGACGGTTCTATTTGACTCTCAGATATGACGTGCAGGCACCAAATTAACTTTTTAGCACCTAAAGAATTTGAATTTTTAAAACTGCTATGTAAGCACAATATTTGATGGTTTAACTTTAATCTCAAATATGAAGTGCAGGCACCAAATTGACTTTTTAGCACCTAAAGAATTAGAATTGTTAAAACTGCACTGTAAGCACAGTATTTGACGGTTCTATTTGACTCTCAGATATGACGTGCAGGCACCAAATTTACTTTTCAGCACCTAAAGAATTTGAATTTTTAAAACTGCTATGTAAGCACAATATTTGATGGTCCTATTTGACTCTCAGATATCAAGTGCTGTCACCAAATTTAGTTTTTAGCACCTAAAGAATTAGAATTGTTAAAACTGCACAATAAGTACAGTATTTGACGGTTCTATTTGACTCTCAGATATGAAGTGCAGGCACCAAATTTACTTTTTAGCACCTAAAGAATTAGAATTGTTAAATCTGAAATGTAAGCACAGTATTTGACGTTTCTATTTGACTCTCAGATATGACGTGCAGGCACCAAATTAACTTTTTTGCACCTAAAGAATTAGAATTTTTAAAACTGCAATGTAAGCACAGTATTTGACAGTTCTGTTTGACTCTCAGATATGAAGTGCAGGTACCAAATTGACTTTTTAGCACCAAAAGAATTCGAAATTTTAAAACTGCTATGTCAAAGCAGTTTTTTGTTGGTTCTATTTGTCTCTCAGATATGAAGTGCGGGCACCAAATTTACTTTTTAGCACCTAAAGAATTAGAATTGTTAAAACTGCCCTGTAAGCACAGGATTTGACAGTTCTATTTGACTCTCAGATATGAAGTACAGGCACCAAATTTACTTTTTAGCACCTAAAGAATTAGAATTGTTAAAACTGCAATGTAAGCACAGTTTTTGACGGTTCTATTTGACTCTCAGATATGAAGTGCAGGTACCGAATTGACTTTTTAGCACCAAAAGAATTAGAATTGTTAAAACTGCAATGTAAGCACAGTATTTGACGGTTCTATTTGACTCTCAGATATGAAGTGCAGGCACCAAATTTACTTTTTAGCACCTAAAGAATTAGAATTGTTAAAACTGCCCTGTAAGCACAGGATTTGACAGTTCTATTTGACTCTCAGATATGAAGTGCAGGCACCAAATTTACTTTTTAGCACCTAAAGAATTAGAATTGTTAAAACTGCAATGTAAGCACAGTATTTGACGGTTCTATTTGACTCTCAGATATGAAGTGCAGGCACCAAATTTACTTTTTAGCACCTAAAGAATTAGAATTGTTAAAACTGCGCTGTAAGCACAGTATTTGACAGTTCTGTTTGACTCTCAGATATGAAGTGCAGGTACCGAATTGACTTTTTAGCACCAAAAGAATTAGAATTTTTAAAACTGCTATGTCAAAGCAGTTTTTGACGGTTCTATTTGACTCTCATATATCATGTGCAGGCACCAAATTGACTTTTTAGTACCTAAATAATTTGAATTTTTAAAACTGCTATGCCACAGCAGTATTTGACAGTTCTATTTGACTCTCAGTTATAATGTGCAGGCACCAAATTGACTTTTAGCACCTAAAGAATTTGAATTGTTAAAACTGTGGTCTAAGCACAATATTTGACAGTTCTATTTGACTCTCAGATATGAAGTGCAGACACCAAATTGACATTTAGCAGCTAGAGAATTTGAATTTTTAAAACTGCTATGTAAGCACAATATTTGATGGTTCTATTTGACTCTCAGATATCAAGTGCAGTCACCAAATTTGCTTTTTAGCACCTAAAGAATTAGAATTGTTAAAACTGCACAATAAGCACAGTATTTGACGGTTCTATTTGACTCTCAGATATGACGTGCAGGCACCAAATTAACTTTTTTGCACCTAAGGAATTAGAATTTTTAAAACTGCAATGTAAGCACAATATTTGACGGTTCTTTTGGACTCTCAGATATGAAGTGCAGGCACCAAATTTACTTTTTAGCACCTAAAGAATTTGAATTTTTAAAACTGCTATGTAAGCACAATATTTGATGGTTTAACTTTAATCTCAGATATGAAGTGCAGGCACCAAATTGACTTTTAGCACCTAAAGAATTAGAATTGTTAAAACTGTGCTCTAAGCACAATATTTGACAGTTCTATTTGACTCTCAGATATGAAGTGCAGACACCAAATTGACATTTAGCAGCTAGAGAATTTGAATTTTTTAAACTGCTATGTAAGCACAATATTTGATGGTTTAACTTTAATCTCAGATATGAAGTGCAGGCACCAAATTGACTTTTAGCACCTAAAGAATTAGAATTGTTAAAACTGTGCTCTAAGCACAATATTTGACAGTTCTATTTGACTCTCAGATATGAAGTGCAGACACCAAATTGACATTTAGCAGCTAGAGAATTTGAATTTTTAAAACTGCTATGTAAGCACAGTATTTGACGGTTCTATTTGACTCTCAGATATGACGTGCAGGCACCAAATTAACTTTTTTGCACCTAAAGAATTAGAATTTTTAAAACTGCAATGTAAGCACAGTATTTGACAGTTCTGTTTGACTCTCAGATATGAAGTGCAGGTACCAAATTGACTTTTTAGCACCAAAAGAATTCGAAATTTTAAAACTGCTATGTCAAAGCAGTTTTTTGACGGTTCTATTTGACTCTCAGATATGAAGTGCAGGCACCAAATTTACTTTTTAGCACCTAAAGAATTAGAATTGTTAAAACTGCCCTGTAAGCACAGGATTTGACAGTTCTATTTGACTCTCAGATATGAAGTGCAGGCACCAAATTTACTTTTTAGCACCTAAAGAATTAGAATTGTTAAAACTGCAATGTAAGCACAGTATTTGACGGTTCTATTTGTCTCTCAGATATGAAGTGCAGGCACCAAATTTACTTTTTAGCACCTAAAGAATTAGAATTGTTAAAACTGCACAATAAGTACAGTATTTGACGGTTCTATTTGACTCTCAGATATGAAGTGCAGGTACCGAATTTAGTTTTTAGCACCTAAAGAATTAGAATTGTTAAAACTGCACAATAAGTACAGTATTTGACGGTTCTATTTGACTCTCAGATATGAAGTGCAGGCACCAAATTAACTTTTTAGCACCTAAAGAATTAGAATTGTTAAATCTGAAATGTAAGCACAGTATTTGACGTTTCTATTTGACTCTCAGATATGACGTGCAGGCACCAAATTAACTTTTTTGCACCTAAAGAATTAGAATTTTTACAACTGCAATGTAAGCACAGTATTTGACAGTTCTGTTTGACTCTCAGATATGAAGTGCAGGTATCAAATTGACTTTTTAGCACCAAAAGAATTCGAAATTTTAAAACTGCTATGTCAAAGCAGTTTTTTGTTTGTTCTATTTGTCTCTCAGATATGAAGTGCGGGCACCAAATTTACTTTTTAGCACCTAAAGAATTAGAATTGTTAAAACTGCCCTGTAAGCACAGGATTTGACAGTTCTATTTGACTCTCAGATATGAAGTGCAGGCACCAAATTTACTTTTTAGCACCTAAAGAATTAGAATTGTTAAAACTGCAATGTAAGCACAGTATTTGACGGTTCTATTTGACTCTCAGATATGAAGTGCAGGCACCAAATTTACTTTTTAGCACCTAAAGAATTAGAATTGTTAAAACTGCGCTGTAAGCACAGTATTTGACAGTTCTGTTTGACTCTCAGATATGAAGTGCAGACACCAAATTTACTTTTTAGCACCTAAAGAATTAGAATTGTTAAAACTGCGCTGTAAGCACAGTATTTGACAGTTCTGTTTGACTCTCAGATATGAAGTGCAGGTACCGAATTGACTTTTTAGCACCAAAAGAATTAGAATTTTTAAAACTGCTATGTCAAAGCAGTTTTTGACGGTTCTATTTGACTCTCAGATATGACGTGCAGGCACCAAATTAACTTTTTAGCACCTAAAGAATTTGAATTTTTAAAACTGCTATGTAAGCACAATATTTGATGGTTTAACTTTAATCTCAGATATGAAGTGCAGGCACCAAATTGACTTTTTAGCACCTAAAGAATTAGAATTGTTAAAACTGCACTGTAAGCACAGTATTTGATGGTTCTATTTGACTCTCAGATATGACGTGCAGGCACCAAATTTACTTTTTAGCACCTAAAGAATTTGAATTTTTAAAACTGCTATGTAAGCACAATATTTGATGGTCCTATTTGACTCTCAGATATCAAGTGCAGTCACCAAATCTAGTTTTTAGCACCTAAAGAATTAGAATTGTTAAAACTGCACAATAAGTACAGTATTTGACGGTTCTATTTGACTCTCAGATATGAAGTGCAGGCACCAAATTTACTTTTTAGCACCTAAAGAATTAGAATTGTTAAATCTGAAATGTAAGCACAGTATTTGACGTTTCTATTTGACTCTCAGATATGACGTGCAGGCACCAAATTAACTTTTTTGCACCTAAAGAATTAGAATTTTTAAAACTGCAATGTAAGCACAGTATTTGACAGTTCTGTTTGACTCTCAGATATGAAGTGCAGGTACCAAATTGACTTTTTAGCACCAAAAGAATTCGAAATTTTAAAACTGCTATGTCAAAGCAGTTTTTTGTTGGTTCTATTTGTCTCTCAGATATGAAGTGCGGGCACCAAATTTACTTTTTAGCACCTAAAGAATTAGAATTGTTAAAACTGCAATGTAAGCACAGATTTTGACGGTTCTATTTGACTCTCAGATATGAAGTGCAGGTACCGAATTGACTTTTTAGCACCAAAAGAATTAGAATTTTTAAAACTGCTATGTCAAAGCAGTTTTTGACGGTTCTATTTGACTCTCATATATCATGTGCAGGCACCAAATTGACTTTTTAGTACCTAAATAATTAGAATTTTTAAAACTGCTATGCCACAGCAGTATTTGACAGTTCTATTTGACTCTCAGTTATAATGTGCAGGCACCAAATTGACTTTTAGCACCTAAAGAATTTGAATTGTTAAAACTGTGGTCTAAGCACAATATTTGACAGTTCTATTTGACTCTCAGATATGAAGTGCAGACACCAAATTGACATTTAGCAGCTAGAGAATTTGAATTTTTAAAACTGCTATGTAAGCACAGTATTTGACGGTTCTATTTGACTCTCAGATATGACGTGCAGGCACCAAATTAACTTTTTTGCACCTAAAGAATTAGAATTTTTAAAACTGCAATGTAAGCACAGTATTTGACAGTTCTGTTTGACTCTCAGATATGAAGTGCAGGTACCAAATTGACTTTTTAGCACCAAAAGAATTCGAAATTTTAAAACTGCTATGTCAAAGCAGTTTTTTGACGGTTCTATTTGACTCTCAGATATGAAGTGCAGGCACCAAATTTACTTTTTAGCACCTAAAGAATTAGAATTGTTAAAACTGCCCTGTAAGCACAGGATTTGACAGTTCTATTTGACTCTCAGATATGAAGTGCAGGCACCAAATTTACTTTTTAGCACCTAAAGAATTAGAATTGTTAAAACTGCAATGTAAGCACAGTATTTGACGGTTCTATTTGTCTCTCAGATATTAAGTGCAGGCACCAAATTTACTTTTTAGCACCTAAAGAATTTGAATTTTTAAAACTGCTATGTAAGCACAATATTTGATGGTCCTATTTGACTCTCAGATATCAAGTGCTGTCACCAAATTTAGTTTTTAGCACCTAAAGAATTAGAATTGTTAAAACTGCACAATAAGTACAGTATTTGACGGTTCTATTTGACTCTCAGATATGAAGTGCAGGCACCAAATTTACTTTTTAGCACCTAAAGAATTAGAATTGTTAAATCTGAAATGTAAGCACAGTATTTGACGTTTCTATTTGACTCTCAGATATGACGTGCAGGCACCAAATTAACTTTTTTGCACCTAAAGAATTAGAATTTTTAAAACTGCAATGTAAGCACAGTATTTGACAGTTCTGTTTGACTCTCAGATATGAAGTGCAGGTACCAAATTGACTTTTTAGCACCAAAAGAATTCGAAATTTTAAAACTGCTATGTCAAAGCAGTTTTTTGTTTGTTCTATTTGTCTCTCAGATATGAAGTGCGGGCACCAAATTTACTTTTTAGCACCTAAAGAATTAGAATTGTTAAAACTGCCCTGTAAGCACAGGATTTGACAGTTCTATTTGACTCTCAGATATGAAGTGCAGGCACCAAATTTACTTTTTAGCACCTAAAGAATTAGAATTGTTAAAACTGCAATGTAAGCACAGTATTTGACGGTTCTATTTGACTCTCAGATATGAAGTGCAGGCACCAAATTTACTTTTTAGCACCTAAAGAATTAGAATTGTTAAAACTGCGCTGTAAGCACAGTATTTGACAGTTCTGTTTGACTCTCAGATATGAAGTGCAGGTACCGAATTGACTTTTTAGCACCAAAAGAATTAGAATTTTTAAAACTGCTATGTCAAAGCAGTTTTTGACGGTTCTATTTGACTCTCAGATATGACGTGCAGGCACCAAATTAACTTTTTAGCACCTAAAGAATTTGAATTTTTAAAACTGCTATGTAAGCACAATATTTGATGGTTTAACTTTAATCTCAAATATGAAGTGCAGGCACCAAATTGACTTTTTAGCACCTAAAGAATTAGAATTGTTAAAACTGCACTGTAAGCACAGTATTTGACGGTTCTATTTGACTCTCAGATATGACGTGCAGGCACCAAATTTACTTTTTAGCACCTAAAGAATTTGAATTTTTAAAACTGCTATGTAAGCACAATATTTGATGGTCCTATTTGACTCTCAGATATCAAGTGCTGTCACCAAATTTAGTTTTTAGCACCTAAAGAATTAGAATTGTTAAAACTGCACAATAAGTACAGTATTTGACGGTTCTATTTGACTCTCAGATATGAAGTGCAGGCACCAAATTTACTTTTTAGCACCTAAAGAATTAGAATTGTTAAATCTGAAATGTAAGCACAGTATTTGACGTTTCTATTTGACTCTCAGATATGACGTGCAGGCACCAAATTAACTTTTTTGCACCTAAAGAATTAGAATTTTTAAAACTGCAATGTAAGCACAGTATTTGACAGTTCTGTTTGACTCTCAGATATGAAGTGCAGGTACCAAATTGACTTTTTAGCACCAAAAGAATTCGAAATTTTAAAACTGCTATGTCAAAGCAGTTTTTTGTTGGTTCTATTTGTCTCTCAGATATGAAGTGCGGGCACCAAATTTACTTTTTAGCACCTAAAGAATTAGAATTGTTAAAACTGCCCTGTAAGCACAGGATTTGACAGTTCTATTTGACTCTCAGATATGAAGTACAGGCACCAAATTTACTTTTTAGCACCTAAAGAATTAGAATTGTTAAAACTGCAATGTAAGCACAGTTTTTGACGGTTCTATTTGACTCTCAGATATGAAGTGCAGGTACCGAATTGACTTTTTAGCACCAAAAGAATTAGAATTGTTAAAACTGCAATGTAAGCACAGTATTTGACGGTTCTATTTGACTCTCAGATATGAAGTGCAGGCACCAAATTTACTTTTTAGCACCTAAAGAATTAGAATTGTTAAAACTGCCCTGTAAGCACAGGATTTGACAGTTCTATTTGACTCTCAGATATGAAGTGCAGGCACCAAATTTACTTTTTAGCACCTAAAGAATTAGAATTGTTAAAACTGCAATGTAAGCACAGTATTTGACGGTTCTATTTGACTCTCAGATATGAAGTGCAGGCACCAAATTTACTTTTTAGCACCTAAAGAATTAGAATTGTTAAAACTGCGCTGTAAGCACAGTATTTGACAGTTCTGTTTGACTCTCAGATATGAAGTGCAGGTACCGAATTGACTTTTTAGCACCAAAAGAATTAGAATTTTTAAAACTGCTATGTCAAAGCAGTTTTTGACGGTTCTATTTGACTCTCATATATCATGTGCAGGCACCAAATTGACTTTTTAGTACCTAAATAATTTGAATTTTTAAAACTGCTATGCCACAGCAGTATTTGACAGTTCTATTTGACTCTCAGTTATAATGTGCAGGCACCAAATTGACTTTTAGCACCTAAAGAATTTGAATTGTTAAAACTGTGGTCTAAGCACAATATTTGACAGTTCTATTTGACTCTCAGATATGAAGTGCAGACACCAAATTGACATTTAGCAGCTAGAGAATTTGAATTTTTAAAACTGCTATGTAAGCACAATATTTGATGGTTCTATTTGACTCTCAGATATCAAGTGCAGTCACCAAATTTGCTTTTTAGCACCTAAAGAATTAGAATTGTTAAAACTGCACAATAAGCACAGTATTTGACGGTTCTATTTGACTCTCAGATATGACGTGCAGGCACCAAATTAACTTTTTTGCACCTAAGGAATTAGAATTTTTAAAACTGCAATGTAAGCACAATATTTGACGGTTCTTTTGGACTCTCAGATATGAAGTGCAGGCACCAAATTTACTTTTTAGCACCTAAAGAATTTGAATTTTTAAAACTGCTATGTAAGCACAATATTTGATGGTTTAACTTTAATCTCAGATATGAAGTGCAGGCACC
Organism: Pelobates fuscus; assembly: GCF_036172605.1. NCBI lineage: Eukaryota > Metazoa > Chordata > Amphibia > Anura > Pelobatidae > Pelobates > Pelobates fuscus. Next base: position 141,469,661 of record NC_086319.1, read on the forward strand.
AAATTGACTTTTAGCACCTAAAGAATTAGAATTGTTAAAACTGTGCTCTAAGCACAATATTTGACAGTTCTATTTGACTCTCAGATATGAAGTGCAGACACCAAATTGACATTTAGCAGCTAGAGAATTTGAATTTTTTAAACTGCTATGTAAGCACAATATTTGATGGTTTAACTTTAATCTCAGATATGAAGTGCAGGCACCAAATTGACTTTTAGCACCTAAAGAATTAGAATTGTTAAAACTGTGCTCTAAGCACAATATTTGACAGTTCTATTTGACTCTCAGATATGAAGTGCAGACACCAAATTGACATTTAGCAGCTAGAGAATTTGAATTTTTAAAACTGCTATGTAAGCACAGTATTTGACGGTTCTATTTGACTCTCAGATATGACGTGCAGGCACCAAATTAACTTTTTTGCACCTAAAGAATTAGAATTTTTAAAACTGCAATGTAAGCACAGTATTTGACAGTTCTGTTTGACTCTCAGATATGAAGTGCAGGTACCAAATTGACTTTTTAGCACCAAAAGAATTCGAAATTTTAAAACTGCTATGTCAAAGCAGTTTTTTGACGGTTCTATTTGACTCTCAGATATGAAGTGCAGGCACCAAATTTACTTTTTAGCACCTAAAGAATTAGAATTGTTAAAACTGCCCTGTAAGCACAGGATTTGACAGTTCTATTTGACTCTCAGATATGAAGTGCAGGCACCAAATTTACTTTTTAGCACCTAAAGAATTAGAATTGTTAAAACTGCAATGTAAGCACAGTATTTGACGGTTCTATTTGTCTCTCAGATATTAAGTGCAGGCACCAAATTTACTTTTTAGCACCTAAAGAATTAGAATTGTTAAAACTGCACAATAAGTACAGTATTTGACGGTTCTATTTGACTCTCAGATATGAAGTGCAGGTACCGAATTTAGTTTTTAGCACCTAAAGAATTAGAATTGTTAAAACTGCACAATAAGTACAGTATTTGACGGTTCTATTTGACTCTCAGATATGAAGTGCAGGCACCAAATTAACTTTTTAGCACCTAAAGAATTAGAATTGTTAAATCTGAAATGTAAGCACAGTATTTGACGTTTCTATTTGACTCTCAGATATGACGTGCAGGCACCAAATTAACTTTTTTGCACCTAAAGAATTAGAATTTTTAAAACTGCAATGTAAGCACAGTATTTGACAGTTCTGTTTGACTCTCAGATATGAAGTGCAGGTACCAAATTGACTTTTTAGCACCAAAAGAATTCGAAATTTTAAAACTGCTATGTCAAAGCAGTTTTTTGTTTGTTCTATTTGTCTCTCAGATATGAAGTGCGGGCACCAAATTTACTTTTTAGCACCTAAAGAATTAGAATTGTTAAAACTGCCCTGTAAGCACAGGATTTGACAGTTCTATTTGACTCTCAGATATGAAGTGCAGGCACCAAATTTACTTTTTAGCACCTAAAGAATTAGAATTGTTAAAACTGCAATGTAAGCACAGTATTTGACGGTTCTATTTGACTCTCAGATATGAAGTGCAGGCACCAAATTTACTTTTTAGCACCTAAAGAATTAGAATTGTTAAAACTGCGCTGTAAGCACAGTATTTGACAGTTCTGTTTGACTCTCAGATATGAAGTGCAGGTACCGAATTGACTTTTTAGCACCAAAAGAATTAGAATTTTTAAAACTGCTATGTCAAAGCAGTTTTTGACGGTTCTATTTGACTCTCAGATATGACGTGCAGGCACCAAATTAACTTTTTAGCACCTAAAGAATTTGAATTTTTAAAACTGCTATGTAAGCACAATATTTGATGGTTTAACTTTAATCTCAAATATGAAGTGCAGGCACCAAATTGACTTTTTAGCACCTAAAGAATTAGAATTGTTAAAACTGCACTGTAAGCACAGTATTTGACGGTTCTATTTGACTCTCAGATATGACGTGCAGGCACCAAATTTACTTTTTAGCACCTAAAGAATTTGAATTTTTAAAACTGCTATGTAAGCACAATATTTGATGGTCCTATTTGACTCTCAGATATCAAGTGCTGTCACCAAATTTAGTTTTTAGCACCTAAAGAATTAGAATTGTTAAAACTGCACAATAAGTACAGTATTTGACGGTTCTATTTGACTCTCAGATATGAAGTGCAGGCACCAAATTTACTTTTTAGCACCTAAAGAATTAGAATTGTTAAATCTGAAATGTAAGCACAGTATTTGACGTTTCTATTTGACTCTCAGATATGACGTGCAGGCACCAAATTAACTTTTTTGCACCTAAAGAATTAGAATTTTTAAAACTGCAATGTAAGCACAGTATTTGACAGTTCTGTTTGACTCTCAGATATGAAGTGCAGGTACCAAATTGACTTTTTAGCACCAAAAGAATTCGAAATTTTAAAACTGCTATGTCAAAGCAGTTTTTTGTTGGTTCTATTTGTCTCTCAGATATGAAGTGCGGGCACCAAATTTACTTTTTAGCACCTAAAGAATTAGAATTGTTAAAACTGCCCTGTAAGCACAGGATTTGACAGTTCTATTTGACTCTCAGATATGAAGTACAGGCACCAAATTTACTTTTTAGCACCTAAAGAATTAGAATTGTTAAAACTGCAATGTAAGCACAGTTTTTGACGGTTCTATTTGACTCTCAGATATGAAGTGCAGGTACCGAATTGACTTTTTAGCACCAAAAGAATTAGAATTGTTAAAACTGCAATGTAAGCACAGTATTTGACGGTTCTATTTGACTCTCAGATATGAAGTGCAGGCACCAAATTTACTTTTTAGCACCTAAAGAATTAGAATTGTTAAAACTGCCCTGTAAGCACAGGATTTGACAGTTCTATTTGACTCTCAGATATGAAGTGCAGGCACCAAATTTACTTTTTAGCACCTAAAGAATTAGAATTGTTAAAACTGCAATGTAAGCACAGTATTTGACGGTTCTATTTGACTCTCAGATATGAAGTGCAGGCACCAAATTTACTTTTTAGCACCTAAAGAATTAGAATTGTTAAAACTGCGCTGTAAGCACAGTATTTGACAGTTCTGTTTGACTCTCAGATATGAAGTGCAGGTACCGAATTGACTTTTTAGCACCAAAAGAATTAGAATTTTTAAAACTGCTATGTCAAAGCAGTTTTTGACGGTTCTATTTGACTCTCATATATCATGTGCAGGCACCAAATTGACTTTTTAGTACCTAAATAATTTGAATTTTTAAAACTGCTATGCCACAGCAGTATTTGACAGTTCTATTTGACTCTCAGTTATAATGTGCAGGCACCAAATTGACTTTTAGCACCTAAAGAATTTGAATTGTTAAAACTGTGGTCTAAGCACAATATTTGACAGTTCTATTTGACTCTCAGATATGAAGTGCAGACACCAAATTGACATTTAGCAGCTAGAGAATTTGAATTTTTAAAACTGCTATGTAAGCACAATATTTGATGGTTCTATTTGACTCTCAGATATCAAGTGCAGTCACCAAATTTGCTTTTTAGCACCTAAAGAATTAGAATTGTTAAAACTGCACAATAAGCACAGTATTTGACGGTTCTATTTGACTCTCAGATATGACGTGCAGGCACCAAATTAACTTTTTTGCACCTAAGGAATTAGAATTTTTAAAACTGCAATGTAAGCACAATATTTGACGGTTCTTTTGGACTCTCAGATATGAAGTGCAGGCACCAAATTTACTTTTTAGCACCTAAAGAATTTGAATTTTTAAAACTGCTATGTAAGCACAATATTTGATGGTTTAACTTTAATCTCAGATATGAAGTGCAGGCACCAAATTGACTTTTAGCACCTAAAGAATTAGAATTGTTAAAACTGTGCTCTAAGCACAATATTTGACAGTTCTATTTGACTCTCAGATATGAAGTGCAGACACCAAATTGACATTTAGCAGCTAGAGAATTTGAATTTTTTAAACTGCTATGTAAGCACAATATTTGATGGTTTAACTTTAATCTCAGATATGAAGTGCAGGCACCAAATTGACTTTTAGCACCTAAAGAATTAGAATTGTTAAAACTGTGCTCTAAGCACAATATTTGACAGTTCTATTTGACTCTCAGATATGAAGTGCAGACACCAAATTGACATTTAGCAGCTAGAGAATTTGAATTTTTAAAACTGCTATGTAAGCACAGTATTTGACGGTTCTATTTGACTCTCAGATATGACGTGCAGGCACCAAATTAACTTTTTTGCACCTAAAGAATTAGAATTTTTAAAACTGCAATGTAAGCACAGTATTTGACAGTTCTGTTTGACTCTCAGATATGAAGTGCAGGTACCAAATTGACTTTTTAGCACCAAAAGAATTCGAAATTTTAAAACTGCTATGTCAAAGCAGTTTTTTGACGGTTCTATTTGACTCTCAGATATGAAGTGCAGGCACCAAATTTACTTTTTAGCACCTAAAGAATTAGAATTGTTAAAACTGCCCTGTAAGCACAGGATTTGACAGTTCTATTTGACTCTCAGATATGAAGTGCAGGTACCGAATTGACTTTTTAGCACCAAAAGAATTAGAATTTTTAAAACTGCTATGTCAAAGCAGTTTTTGACGGTTCTATTTGACTCTCATATATCATGTGCAGGCACCAAATTGACTTTTTAGTACCTAAATAATTAGAATTTTTAAAACTGCTATGCCACAGCAGTATTTGACAGTTCTATTTGACTCTCAGTTATAATGTGCAGGCACCAAATTGACTTTTAGCACCTAAAGAATTTGAATTGTTAAAACTGTGGTCTAAGCACAATATTTGACAGTTCTATTTGACTCTCAGATATGAAGTGCAGACACCAAATTGACATTTAGCAGCTAGAGAATTTGAATTTTTAAAACTGCTATGTAAGCACAGTATTTGACGGTTCTATTTGACTCTCAGATATGACGTGCAGGCACCAAATTAACTTTTTTGCACCTAAAGAATTAGAATTTTTAAAACTGCAATGTAAGCACAGTATTTGACAGTTCTGTTTGACTCTCAGATATGAAGTGCAGGTACCAAATTGACTTTTTAGCACCAAAAGAATTCGAAATTTTAAAACTGCTATGTCAAAGCAGTTTTTTGACGGTTCTATTTGACTCTCAGATATGAAGTGCAGGCACCAAATTTACTTTTTAGCACCTAAAGAATTAGAATTGTTAAAACTGCCCTGTAAGCACAGGATTTGACAGTTCTATTTGACTCTCAGATATGAAGTGCAGGCACCAAATTTACTTTTTAGCACCTAAAGAATTAGAATTGTTAAAACTGCAATGTAAGCACAGTATTTGACGGTTCTATTTGTCTCTCAGATATTAAGTGCAGGCACCAAATTTACTTTTTAGCACCTAAAGAATTAGAATTGTTAAAACTGCACAATAAGTACAGTATTTGACGGTTCTATTTGACTCTCAGATATGAAGTGCAGGTACCGAATTTAGTTTTTAGCACCTAAAGAATTAGAATTGTTAAAACTGCACAATAAGTACAGTATTTGACGGTTCTATTTGACTCTCAGATATGAAGTGCAGGCACCAAATTAACTTTTTAGCACCTAAAGAATTAGAATTGTTAAATCTGAAATGTAAGCACAGTATTTGACGTTTCTATTTGACTCTCAGATATGACGTGCAGGCACCAAATTAACTTTTTTGCACCTAAAGAATTAGAATTTTTAAAACTGCAATGTAAGCACAGTATTTGACAGTTCTGTTTGACTCTCAGATATGAAGTGCAGGTACCAAATTGACTTTTTAGCACCAAAAGAATTCGAAATTTTAAAACTGCTATGTCAAAGCAGTTTTTTGTTTGTTCTATTTGTCTCTCAGATATGAAGTGCGGGCACCAAATTTACTTTTTAGCACCTAAAGAATTAGAATTGTTAAAACTGCCCTGTAAGCACAGGATTTGACAGTTCTATTTGACTCTCAGATATGAAGTGCAGGCACCAAATTTACTTTTTAGCACCTAAAGAATTAGAATTGTTAAAACTGCAATGTAAGCACAGTATTTGACGGTTCTATTTGACTCTCAGATATGAAGTGCAGGCACCAAATTTACTTTTTAGCACCTAAAGAATTAGAATTGTTAAAACTGCGCTGTAAGCACAGTATTTGACAGTTCTGTTTGACTCTCAGATATGAAGTGCAGGTACCGAATTGACTTTTTAGCACCAAAAGAATTAGAATTTTTAAAACTGCTATGTCAAAGCAGTTTTTGACGGTTCTATTTGACTCTCAGATATGACGTGCAGGCACCAAATTAACTTTTTAGCACCTAAAGAATTTGAATTTTTAAAACTGCTATGTAAGCACAATATTTGATGGTTTAACTTTAATCTCAAATATGAAGTGCAGGCACCAAATTGACTTTTTAGCACCTAAAGAATTAGAATTGTTAAAACTGCACTGTAAGCACAGTATTTGACGGTTCTATTTGACTCTCAGATATGACGTGCAGGCACCAAATTTACTTTTTAGCACCTAAAGAATTTGAATTTTTAAAACTGCTATGTAAGCACAATATTTGATGGTCCTATTTGACTCTCAGATATCAAGTGCTGTCACCAAATTTAGTTTTTAGCACCTAAAGAATTAGAATTGTTAAAACTGCACAATAAGTACAGTATTTGACGGTTCTATTTGACTCTCAGATATGAAGTGCAGGCACCAAATTTACTTTTTAGCACCTAAAGAATTAGAATTGTTAAATCTGAAATGTAAGCACAGTATTTGACGTTTCTATTTGACTCTCAGATATGACGTGCAGGCACCAAATTAACTTTTTTGCACCTAAAGAATTAGAATTTTTAAAACTGCAATGTAAGCACAGTATTTGACAGTTCTGTTTGACTCTCAGATATGAAGTGCAGGTACCAAATTGACTTTTTAGCACCAAAAGAATTCGAAATTTTAAAACTGCTATGTCAAAGCAGTTTTTTGTTGGTTCTATTTGTCTCTCAGATATGAAGTGCGGGCACCAAATTTACTTTTTAGCACCTAAAGAATTAGAATTGTTAAAACTGCCCTGTAAGCACAGGATTTGACAGTTCTATTTGACTCTCAGATATGAAGTACAGGCACCAAATTTACTTTTTAGCACCTAAAGAATTAGAATTGTTAAAACTGCAATGTAAGCACAGTTTTTGACGGTTCTATTTGACTCTCAGATATGAAGTGCAGGTACCGAATTGACTTTTTAGCACCAAAAGAATTAGAATTGTTAAAACTGCAATGTAAGCACAGTATTTGACGGTTCTATTTGACTCTCAGATATGAAGTGCAGGCACCAAATTTACTTTTTAGCACCTAAAGAATTAGAATTGTTAAAACTGCCCTGTAAGCACAGGATTTGACAGTTCTATTTGACTCTCAGATATGAAGTGCAGGCACCAAATTTACTTTTTAGCACCTAAAGAATTAGAATTGTTAAAACTGCAATGTAAGCACAGTATTTGACGGTTCTATTTGACTCTCAGATATGAAGTGCAGGCACCAAATTTACTTTTTAGCACCTAAAGAATTAGAATTGTTAAAACTGCGCTGTAAGCACAGTATTTGACAGTTCTGTTTGACTCTCAGATATGAAGTGCAGGTACCGAATTGACTTTTTAGCACCAAAAGAATTAGAATTTTTAAAACTGCTATGTCAAAGCAGTTTTTGACGGTTCTATTTGACTCTCATATATCATGTGCAGGCACCAAATTGACTTTTTAGTACCTAAATAATTTGAATTTTTAAAACTGCTATGCCACAGCAGTATTTGACAGTTCTATTTGACTCTCAGTTATAATGTGCAGGCACCAAATTGACTTTTAGCACCTAAAGAATTTGAATTGTTAAAACTGTGGTCTAAGCACAATATTTGACAGTTCTATTTGACTCTCAGATATGAAGTGCAGACACCAAATTGACATTTAGCAGCTAGAGAATTTGAATTTTTAAAACTGCTATGTAAGCACAATATTTGATGGTTCTATTTGACTCTCAGATATCAAGTGCAGTCACCAAATTTGCTTTTTAGCACCTAAAGAATTAGAATTGTTAAAACTGCACAATAAGCACAGTATTTGACGGTTCTATTTGACTCTCAGATATGACGTGCAGGCACCAAATTAACTTTTTTGCACCTAAGGAATTAGAATTTTTAAAACTGCAATGTAAGCACAATATTTGACGGTTCTTTTGGACTCTCAGATATGAAGTGCAGGCACCAAATTTACTTTTTAGCACCTAAAGAATTTGAATTTTTAAAACTGCTATGTAAGCACAATATTTGATGGTTTAACTTTAATCTCAGATATGAAGTGCAGGCACCAAATTGACTTTTAGCACCTAAAGAATTAGAATTGTTAAAACTGTGCTCTAAGCACAATATTTGACAGTTCTATTTGACTCTCAGATATGAAGTGCAGACACCAAATTGACATTTAGCAGCTAGAGAATTTGAATTTTTTAAACTGCTATGTAAGCACAATATTTGATGGTTTAACTTTAATCTCAGATATGAAGTGCAGGCACCAAATTGACTTTTAGCACCTAAAGAATTAGAATTGTTAAAACTGTGCTCTAAGCACAATATTTGACAGTTCTATTTGACTCTCAGATATGAAGTGCAGACACCAAATTGACATTTAGCAGCTAGAGAATTTGAATTTTTAAAACTGCTATGTAAGCACAGTATTTGACGGTTCTATTTGACTCTCAGATATGACGTGCAGGCACCAAATTAACTTTTTTGCACCTAAAGAATTAGAATTTTTAAAACTGCAATGTAAGCACAGTATTTGACAGTTCTGTTTGACTCTCAGATATGAAGTGCAGGTACCAAATTGACTTTTTAGCACCAAAAGAATTCGAAATTTTAAAACTGCTATGTCAAAGCAGTTTTTTGACGGTTCTATTTGACTCTCAGATATGAAGTGCAGGCACCAAATTTACTTTTTAGCACCTAAAGAATTAGAATTGTTAAAACTGCCCTGTAAGCACAGGATTTGACAGTTCTATTTGACTCTCAGATATGAAGTGCAGGCACCAAATTTACTTTTTAGCACCTAAAGAATTAGAATTGTTAAAACTGCAATGTAAGCACAGTATTTGACGGTTCTATTTGTCTCTCAGATATGAAGTGCAGGCACCAAATTTACTTTTTAGCACCTAAAGAATTAGAATTGTTAAAACTGCACAATAAGTACAGTATTTGACGGTTCTATTTGACTCTCAGATATGAAGTGCAGGTACCGAATTTAGTTTTTAGCACCTAAAGAATTAGAATTGTTAAAACTGCACAATAAGTACAGTATTTGACGGTTCTATTTGACTCTCAGATATGAAGTGCAGGCACCAAATTAACTTTTTAGCACCTAAAGAATTAGAATTGTTAAATCTGAAATGTAAGCACAGTATTTGACGTTTCTATTTGACTCTCAGATATGACGTGCAGGCACCAAATTAACTTTTTTGCACCTAAAGAATTAGAATTTTTACAACTGCAATGTAAGCACAGTATTTGACAGTTCTGTTTGACTCTCAGATATGAAGTGCAGGTATCAAATTGACTTTTTAGCACCAAAAGAATTCGAAATTTTAAAACTGCTATGTCAAAGCAGTTTTTTGTTTGTTCTATTTGTCTCTCAGATATGAAGTGCGGGCACCAAATTTACTTTTTAGCACCTAAAGAATTAGAATTGTTAAAACTGCCCTGTAAGCACAGGATTTGACAGTTCTATTTGACTCTCAGATATGAAGTGCAGGCACCAAATTTACTTTTTAGCACCTAAAGAATTAGAATTGTTAAAACTGCAATGTAAGCACAGTATTTGACGGTTCTATTTGACTCTCAGATATGAAGTGCAGGCACCAAATTTACTTTTTAGCACCTAAAGAATTAGAATTGTTAAAACTGCGCTGTAAGCACAGTATTTGACAGTTCTGTTTGACTCTCAGATATGAAGTGCAGACACCAAATTTACTTTTTAGCACCTAAAGAATTAGAATTGTTAAAACTGCGCTGTAAGCACAGTATTTGACAGTTCTGTTTGACTCTCAGATATGAAGTGCAGGTACCGAATTGACTTTTTAGCACCAAAAGAATTAGAATTTTTAAAACTGCTATGTCAAAGCAGTTTTTGACGGTTCTATTTGACTCTCAGATATGACGTGCAGGCACCAAATTAACTTTTTAGCACCTAAAGAATTTGAATTTTTAAAACTGCTATGTAAGCACAATATTTGATGGTTTAACTTTAATCTCAGATATGAAGTGCAGGCACCAAATTGACTTTTTAGCACCTAAAGAATTAGAATTGTTAAAACTGCACTGTAAGCACAGTATTTGATGGTTTTATTTGACTCTCAGATATGACGTGCAGGCACCAAATTTACTTTTTAGCACCTAAAGAATTTGAATTTTTAAAACTGCTATGTAAGCACAATATTTGATGGTCCTATTTGACTCTCAGATATCAAGTGCAGTCACCAAATCTAGTTTTTAGCACCTAAAGAATTAGAATTGTTAAAACTGCACAATAAGTACAGTATTTGACGGTTCTATTTGACTCTCAGATATGAAGTGCAGGCACCAAATTTACTTTTTAGCACCTAAAGAATTAGAATTGTTAAATCTGAAATGTAAGCACAGTATTTGACGTTTCTATTTGACTCTCAGATATGACGTGCAGGCACCAAATTAACTTTTTTGCACCTAAAGAATTAGAATTTTTAAAACTGCAATGTAAGCACAGTATTTGACAGTTCTGTTTGACTCTCAGATATGAAGTGCAGGTACCAAATTGACTTTTTAGCACCAAAAGAATTCGAAATTTTAAAACTGCTATGTCAAAGCAGTTTTTTGTTGGTTCTATTTGTCTCTCAGATATGAAGTGCGGGCACCAAATTTACTTTTTAGCACCTAAAGAATTTGAATTGTTAAAACTGCAATGTAAGCACAGATTTTGACGGTTCTATTTGACTCTCAGATATGAAGTGCAGGTACCGAATTGACTTTTTAGCACCAAAAGAATTAGAATTTTTAAAACTGCTATGTCAAAGCAGTTTTTGACGGTTCTATTTGACTCTCATATATCATGTGCAGGCACCAAATTGACTTTTTAGTACCTAAATAATTAGAATTTTTAAAACTGCTATGCCACAGCAGTATTTGACAGTTCTATTTGACTCTCAGTTATAATGTGCAGGCACCAAATTGACTTTTAGCACCTAAAGAATTTGAATTGTTAAAACTGTGGTCTAAGCACAATATTTGACAGTTCTATTTGACTCTCAGATATGAAGTGCAGACACCAAATTGACATTTAGCAGCTAGAGAATTTGAATTTTTAAAACTGCTATGTAAGCACAGTATTTGACGGTTCTATTTGACTCTCAGATATGACGTGCAGGCACCAAATTAACTTTTTTGCACCTAAAGAATTAGAATTTTTAAAACTGCAATGTAAGCACAGTATTTGACAGTTCTGTTTGACTCTCAGATATGAAGTGCAGGTACCAAATTGACTTTTTAGCACCAAAAGAATTCGAAATTTTAAAACTGCTATGTCAAAGCAGTTTTTTGACGGTTCTATTTGACTCTCAGATATGAAGTGCAGGCACCAAATTTACTTTTTAGCACCTAAAGAATTAGAATTGTTAAAACTGCCCTGTAAGCACAGGATTTGACAGTTCTATTTGACTCTCAGATATGAAGTGCAGGCACCAAATTTACTTTTTAGCACCTAAAGAATTAGAATTGTTAAAACTGCAATGTAAGCACAGTATTTGACGGTTCTATTTGTCTCTCAGATATTAAGTGCAGGCACCAAATTTACTTTTTAGCACCTAAAGAATTAGAATTGTTAAAACTGCACAATAAGTACAGTATTTGACGGTTCTATTTGACTCTCAGATATGAAGTGCAGGTACCGAATTTAGTTTTTAGCACCTAAAGAATTAGAATTGTTAAAACTGCACAATAAGTACAGTATTTGACGGTTCTATTTGACTCTCAGATATGAAGTGCAGGCACCAAATTAACTTTTTAGCACCTAAAGAATTAGAATTGTTAAATCTGAAATGTAGGCACAGTATTTGACGTTTCTATTTGACTCTCAGATATGACGTGCAGGCACCAAATTAACTTTTTTGCACCTAAAGAATTAGAATTTTTAAAACTGCAATGTAAGCACAGTATTTGACAGTTCTGTTTGACTCTCAGATATGAAGTGCAGGTACCAAATTGACTTTTTAGCACCAAAAGAATTCGAAATTTTAAAACTGCTATGTCAAAGCAGTTTTTTGTTTGTTCTATTTGTCTCTCAGATATGAAGTGCGGGCACCAAATTTACTTTTTAGCACCTAAAGAATTAGAATTGTTAAAACTGCCCTGTAAGCACAGGATTTGACAGTTCTATTTGACTCTCAGATATGAAGTGCAGGCACCAAATTTACTTTTTAGCACCTAAAGAATTAGAATTGTTAAAACTGCAATGTAAGCACAGTATTTGACGGTTCTATTTGACTCTCAGATATGAAGTGCAGGCACCAAATTTACTTTTTAGCACCTAAAGAATTAGAATTGTTAAAACTGCGCTGTAAGCACAGTATTTGACAGTTCTGTTTGACTCTCAGATATGAAGTGCAGGTACCGAATTGACTTTTTAGCACCAAAAGAATTATAATTTTTAAAACTGCTATGTCAAAGCAGTTTTTGACGGTTCTATTTGACTCTCAGATATGACGTGCAGGCACCAAATTAACTTTTTAGCACCTAAAGAATTTGAATTTTTAAAACTGCTATGTAAGCACAATATTTGATGGTTTAACTTTAATCTCAAATATGAAGTGCAGGCACCAAATTGACTTTTTAGCACCTAAAGAATTAGAATTGTTAAAACTGCACTGTAAGCACAGTATTTGACGGTTCTATTTGACTCTCAGATATGACGTGCAGGCACCAAATTTACTTTTTAGCACCTAAAGAATTTGAATTTTTAAAACTGCTATGTAAGCACAATATTTGATGGTCCTATTTGACTCTCAGATATCAAGTGCTGTCACCAAATTTAGTTTTTAGCACCTAAAGAATTAGAATTGTTAAAACTGCACAATAAGTACAGTATTTGACGGTTCTATTTGACTCTCAGATATGAAGTGCAGGCACCAAATTTACTTTTTAGCACCTAAAGAATTAGAATTGTTAAATCTGAAATGTAAGCACAGTATTTGACGTTTCTATTTGACTCTCAGATATGACGTTCAGGCACCAAATTAACTTTTTTGCACCTAAAGAATTAGAATTTTTAAAACTGCAATGTAAGCACAGTATTTGACAGTTCTGTTTGACTCTCAGATATGAAGTGCAGGTACCGAATTGACTTTTTAGCACCAAAAGAATTAGAATTTTTAAAACTGCTATGTCAAAGCAGTTTTTGACGGTTCTATTTGACTCTCAGATATGACGTGCAGGCACCAAATTAACTTTTTAGCACCTAAAGAATTTGAATTTTTAAAACTGCTATGTAAGCACAATATTTGATGGTTTAACTTTAATCTCAAATATGAAGTGCAGGCACCAAATTGACTTTTTAGCACCTAAAGAATTAGAATTGTTAAAACTGCACTGTAAGCACAGTATTTGACGGTTCTATTTGACTCTCAGATATGACGTGCAGGCACCAAATTTACTTTTTAGCACCTAAAGAATTTGAATTTTTAAAACTGCTATGTAAGCACAATATTTGATGGTCCTATTTGACTCTCAGATATCAAGTGCTGTCACCAAATTTAGTTTTTAGCACCTAAAGAATTAGAATTGTTAAAACTGCACAATAAGTACAGTATTTGACGGTTCTATTTGACTCTCAGATATGAAGTGCAGGCACCAAATTTACTTTTTAGCACCTAAAGAATTAGAATTGTTAAATCTGAAATGTAAGCACAGTATTTGACGGTTCTATTTGACTCTCAGATATGAAGTGCAGGTACCGAATTTAGTTTTTAGCACCTAAAGAATTAGAATTGTTAAAACTGCACAATAAGTACAGTATTTGACGGTTCTATTTGACTCTCAGATATGAAGTGCAGGCACCAAATTAACTTTTTAGCACCTAAAGAATTAGAATTGTTAAATCTGAAATGTAAGCACAGTATTTGACGTTTCTATTTGACTCTCAGATATGACGTGCAGGCACCAAATTAACTTTTTTGCACCTAAAGAATTAGAATTTTTAAAACTGCAATGTAAGCACAGTATTTGACAGTTCTGTTTGACTCTCAGATATGAAGTGCAGGTACCAAATTGACTTTTTAGCACCAAAAGAATTCGAAATTTTAAAACTGCTATGTCAAAGCAGTTTTTTGTTTGTTCTATTTGTCTCTCAGATATGAAGTGCGGGCACCAAATTTACTTTTTAGCACCTAAAGAATTAGAATTGTTAAAACTGCCCTGTAAGCACAGGATTTGACAGTTCTATTTGACTCTCAGATATGAAGTGCAGGCACCAAATTTACTTTTTAGCACCTAAAGAATTAGAATTGTTAAAACTGCAATGTAAGCACAGTATTTGACGGTTCTATTTGACTCTCAGATATGAAGTGCAGGCACCAAATTTACTTTTTAGCACCTAAAGAATTAGAATTGTTAAAACTGCGCTGTAAGCACAGTATTTGACAGTTCTGTTTGACTCTCAGATATGAAGTGCAGGTACCGAATTGACTTTTTAGCACCAAAAGAATTATAATTTTTAAAACTGCTATGTCAAAGCAGTTTTTGACGGTTCTATTTGACTCTCAGATATGACGTGCAGGCACCAAATTAACTTTTTAGCACCTAAAGAATTTGAATTTTTAAAACTGCTATGTAAGCACAATATTTGATGGTTTAACTTTAATCTCAAATATGAAGTGCAGGCACCAAATTGACTTTTTAGCACCTAAAGAATTAGAATTGTTAAAACTGCACTGTAAGCACAGTATTTGACGGTTCTATTTGACTCTCAGATATGACGTGCAGGCACCAAATTTACTTTTTAGCACCTAAAGAATTTGAATTTTTAAAACTGCTATGTAAGCACAATATTTGATGGTCCTATTTGACTCTCAGATATCAAGTGCTGTCACCAAATTTAGTTTTTAGCACCTAAAGAATTAGAATTGTTAAAACTGCACAATAAGTACAGTATTTGACGGTTCTATTTGACTCTCAGATATGAAGTGCAGGCACCAAATTTACTTTTTAGCACCTAAAGAATTAGAATTGTTAAATCTGAAATGTAAGCACAGTATTTGACGTTTCTATTTGACTCTCAGATATGACGTTCAGGCACCAAATTAACTTTTTTGCACCTAAAGAATTAGAATTTTTAAAACTGCAATGTAAGCACAGTATTTGACAGTTCTGTTTGACTCTCAGATATGAAGTGCAGGTACCGAATTGACTTTTTAGCACCAAAAGAATTAGAATTTTTAAAACTGCTATGTCAAAGCAGTTTTTGACGGTTCTATTTGACTCTCAGATATGACGTGCAGGCACCAAATTAACTTTTTAGCACCT
This sequence comes from Pelobates fuscus, assembly GCF_036172605.1. Classification (NCBI taxonomy): domain Eukaryota; kingdom Metazoa; phylum Chordata; class Amphibia; order Anura; family Pelobatidae; genus Pelobates; species Pelobates fuscus. The sequence continues at coordinate 141,485,227 of NC_086319.1, forward strand.
AAAGAATTTGAATTTTTAAAACTGCTATGTAAGCACAATATTTGATGGTTTAACTTTAATCTCAAATATGAAGTGCAGGCACCAAATTGACTTTTTAGCACCTAAAGAATTAGAATTGTTAAAACTGCACTGTAAGCACAGTATTTGACGGTTCTATTTGACTCTCAGATATGACGTGCAGGCACCAAATTTACTTTTTAGCACCTAAAGAATTTGAATTTTTAAAACTGCTATGTAAGCACAATATTTGATGGTCCTATTTGACTCTCAGATATCAAGTGCTGTCACCAAATTTAGTTTTTAGCACCTAAAGAATTAGAATTGTTAAAACTGCACAATAAGTACAGTATTTGACGGTTCTATTTGACTCTCAGATATGAAGTGCAGGCACCAAATTTACTTTTTAGCACCTAAAGAATTAGAATTGTTAAATCTGAAATGTAAGCACAGTATTTGACGTTTCTATTTGACTCTCAGATATGACGTGCAGGCACCAAATTAACTTTTTTGCACCTAAAGAATTAGAATTTTTAAAACTGCAATGTAAGCACAGTATTTGACAGTTCTGTTTGACTCTCAGATATGAAGTGCAGGTACCAAATTGACTTTTTAGCACCAAAAGAATTTGAAATTTTAAAACTGCTATGTCAAAGCAGTTTTTTGTTGGTTCTATTTGTCTCTCAGATATGAAGTGCGGGCACCAAATTTACTTTTTAGCACCTAAAGAATTAGAATTGTTAAAACTGCCCTGTAAGCACAGGATTTGACAGTTCTATTTGACTCTCAGATATGAAGTACAGGCACCAAATTTACTTTTTAGCACCTAAAGAATTAGAATTGTTAAAACTGCAATGTAAGCACAGTTTTTGACGGTTCTATTTGACTCTCAGATATGAAGTGCAGGTACCGAATTGACTTTTTAGCACCAAAAGAATTAGAATTTTTAAAACTGCTATGTCAAAGCAGTTTTTGACGGTTCTATTTGACTCTCAGATATGACGTGCAGGCACCAAATTAACTTTTTAGCACCTAAAGAATTTGAATTTTTAAAACTGCTATGTAAGCACAATATTTGATGGTTTATCTTTAATCTCAGATATGAAGTGCAGGCACCAAATTGACTTTTAGCACCTAAAGAATTAGAATTGTTAAAACTGTGCTCTAAGCACAATATTTGACAGTTCTATTTGACTCTCAGATATGAAGTGCAGACACCAAATTGACATTTAGCAGCTAGAGAATTTGAATTTTTAAAACTGCTATGTAAGCACAGTATTTGACGGTTCTATTTGACTCTCAGATATGACGTGCAGGCACCAAATTAACTTTTTTGCACCTAAAGAATTAGAATTTTTAAAACTGCAATGTAAGCACAGTATTTGACAGTTCTGTTTGACTCTCAGATATGAAGTGCAGGTACCAAATTGACTTTTTAGCACCAAAAGAATTCGAAATTTTAAAACTGCTATGTCAAAGCAGTTTTTTGACGGTTCTATTTGACTCTCAGATATGAAGTGCAGGTACCAAATTTACTTTTTAGCACCTAAAGAATTAGAATTGTTAAAACTGCCCTGTAAGCACAGGATTTGACAGTTCTATTTGACTCTCAGATATGAAGTGCAGGCACCAAATTTACTTTTTAGCACCTAAAGAATTAGAATTGTTAAAACTGCAATGTAAGCACAGTATTTGACGGTTCTATTTGACTCTCAGATATGAAGTGCAGGCACCAAATTTACTTTTTAGCACCTAAACAATTAGAATTGTTAAAACTGCGCTGTAAGCACAGTATTTGACAGTTCTGTTTGACTCTCAGATATGAAGTGCAGGTACCGAATTGACTTTTTAGCACCAAAATAATTAGAATTTTTAAAACTGCTATGTCAAAGCAGTTTTTGACGGTTCTATTTGACTCTCATATATCATGTGCAGGCACCAAATTGACTTTTTAGTACCTAAAGAATTAGAATTTTTAAAACTGCTATGCCACAGCAGTATTTGACAGTTCTATTTGACTCTCAGTTATAATGTGCAGGCACCAAATTGACTTTTAGCACCTAAAGAATTTGAATTGTTAAAACTGTGGTCTAAGCACAATATTTGACAGTTCTATTTGACTCTCAGATATGAAGTGCAGACACCAAATTGACATTTAGCAGCTAGAGAATTTGAATTTTTAAATCTGCTATGTAAGCACAATATTTGATGGTTCTATTTGACTCTCAGATATCAAGTGCAGTCACCAAATTTACTTTTTAGCACCTAAAGAATTAGAATTGTTAAAACTGCACAATAAGCACAGTATTTGACGGTTCTATTTGACTCTCAGATATGAAGTGCAGGCACCAAATTTACTTTTTAGCACCTAAAGAATTAGAATTGTTAAATCTGAAATGTAAGCACAGTATTTGACGTTTCTATTTGACTCTCAGATATGACGTGCAGGCACCAAATTAACTTTTTTGCACCTAAAGAATTAGAATTTTTAAAACTGCAATGTAAGCACAGTATTTGACAGTTCTGTTTGACTCTCAGATATGAAGTGCAGGTACCAAATTGACTTTTTAGCACCAAAAGAATTCGAAATTTTAAAACTGCTATGTCAAAGCAGTTTTTTGTTTGTTCTATTTGTCTCTCAGATATGAAGTGCGGGCACCAAATTTACTTTTTAGCACCTAAAGAATTAGAATTGTTAAAACTGCCCTGTAAGCACAGGATTTGACAGTTCTATTTGACTCTCAGATATGAAGTGCAGGCACCAAATTTACTTTTTAGCACCTAAAGAATTAGAATTGTTAAAACTGCAATGTAAGCACAGTATTTGACGGTTCTATTTGACTCTCAGATATGAAGTGCAGGCACCAAATTTACTTTTTAGCACCTAAAGAATTAGAATTGTTAAAACTGCGCTGTAAGCACAGTATTTGACAGTTCTGTTTGACTCTCAGATATGAAGTGCAGGTACCGAATTGACTTTTTAGCACCAAAAGAATTAGAATTTTTAAAACTGCTATGTCAAAGCAGTTTTTGACGGTTCTATTTGACTCTCAGATATGACGTGCAGGCACCAAATTAACTTTTTAGCACCTAAAGAATTTGAATTTTTAAAACTGCTATGTAAGCACAATATTTGATGGTTTAACTTTAATCTCAGATATGAAGTGCAGGCACCAAATTGACTTTTTAGCACCTAAAGAATTAGAATTGTTAAAACTGCACTGTAAGCACAGTATTTGATGGTTCTATTTGACTCTCAGATATGACGTGCAGGCACCAAATTTACTTTTTAGCACCTAAAGAATTTGAATTTTTAAAACTGCTATGTAAGCACAATATTTGATGGTCCTATTTGACTCTCAGATATCAAGTGCAGTCACCAAATCTAGTTTTTAGCACCTAAAGAATTAGAATTGTTAAAACTGCACAATAAGTACAGTATTTGACGGTTCTATTTGACTCTCAGATATGAAGTGCAGGCACCAAATTTACTTTTTAGCACCTAAAGAATTAGAATTGTTAAATCTGAAATGTAAGCACAGTATTTGACGTTTCTATTTGACTCTCAGATATGACGTGCAGGCACCAAATTAACTTTTTTGCACCTAAAGAATTAGAATTTTTAAAACTGCAATGTAAGCACAGTATTTGACAGTTCTGTTTGACTCTCAGATATGAAGTGCAGGTACCAAATTGACTTTTTAGCACCAAAAGAATTCGAAATTTTAAAACTGCTATGTCAAAGCAGTTTTTTGTTGGTTCTATTTGTCTCTCAGATATGAAGTGCGGGCACCAAATTTACTTTTTAGCACCTAAAGAATTAGAATTGTTAAAACTGCAATGTAAGCACAGATTTTGACGGTTCTATTTGACTCTCAGATATGAAGTGCAGGTACCGAATTGACTTTTTAGCACCAAAAGAATTAGAATTTTTAAAACTGCTATGTCAAAGCAGTTTTTGACGGTTCTATTTGACTCTCATATATCATGTGCAGGCACCAAATTGACTTTTTAGTACCTAAATAATTAGAATTTTTAAAACTGCTATGCCACAGCAGTATTTGACAGTTCTATTTGACTCTCAGTTATAATGTGCAGGCACCAAATTGACTTTTAGCACCTAAAGAATTTGAATTGTTAAAACTGTGGTCTAAGCACAATATTTGACAGTTCTATTTGACTCTCAGATATGAAGTGCAGACACCAAATTGACATTTAGCAGCTAGAGAATTTGAATTTTTAAAACTGCTATGTAAGCACAGTATTTGACGGTTCTATTTGACTCTCAGATATGACGTGCAGGCACCAAATTAACTTTTTTGCACCTAAAGAATTAGAATTTTTAAAACTGCAATGTAAGCACAGTATTTGACAGTTCTGTTTGACTCTCAGATATGAAGTGCAGGTACCAAATTGACTTTTTAGCACCAAAAGAATTCGAAATTTTAAAACTGCTATGTCAAAGCAGTTTTTTGACGGTTCTATTTGACTCTCAGATATGAAGTGCAGGCACCAAATTTACTTTTTAGCACCTAAAGAATTAGAATTGTTAAAACTGCCCTGTAAGCACAGGATTTGACAGTTCTATTTGACTCTCAGATATGAAGTGCAGGCACCAAATTTACTTTTTAGCACCTAAAGAATTAGAATTGTTAAAACTGCAATGTAAGCACAGTATTTGACGGTTCTATTTGTCTCTCAGATATTAAGTGCAGGCACCAAATTTACTTTTTAGCACCTAAAGAATTAGAATTGTTAAAACTGCACAATAAGTACAGTATTTGACGGTTCTATTTGACTCTCAGATATGAAGTGCAGGTACCGAATTTAGTTTTTAGCACCTAAAGAATTAGAATTGTTAAAACTGCACAATAAGTACAGTATTTGACGGTTCTATTTGACTCTCAGATATGAAGTGCAGGCACCAAATGAACTTTTTAGCACCTAAAGAATTAGAATTGTTAAATCTGAAATGTAAGCACAGTATTTGACGTTTCTATTTGACTCTCAGATATGACGTGCAGGCACCAAATTAACTTTTTTGCACCTAAAGAATTAGAATTTTTAAAACTGCAATGTAAGCACAGTATTTGACAGTTCTGTTTGACTCTCAGATATGAAGTGCAGGTACCAAATTGACTTTTTAGCACCAAAAGAATTCGAAATTTTAAAACTGCTATGTCAAAGCAGTTTTTTGTTTGTTCTATTTGTCTCTCAGATATGAAGTGCGGGCACCAAATTTACTTTTTAGCACCTAAAGAATTAGAATTGTTAAAACTGCCCTGTAAGCACAGGATTTGACAGTTCTATTTGACTCTCAGATATGAAGTGCAGGCACCAAATTTACTTTTTAGCACCTAAAGAATTAGAATTGTTAAAACTGCAATGTAAGCACAGTATTTGACGGTTCTATTTGACTCTCAGATATGAAGTGCAGGCACCAAATTTACTTTTTAGCACCTAAAGAATTAGAATTGTTAAAACTGCGCTGTAAGCACAGTATTTGACAGTTCTGTTTGACTCTCAGATATGAAGTGCAGGTACCGAATTGACTTTTTAGCACCAAAAGAATTATAATTTTTAAAACTGCTATGTCAAAGCAGTTTTTGACGGTTCTATTTGACTCTCAGATATGACGTGCAGGCACCAAATTAACTTTTTAGCACCTAAAGAATTTGAATTTTTAAAACTGCTATGTAAGCACAATATTTGATGGTTTAACTTTAATCTCAAATATGAAGTGCAGGCACCAAATTGACTTTTTAGCACCTAAAGAATTAGAATTGTTAAAACTGCACTGTAAGCACAGTATTTGACGGTTCTATTTGACTCTCAGATATGACGTGCAGGCACCAAATTTACTTTTTAGCACCTAAAGAATTTGAATTTTTAAAACTGCTATGTAAGCACAATTTTTGATGGTCCTATTTGACTCTCAGATATCAAGTGCTGTCACCAAATTTAGTTTTTAGCACCTAAAGAATTAGAATTGTTAAAACTGCACAATAAGTACAGTATTTGACGGTTCTATTTGACTCTCAGATATGAAGTGCAGGCACCAAATTTACTTTTTAGCACCTAAAGAATTAGAATTGTTAAATCTGAAATGTAAGCACAGTATTTGACGTTTCTATTTGACTCTCAGATATGACGTGCAGGCACCAAATTAACTTTTTTGCACCTAAAGAATTAGAATTTTTAAAACTGCAATGTAAGCACAGTATTTGACAGTTCTGTTTGACTCTCAGATATGAAGTGCAGGTACCAAATTGACTTTTTAGCACCAAAAGAATTCGAAATTTTAAAACTGCTATGTCAAAGCAGTTTTTTGTTGGTTCTATTTGTCTCTCAGATATGAAGTGCGGGCACCAAATTTACTTTCTAGCACCTAAAGAATTAGAATTGTTAAAACTGCCCTGTAAGCACAGGATTTGACAGTTCTATTTGACTCTCAGATATGAAGTACAGGCACCAAATTTACTTTTTAGCACCTAAAGAATTAGAATTGTTAAAACTGCAATGTAAGCACAGTTTTTGACGGTTCTATTTGACTCTCAGATATGAAGTGCAGGTACCGAATTGACTTTTTAGCACCAAAAGAATTAGAATTTTTAAAACTGCTATGTCAAAGCAGTTTTTGACGGTTCTATTTGACTCTCAGATATGAAGTGCAGACACCAAATTGACATTTAGCAGCTAGAGAATTTGAATTTTTAAAACTGCTATGTAAGCACAATATTTGATGGTTCTATTTGACTCTCAGATATCAAGTGCAGTCACCAAATTTGCTTTTTAGCACCTAAAGAATTAGAATTGTTAAAACTCCACAATAAGCACAGTATTTGACGGTTCTATTTGACTCTCAGATATGACGTGCAGGCACCAAATTAACTTTTTTGCACCTAAGGAATTAGAATTTTTAAAACTGCAATGTAAGCACAATATTTGACGGTTCTTTTGGACTCTCAGATATGAAGTGCAGGCACCAAATTTACTTTTTAGCACCTAAAGAATTTGAATTTTTAAAACTGCTATGTAAGCACAATATTTGATGGTTTAACTTTAATCTCAGATATGAAGTGCAGGCACCAAATTGACTTTTTAGCACCTAAAGAATTAGAATTGTTAAAACTGCACTGTAAGCACAGTATTTGACGGTTCTATTTGACTCTCAGATATGAAGTGCAGACACCAAATTGACATTTAGCAGCTAGAGAATTTGAATTTTTTAAACTGCTATGTAAGCACAATATTTGATGGTTTATCTTTAATCTCAGATATGAAGTGCAGGCACCAAATTGACTTTTAGCACCTAAAGAATTAGAATTGTTAAAACTGTGCTCTAAGCACAATATTTGACAGTTCTATTTGACTCTCAGATATGAAGTGCAGACACCAAATTGACATTTAGCAGCTAGAGAATTTGAATTTTTAAAACTGCTATGTAAGCACAGTATTTGACGGTTCTATTTGACTCTCAGATATGACGTGCAGGCACCAAATTAACTTTTTTGCACCTAAAGAATTAGAATTTTTAAAACTGCAATGTAAGCACAGTATTTGACAGTTCTGTTTGACTCTCAGATATGAAGTGCAGGTACCAAATTGACTTTTTAGCACCAAAAGAATTCGAAATTTTAAAACTGCTATGTCAAAGCAGTTTTTTGACGGTTCTATTTGACTCTCAGATATGAAGTGCAGGTACCAAATTTACTTTTTAGCACCTAAAGAATTAGAATTGTTAAAACTGCCCTGTAAGCACAGGATTTGACAGTTCTATTTGACTCTCAGATATGAAGTGCAGGCACCAAATTTACTTTTTAGCACCTAAAGAATTAGAATTGTTAAAACTGCAATGTAAGCACAGTATTTGACGGTTCTATTTGACTCTCAGATATGAAGTGCAGGCACCAAATTTACTTTTTAGCACCTAAACAATTAGAATTGTTAAAACTGCGCTGTAAGCACAGTATTTGACAGTTCTGTTTGACTCTCAGATATGAAGTGCAGGTACCGAATTGACTTTTTAGCACCAAAATAATTAGAATTTTTAAAACTGCTATGTCAAAGCAGTTTTTGACGGTTCTATTTGACTCTCATATATCATGTGCAGGCACCAAATTGACTTTTTAGTACCTAAAGAATTAGAATTTTTAAAACTGCTATGCCACAGCAGTATTTGACAGTTCTATTTGACTCTCAGTTATAATGTGCAGGCACCAAATTGACTTTTAGCACCTAAAGAATTTGAATTGTTAAAACTGTGGTCTAAGCACAATATTTGACAGTTCTATTTGACTCTCAGATATGAAGTGCAGACACCAAATTGACATTTAGCAGCTAGAGAATTTGAATTTTTAAATCTGCTATGTAAGCACAATATTTGATGGTTCTATTTGACTCTCAGATATCAAGTGCAGTCACCAAATTTACTTTTTAGCACCTAAAGAATTAGAATTGTTAAAACTGCACAATAAGCACAGTATTTGACGGTTCTATTTGACTCTCAGATATGAAGTGCAGGCACCAAATTTACTTTTTTGCACCTAAAGAATTAGAATTTTTAAAACTGCAATGTAAGCACAGTATTTGACAGTTCTGTTTGACTCTCAGATATGAAGTGCAGGTACCAAATTGACTTTTTAGCACCAAAAGAATTCGAAATTTTAAAACTGCTATGTCAAAGCAGTTTTTTGTTTGTTCTATTTGTCTCTCAGATCTGAAGTGCGGGCACCAAATTTACTTTTTAGCACCTAAAGAATTAGAATTGTTAAAACTGCCCTGTAAGCACAGGATTTGACAGTTCTATTTGACTCTCAGATATGAAGTGCAGGCACCAAATTTACTTTTTAGCACCTAAAGAATTAGAATTGTTAAAACTGCAATGTAAGCACAGTATTTGACGGTTCTATTTGACTCTCAGATATGAAGTGCAGGCACCAAATTTACTTTTTAGCACCTAAAGAATTAGAATTGTTAAAACTGCGCTGTAAGCACAGTATTTGACAGTTCTGTTTGACTCTCAGATATGAAGTGCAGGTACCGAATTGACTTTTTAGCACCAAAAGAATTAGAATTTTTAAAACTGCTATGTCAAAGCAGTTTTTGACGGTTCTATTTGACTCTCAGATATGACGTGCAGGCACCAAATTAACTTTTTAGCACCTAAAGAATTTGAATTTTTAAAACTGCTATGTAAGCACAATATTTGATGGTTTAACTTTAATCTCAGATATGAATTGCAGGCACCAAATTGACTTTTTAGCACCTAAAGAATTAGAATTGTTAAAACTGCACTGTAAGCACAGTATTTGATGGTTCTATTTGACTCTCAGATATGACGTGCAGGCACCAAATTTACTTTTTAGCACCTAAAGAATTTGAATTTTTAAAACTGCTATGTAAGCACAATATTTGATGGTCCTATTTGACTCTCAGATATCAAGTGCAGTCACCAAATCTAGTTTTTAGCACCTAAAGAATTAGAATTGTTAAAACTGCACAATAAGTACAGTATTTGACGGTTCTATTTGACTCTCAGATATGAAGTGCAGGCACCAAATTTACTTTTTAGCACCTAAAGAATTAGAATTGTTAAATCTGAAATGTAAGCACAGTATTTGACGTTTCTATTTGACTCTCAGATATGACGTGCAGGCACCAAATTAACTTTTTTGCACCTAAAGAATTAGAATTTTTAAAACTGCAATGTAAGCACAGTATTTGACAGTTCTGTTTGACTCTCAGATATGAAGTGCAGGTACCAAATTGACTTTTTAGCACCAAAAGAATTCGAAATTTTAAAACTGCTATGTCAAAGCAGTTTTTTGTTGGTTCTATTTGTCTCTCAGATATGAAGTGCGGGCACCAAATTTACCTTTTAGCACCTAAAGAATTAGAATTGTTAAAACTGCAATGTAAGCACAGATTTTGACGGTTCTATTTGACTCTCAGATATGAAGTGCAGGTACCGAATTGACTTTTTAGCACCAAAAGAATTAGAATTTTTAAAACTGCTATGTCAAAGCAGTTTTTGACGGTTCTATTTGACTCTCATATATCATGTGCAGGCACCAAATTGACTTTTTAGTACCTAAATAATTAGAATTTTTAAAACTGCTATGCCACAGCAGTATTTGACAGTTCTATTTGACTCTCAGTTATAATGTGCAGGCACCAAATTGACTTTTAGCACCTAAAGAATTTGAATTGTTAAAACTGTGGTCTAAGCACAATATTTGACAGTTCTATTTGACTCTCAGATATGAAGTGCAGACACCAAATTGACATTTAGCAGCTAGAGAATTTGAATTTTTAAAACTGCTATGTAAGCACAATATTTGATGGTTCTTTTGGACTCTCAGATATGAAGTGCAGGCACCAAATTTACTTTTTAGCACCTAAAGAATTTGCATTTTTAAAACTGCTATGTAAGCACAATATTTGATGGTTTAACTTTAATCTCAGATATGAAGTGCAGGCACCAAATTGACTTTTTAGCACCTAAAGAATTAGAATTGTTAAAACTGCACTGTAAGCACAGTATTTGACGGTTCTATTTGACGCTCAGATATGAAGTGCAGACACCAAATTGACATTTAGCAGCTAGAGAATTTGAATTTTTTAAACTGCTATGTAAGCACAATATTTGATGGTTTAACTTTAATCTCAGATATGAAGTGCAGGCACCAAATTGACTTTTAGCACCTAAAGAATTAGAATTGTTAAAACTGTGCTCTAAGCACAATATTTGACAGTTCTATTTGACTCTCAGATATGAAGTGCAGACACCAAATTGACATTTAGCAGCTAGAGAATTTGAATTTTTAAAACTGCTATGTAAGCACAGTATTTGACGGTTCTATTTGACTCTCAGATATGACGTGCAGGCACCAAATTAACTTTTTTGCACCTAAAGAATTAGAATTTTTAAAACTGCAATGTAAGCACAGTATTTGACAGTTCTGTTTGACTCTCAGATATGAAGTGCAGGTACCAAATTGACTTTTTAGCACCTAAAGAATTCGAAATTTTAAAACTGCTATGTCAAAGCAGTTTTTTGACGGTTCTATTTGACTCTCAGATATGAAGTGCAGGCACCAAATTTACTTTTTAGCACCTAAAGAATTAGAATTGTTAAAACTGCCCTGTAAGCACAGGATTTGACAGTTCTATTTGACTCTCAGATATGAAGTGCAGGCACCAAATTTACTTTTTAGCACCTAAAGAATTAGAATTGTTAAAACTGCAATGTAAGCACAGTATTTGACGGTTCTATTTGACTCTCAGATATGAAGTGCAGGCACCAAATTTACTTTTTAGCACCTAAAGAATTAGAATTGTTAAAACTGCGCTGTAAGCACAGTATTTGACAGTTCTGTTTGACTCTCAGATATGAAGTGCAGGTACCGAATTGACTTTTTAGCACCAAAATAATTAGAATTTTTAAAACTGCTATGTCAAAGCAGTTTTTGACGGTTCTATTTGACTCTCATATATCATGTGCAGGCACCAAATTGACTTTTTAGTACCTAAAGAATTAGAATTTTTAAAACTGCTATGCCACAGCAGTATTTGACAGTTCTATTTGACTCTCAGTTATAATGTGCAGGCACCAAATTGACTTTTAGCACCTAAAGAATTAGAATTGTTAAAACTGTGGTCTAAGCACAATATTTGACAGTTCTATTTGACTCTCAGATATGAAGTGCAGACACCAAATTGACATTTAGCAGCTAGAGAATTTGAATTTTTAAAACTGCTATGTAAGCACAATATTTGATGGTTCTATTTGACTCTCAGATATCAAGTGCAGTCACCAAATTTACTTTTTAGCACCTAAAGAATTAGAAATGTTAAAACTGCACAATAAGCACAGTATTTGACGGTTCTATTTGACTCTCAGATATGACGTGCAGGCACCAAATTAACTTTTTTGCACCTAAGGAATTAGAATTTTTAAAACTGCAATGTAAGCACAATATTTGACGGTTCTTTTGGACTCTCAGATATGAAGTGCAGGCACCAAATTTACTTTTTAGCACCTAAAGAATTTGAATTTTTAAAACTGCTATGTAAGCACAATATTTGATGGTTTAACTTTAATCTCAGATATGAAGTGCAGGCACCAAATTGACTTTTTAGCACCTAATGAATTAGAATTGTTAAAACTGCACTGTAAGCACAGTATTTGACGGTTCTATTTGACTCTCAGATATGAAGTGCAGACACCAAATTGACATTTAGCAGCTAGAGAATTTGAATTTTTTAAACTGCTATGTAAGCACAGTATTTGACGGTTCTATTTGACTCTCAGATATGACGTGCAGGCACCAAATTAACTTTTTTTCACCTAAAGAATTAGAATTTTTAAAACTGCAATGTAAGCACAGTATTTGACAGTTCTGTTTGACTCTCAGATATGAAGTGCAGGTACCAAATTGACTTTTTAGCACCAAAAGAATTCGAAATTTTAAAACTGCTATGTCAAAGCAGTTTTTGACGGTTCTATTTGACTCTCAGATATGACGTGCAGGCACCAAATTAACTTTTTTGCACCTAAGGAATTAGAATTTTTAAAACTGCAATGTAAGCACAATATTTGACGGTTCTTTTGGACTCTCAGATATGAAGTGCAGGCACCAAATTTACTTTTTAGCACCTAAAGAATTTGAATTTTTAAAACTGCTATGTAAGCACAATATTTGATGGTTTAACTTTAATCTCAGATATGAAGTGCAGGCACCAAATTGACATTTAGCAGCTAGAGAATTAGAATTTATAAAACTGCTATGTAAGCACAATATTTGATGGTTTAACTTTAATCTCAGATATGAAGTGCAGGCACCAAATGGACTTTTAGCACCTAAAGAATTAGAATTGTTAAAACTGTGCTCTAAGCACAATATTTGACAGTTCTATTTGACTCTCAGATATGAAGTGCAGACACCAAATTGACATTTAGCAGCTAGAGAATTTGAATTTTTAAAACTGCTATGTAAGCACAATATTTGATGGTCCTATTTGACTCTCAGATATCAAGTGCAGTCACCAAATTTACTTTTTAGCACCTAAAGAATTAGAATTGTTAAATCTGAAATGTAAGCACAGTATTTGACGTTTCTATTTGACTCTCAGATATGACGTGCAGGCACCAAATTAACTTTTTTGCACCTAAAGAATTAGAATTTTTAAAACTGCAATGTAAGCACAGTATTTGACAGTTCTGTTTGACTCTCAGATATGAAGTGCAGGTACCAAATTGACTTTTTAGCACCAAAAGAATTCAAAATTTTAAAACTGCAATGTCAAAGCAGTTTTTTGACGGTTCTATTTGACTCTCAGATATGACGTGCAGGCACCAAATTAACTTTTTAGCACCTAAAGAATTTGAATTTTTAAAACTGCTATGTAAGCACAATATTTGATGGTTTAACTTTAATCTCAGATTTGAAGTGCAGGCACCAAATTGACTTTTTAGCACCTAAAGAATTAGAATTGTTAAAACTGCACTGTAAGCACAGTATTTGACGGTTCTATTTGACTCTCAGATATGAAGTGCAGACACCAAATTGACATTTAGCAGCTAGAGAATTTGAATTTTTAAAACTGCTATGTAAGCACAATATTTGATGGTTCTATTTGACCCTCAGATATCAAGTGCAGTCACCAAATTTACTTTTTAGCACCTAAAGAATTAGAATTGTTAAAACTGCACAATAAGCACAGTATTTGACGGTTTTATTTGACTCTCAGATATGAAGTGCAGGCACCAAATTAACTTTTTTGCACCTAAGGAATTAGAATTTTTAAAACTGCAATGTAAGCACAATATTTGACGGTTCTTTTGGACTCTCAGATATGAAGTGCAGGCACCAAATTTACTTTTTAGCACCTAAAGAATTTGAATTTTTAAAACTGCTATGTAAGCACAATATTTGATGGTTTAACTTTAATCTCAGATATGAAGTGCAGGCACCAAATTGACTTTTTAGCACCTAATGAATTAGAATTGTTAAAACTGCACTGTAAGCACAGTATTTGACGGTTCTATTTGACTCTCAGATATCAAGTGCAGTCACCAAATTTACTTTTTAGCACCTAAAGAATTAGAATTGTTAAAACTGCACAATAAGCACAGTATTTGACGGTTCTATTTGACTCTCAGATATGACGTGCAGGCACCAAATTAACTTTTTTGCACCTAAGGAATTAGAATTTTTAAAACTGCAATGTAAGCACAATATTTGACGGTTCTTTTGGACTCTCAGATATGAAGTGCAGGCACCAAATTGACTTTTTAGCACCTAAAGAATTAGAATTGTTAAAACTGCACTGTAAGCACAGTATTTGACGGTTCTATTTGACGCTCAGATATGAAGTGCAGACACCAAATTGACATTTAGCAGCTAGAGAATTTGAATTTTTTAAACTGCTATGTAAGCACAATATTTGATGGTTTAACTTTAATCTCAGATATAAAGTGCAGGCACCAAATTGACTTTTAGCACCTAAAGAATTAGAATTGTTAAAACTGTGCTCTAAGCACAATATTTGACAGTTCTATTTGACTCTCAGATATGAAGTGCAGACACCAAATTGACATTTAGCAGCTAGAGAATTTGAATTTTTAAAACTGCTATGTAAGCACAGTATTGGAAGGTTCTATTTGACTCTCAGATATGACGTGCAGGCACCAAATTAACTTTTTTGCACCTAAAGAATTAGAATTTTTAAAACTGCAATGTAAGCACAGTATTTGACAGTTCTGTTTGACTCTCAGATATGAAGTGCAGGTACCAAATTGACTTTTTAGCACCAAAAGAATTCGAAATTTTAAAACTGCTATGTCAAAGCAGTTTTTTGACGGTTCTATTTGACTCTCAGATATGAAGTGCAGGCACCAAATTTACTTTTTAGCACCTAAAGAATTAGAATTGTTAAAACTGCCCTGTAAGCACAGGATTTGACAGTTCTATTTGACTCTCAGATATGAAGTGCAGGCACCAAATTTACTTTTTAGCACCTAAAGAATTAGAATTGTTAAAACTGCAATGTAAGCACAGTATTTGACGGTTCTATTTGACTCTCAGATATGAAGTGCAGGCACCAAATTTACTTTTTAGCACCTAAAGAATTAGAATTGTTAAAACTGCGCTGTAAGCACAGTATTTGACAGTTCTGTTTGACTATCAGATATGAAGTGCAGGTACCGAATTGACTTTTTAGCACCAAAATAATTAGAATTTTTAAAACTGCTATGTCAAAGCAGTTTTTGACGGTTCTATTTGACTCTCATATATCATGTGCAGGCACCAAATTGACTTTTTAGTACCTAAAGAATTAGAATTTTTAAAACTGCTATGCCACAGCAGTATTTGACAGTTCTATTTGACTCTCAGTTATAATGTGCAGGCACCAAATTGACTTTTAGCACCTAAAGAATTAGAATTGTTAAAACTGTGGTCTAAGCACAATATTTGACAGTTCTATTTGACTCTCAGATATGAAGTGCAGACACCAAATTGACATTTAGCAGCTAAAGAATTTGAATTTTTAAAACTGCTATGTAAGCACAATATTTGATGGTTCTATTTGACTCTCAGATATCAAGTGCAGTCACCAAATTTACTTTTTAGCACCTAAAGAATTAGAATTGTTAAAACTGCACAATAAGCACAGTATTTGACGGTTCTATTTGACTCTCAGATATGACGTGCAGGCACCAAATTAATTTTTTTGCACCTAAGGAATTAGAATTTTTAAAACTGCAATGTAAGCACAGATTTTGACGGTTCTATTTGACTCTCAGATATGAAGTGCAGGTACCGAATTGACTTTTTAGCACCAAAAGAATTAGAATTTTTAAAACTGCTATGTCAAAGCAGTTTTTGACGGTTCTATTTGACTCTCATATATCATGTGCAGGCACCAAATTGACTTTTTAGTACCTAAATAATTAGAATTTTTAAAACTGCTATGCCACAGCAGTATTTGACAGTTCTATTTGACTCTCAGTTATAATGTGCAGGCACCAAATTGACTTTTAGCACCTAAAGAATTTGAATTGTTAAAACTGTGGTCTAAGCACAATATTTGACAGTTCTATTTGACTCTCAGATATGAAGTGCAGACACCAAATTGACATTTAGCAGCTAGAGAATTTGAATTTTTAAAACTGCTATGTAAGCACAATATTTGATGGTTCTTTTGGACTCTCAGATATGAAGTGCAGGCACCAAATTTACTTTTTAGCACCTAAAGAATTTGCATTTTTAAAACTGCTATGTAAGCACAATATTTGATGGTTTAACTTTAATCTCAGATATGAAGTGCAGGCACCAAATTGACTTTTTAGCACCTAAAGAATTAGAATTGTTAAAACTGCACTGTAAGCACAGTATTTGACGGTTCTATTTGACGCTCAGATATGAAGTGCAGACACCAAATTGACATTTAGCAGCTAGAGAATTTGAATTTTTTAAACTGCTATGTAAGCACAATATTTGATGGTTTAACTTTAATCTCAGATATGAAGTGCAGGCACCAAATTGACTTTTAGCACCTAAAGAATTAGAATTGTTAAAACTGTGCTCTAAGCACAATATTTGACAGTTCTATTTGACTCTCAGATATGAAGTGCAGACACCAAATTGACATTTAGCAGCTAGAGAATTTGAATTTTTAAAACTGCTATGTAAGCACAGTATTTGACGGTTCTATTTGACTCTCAGATATGACGTGCAGGCACCAAATTAACTTTTTTGCACCTAAAGAATTAGAATTTTTAAAACTGCAATGTAAGCACAGTATTTGACAGTTCTGTTTGACTCTCAGATATGAAGTGCAGGTACCAAATTGACTTTTTAGCACCTAAAGAATTCGAAATTTTAAAACTGCTATGTCAAAGCAGTTTTTTGACGGTTCTATTTGACTCTCAGATATGAAGTGCAGGCACCAAATTTACTTTTTAGCACCTAAAGAATTAGAATTGTTAAAACTGCCCTGTAAGCACAGGATTTGACAGTTCTATTTGACTCTCAGATATGAAGTGCAGGCACCAAATTTACTTTTTAGCACCTAAAGAATTAGAATTGTTAAAACTGCAATGTAAGCACAGTATTTGACGGTTCTATTTGACTCTCAGATATGAAGTGCAGGCACCAAATTTACTTTTTAGCACCTAAAGAATTAGAATTGTTAAAACTGCGCTGTAAGCACAGTATTTGACAGTTCTGTTTGACTCTCAGATATGAAGTGCAGGTACCGAATTGACTTTTTAGCACCAAAATAATTAGAATTTTTAAAACTGCTATGTCAAAGCAGTTTTTGACGGTTCTATTTGACTCTCATATATCATGTGCAGGCACCAAATTGACTTTTTAGTACCTAAAGAATTAGAATTTTTAAAACTGCTATGCCACAGCAGTATTTGACAGTTCTATTTGACTCTCAGTTATAATGTGCAGGCACCAAATTGACTTTTAGCACCTAAAGAATTAGAATTGTTAAAACTGTGGTCTAAGCACAATATTTGACAGTTCTATTTGACTCTCAGATATGAAGTGCAGACACCAAATTGACATTTAGCAGCTAGAGAATTTGAATTTTTAAAACTGCTATGTAAGCACAATATTTGATGGTTCTATTTGACTCTCAGATATCAAGTGCAGTCACCAAATTTACTTTTTAGCACCTAAAGAATTAGAAATGTTAAAACTGCACAATAAGCACAGTATTTGACGGTTCTATTTGACTCTCAGATATGACGTGCAGGCACCAAATTAACTTTTTTGCACCTAAGGAATTAGAATTTTTAAAACTGCAATGTAAGCACAATATTTGACGGTTCTTTTGGACTCTCAGATATGAAGTGCAGGCACCAAATTTACTTTTTAGCACCTAAAGAATTTGAATTTTTAAAACTGCTATGTAAGCACAATATTTGATGGTTTAACTTTAATCTCAGATATGAAGTGCAGGCACCAAATTGACTTTTTAGCACCTAATGAATTAGAATTGTTAAAACTGCACTGTAAGCACAGTATTTGACGGTTCTATTTGACTCTCAGATATGAAGTGCAGACACCAAATTGACATTTAGCAGCTAGAGAATTTGAATTTTTTAAACTGCTATGTAAGCACAGTATTTGACGGTTCTATTTGACTCTCAGATATGACGTGCAGGCACCAAATTAACTTTTTTTCACCTAAAGAATTAGAATTTTTAAAACTGCAATGTAAGCACAGTATTTGACAGTTCTGTTTGACTCTCAGATATGAAGTGCAGGTACCAAATTGACTTTTTAGCACCAAAAGAATTCGAAATTTTAAAACTGCTATGTCAAAGCAGTTTTTGACGGTTCTATTTGACTCTCAGATATGACGTGCAGGCACCAAATTAACTTTTTTGCACCTAAGGAATTAGAATTTTTAAAACTGCAATGTAAGCACAATATTTGACGGTTCTTTTGGACTCTCAGATATGAAGTGCAGGCACCAAATTTACTTTTTAGCACCTAAAGAATTTGAATTTTTAAAACTGCTATGTAAGCACAATATTTGATGGTTTAACTTTAATCTCAGATATGAAGTGCAGGCACCAAATTGACATTTAGCAGCTAGAGAATTAGAATTTATAAAACTGCTATGTAAGCACAATATTTGATGGTTTAACTTTAATCTCAGATATGAAGTGCAGGCACCAAATGGACTTTTAGCACCTAAAGAATTAGAATTGTTAAAACTGTGCTCTAAGCACAATATTTGACAGTTCTATTTGACTCTCAGATATGAAGTGCAGACACCAAATTGACATTTAGCAGCTAGAGAATTTGAATTTTTAAAACTGCTATGTAAGCACAATATTTGATGGTCCTATTTGACTCTCAGATATCAAGTGCAGTCACCAAATTTACTTTTTAGCACCTAAAGAATTAGAATTGTTAAATCTGAAATGTAAGCACAGTATTTGACGTTTCTATTTGACTCTCAGATATGACGTGCAGGCACCAAATTAACTTTTTTGCACCTAAAGAATTAGAATTTTTAAAACTGCAATGTAAGCACAGTATTTGACAGTTCTGTTTGACTCTCAGATATGAAGTGCAGGTACCAAATTGACTTTTTAGCACCAAAAGAATTCAAAATTTTAAAACTGCAATGTCAAAGCAGTTTTTTGACGGTTCTATTTGACTCTCAGATATGACGTGCAGGCACCAAATTAACTTTTTAGCACCTAAAGAATTTGAATTTTTAAAACTGCTATGTAAGCACAATATTTGATGGTTTAACTTTAATCTCAGATTTGAAGTGCAGGCACCAAATTGACTTTTTAGCACCTAAAGAATTAGAATTGTTAAAACTGCACTGTAAGCACAGTATTTGACGGTTCTATTTGACTCTCAGATATGAAGTGCAGACACCAAATTGACATTTAGCAGCTAGAGAATTTGAATTTTTAAAACTGCTATGTAAGCACAATATTTGATGGTTCTATTTGACCCTCAGATATCAAGTGCAGTCACCAAATTTACTTTTTAGCACCTAAAGAATTAGAATTGTTAAAACTGCACAATAAGCACAGTATTTGACGGTTTTATTTGACTCTCAGATATGAAGTGCAGGCACCAAATTAACTTTTTTGCACCTAAGGAATTAGAATTTTTAAAACTGCAATGTAAGCACAATATTTGACGGTTCTTTTGGACTCTCAGATATGAAGTGCAGGCACCAAATTTACTTTTTAGCACCTAAAGAATTTGAATTTTTAAAACTGCTATGTAAGCACAATATTTGATGGTTTAACTTTAATCTCAGATATGAAGTGCAGGCACCAAATTGACTTTTTAGCACCTAATGAATTAGAATTGTTAAAACTGCACTGTAAGCACAGTATTTGACGGTTCTATTTGACTCTCAGATATCAAGTGCAGTCACCAAATTTACTTTTTAGCACCTAAAGAATTAGAATTGTTAAAACTGCACAATAAGCACAGTATTTGACGGTTCTATTTGACTCTCAGATATGACGTGCAGGCACCAAATTAACTTTTTTGCACCTAAGGAATTAGAATTTTTAAAACTGCAATGTAAGCACAATATTTGACGGTTCTTTTGGACTCTCAGATATGAAGTGCAGGCACCAAATTGACTTTTTAGCACCTAAAGAATTAGAATTGTTAAAACTGCACTGTAAGCACAGTATTTGACGGTTCTATTTGACGCTCAGATATGAAGTGCAGACACCAAATTGACATTTAGCAGCTAGAGAATTTGAATTTTTTAAACTGCTATGTAAGCACAATATTTGATGGTTTAACTTTAATCTCAGATATAAAGTGCAGGCACCAAATTGACTTTTAGCACCTAAAGAATTAGAATTGTTAAAACTGTGCTCTAAGCACAATATTTGACAGTTCTATTTGACTCTCAGATATGAAGTGCAGACACCAAATTGACATTTAGCAGCTAGAGAATTTGAATTTTTAAAACTGCTATGTAAGCACAGTATTTGAAGGTTCTATTTGACTCTCAGATATGACGTGCAGGCACCAAATTAACTTTTTTGCACCTAAAGAATTAGAATTTTTAAAACTGCAATGTAAGCACAGTATTTGACAGTTCTGTTTGACTCTCAGATATGAAGTGCAGGTACCAAATTGACTTTTTAGCACCAAAAGAATTCGAAATTTTAAAACTGCTATGTCAAAGCAGTTTTTTGACGGTTCTATTTGACTCTCAGATATGAAGTGCAGGCACCAAATTTACTTTTTAGCACCTAAAGAATTAGAATTGTTAAAACTGCCCTGTAAGCACAGGATTTGACAGTTCTATTTGACTCTCAGATATGAAGTGCAGGCACCAAATTTACTTTTTAGCACCTAAAGAATTAGAATTGTTAAAACTGCAATGTAAGCACAGTATTTGACGGTTCTATTTGACTCTCAGATATGAAGTGCAGGCACCAAATTTACTTTTTAGCACCTAAAGAATTAGAATTGTTAAAACTGCGCTGTAAGCACAGTATTTGACAGTTCTGTTTGACTATCAGATATGAAGTGCAGGTACCGAATTGACTTTTTAGCACCAAAATAATTAGAATTTTTAAAACTGCTATGTCAAAGCAGTTTTTGACGGTTCTATTTGACTCTCATATATCATGTGCAGGCACCAAATTGACTTTTTAGTACCTAAAGAATTAGAATTTTTAAAACTGCTATGCCACAGCAGTATTTGACAGTTCTATTTGACTCTCAGTTATAATGTGCAGGCACCAAATTGACTTTTAGCACCTAAAGAATTAGAATTGTTAAAACTGTGGTCTAAGCACAATATTTGACAGTTCTATTTGACTCTCAGATATGAAGTGCAGACACCAAATTGACATTTAGCAGCTAAAGAATTTGAATTTTTAAAACTGCTATGTAAGCACAATATTTGATGGTTCTATTTGACTCTCAGATATCAAGTGCAGTCACCAAATTTACTTTTTAGCACCTAAAGAATTAGAATTGTTAAAACTGCACAATAAGCACAGTATTTGACGGTTCTATTTGACTCTCAGATATGACGTGCAGGCACCAAATTAATTTTTTTGCACCTAAGGAATTAGAATTTTTAAAACTGCAATGTAAGCACAATATTTGACGGTTCTTTTGGACTCTCAGATATGAAGTGCAGGCACCAAATTTACTTTTTAGCACCTAAAGAATTTGAATTTTTAAAACTGCTATGTAAGCACAATATTTGATGGTTTAACTTTAATCTCAGATATGAAGTGCAGGCACCAAATTGACTTTTTAGCACCTAATGAATTAGAATTGTTAAAACTGCACTGTAAGCACAGTATTTGACGGTTCTATTTGACTCTCAGATATGAAGTGCAGACACCAAATTGACATTTAGCAGCTAGAGAATTTGAATTTTTTAAACTGCTATGTAAGCACAGTATTTGACGGTTCTATTTGACTCTCAGATATGACGTGCAGGCACCAAATTAACTTTTTTGCACCTAAAGAATTAGAATTTTTAAAACTGCAATGTAAGCACAGTATTTGACAGTTCTGTTTGACTCTCAGATATGAAGTGCAGGTACCAAATTGACTTTTTAGCACCAAAAGAATTCGAAATTTTAAAACTGCTATGTCAAAGCAGTTTTTGACGGTTCTATTTGACTCTCAGATATGACGTGCAGGCACCAAATTAACTTTTTTGCACCTAAGGAATTAGAATTTTTAAAACTGCAATGTAAGCACAATATTTGACGGTTCTTTTGGACTCTCAGATATGAAGTGCAGGCACCAAATTTACTTTTTAGCACCTAAAGAATTTGAATTTTTAAAACTGCTATGTAAGCACAATATTTGATGGTTTAACTTTAATCTCAGATATGAAGTGCAGGCACCAAATTGACATTTAGCAGCTAGAGAATTAGAATTTATAAAACTGCTATGTAAGCACAATATTTGATGGTTTAACTTTAATCTCAGATATGAAGTGCAGGCACCAAATTGACTTTTAGCACCTAAAGAATTAGAATTGTTAAAACTGTGCTCTAAGCACAATATTTGACAGTTCTATTTGACTCTCAGATATGAAGTGCAGACACCAAATTGACATTTAGCAGCTAGAGAATTTGAATTTTTAAAACTGCTATGTAAGCACAATATTTGATGGTCCTATTTGACTCTCAGATATCAAGTGCAGTCACCAAATTTACTTTTTAGCACCTAAAGAATTAGAATTGTTAAATCTGAAATGTAAGCACAGTATTTGACGTTTCTATTTGACTCTCAGATATGACGTGCAGGCACCAAATTAACTTTTTTTGCACCTAAAGAATTAGAATTTTTAAAACTGCAATGTAAGCACAGTATTTGACAGTTCTGTTTGACACTCAGATATGAAGTGCAGGTACCAAATTGACTTTTTAGCACCAAAAGAATTCGAAATTTTAAAACTGCTATGTCAAAGCAGTTTTTTGACGGTTCTATTTGACTCTCAGATATGAAGTGCGGGCACCAAATTTACTTTTTAGCACCTAAAGAATTAGAATTGTTAAAACTGCCCTGTAAGCACAGGATTTGACAGTTCTATTTGACTCTCAGATATGAAGTGCAGGCACCAAATTTACTTTTTAGCACCTAAAGAATTAGAATTGTTAAAACTGCAATGTAAGCACAGTATTTGACGGTTCTATTTGACTCTCAGATATGAAGTGCAGGCACCAAATTTACTTTTTAGCACCTAAAGAATTAGAATTGTTAAAACTGCGCTGTAAGCACAGTATTTGACAGTTCTGTTTGACTCTCAGATATGAAGTGCAGGTACCGAATTGACTTTTTAGCACCAAAAGAATTAGAATTTTTAAAACTGCTATGTCAAAGCAGTTTTTGACGGTTCTATTTGACTCTCATATATCATGTGCAGGCACCAAATTGACTTTTTAGTACCTAAAGAATTAGAATTTTTAAAACTGCTATGCCACAGCAGTATTTGACAGTTCTATTTGACTCTCAGTTATAATGTGCAGGCACCAAATTGACTTTTAGCACCTAAAGAATTTGAATTGTTAAAACTGTGGTCTAAGCACAATATTTGACAGTTCTATTTGACTCTCAGATATGAAGTGCAGACACCAAATTGACATTTAGCAGCTAGAGAATTTGAATTTTTAAATCTGCTATGTAAGCACAATATTTGATGGTTCTATTTGA
The DNA here is from genome assembly GCF_036172605.1 of Pelobates fuscus. Classification (NCBI taxonomy): domain Eukaryota; kingdom Metazoa; phylum Chordata; class Amphibia; order Anura; family Pelobatidae; genus Pelobates; species Pelobates fuscus. Next base: position 141,508,941 of record NC_086319.1, read on the forward strand.
CTCTCAGATATCAAGTGCAGTCACCAAATTTACTTTTTAGCACCTAAAGAATTAGAATTGTTAAAACTGCACAATAAGCACAGTATTTGACGGTTCTATTTGACTCTCAGATATGACGTGCAGGCACCAAATTAACTTTTTTGCACCTAAGGAATTAGAATTTTTAAAACTGCAATGTAAGCACAATATTTGACGGTTCTTTTGGACTCTCAGATATGAAGTGCAGGCACCAAATTTACTTTTTAGCACCTAAAGAATTTGAATTTTTTAAACTGCTATGTAAGCACAATATTTGATGGTTTAACTTTAATCTCAGATATGAAGTGCAGGCACCAAATTGACTTTTTAGCACCTAAAGAATTAGAATTGTTAAAACTGCACTGTAAGCACAGTATTTGACGGTTCTATTTGATGCTCAGATATGAAGTGCAGACACCAAATTGACATTTAGCAGCTAGAGAATTTGAATTTTTTAAACTGCTATGTAAGCACAATATTTGATGGTTTAACTTTAATCTCAGATATGAAGTGCAGGCACCAAATTGACTTTTAGCACCTAAAGAATTAGAATTGTTAAAACTGTGCTCTAAGCACAATATTTGACAGTTCTATTTGACTCTCAGATATGAAGTGCAGACACCAAATTGACATTTAGCAGCTAGAGAATTTGAATTTTTAAAACTGCTATGTAAGCACAGTATTTGACGGTTCTATTTGACTCTCAGATATGACGTGCAGGCACCAAATTAACTTTTTTGCACCTAAAGAATTAGAATTTTTAAAACTGCAATGTAAGCACAGTATTTGACAGTTCTGTTTGACTCTCAGATATGAAGTGCAGGTACCAAATTGACTTTTTAGCACCAAAAGAATTCGAAATTTTAAAACTGCTATGTCAAAGCAGTTTTTTGACGGTTCTATTTGACTCTCAGATATGAAGTGCAGGCACCAAATTTACTTTTTAGCACCTAAAGAATTAGAATTGTTAAAACTGCCCTGTAAGCACAGGATTTGACAGTTCTATTTGACTCTCAGATATGAAGTGCAGGCACCAAATTTACTTTTTAGCACCTAAAGAATTAGAATTGTTAAAACTGCAATGTAAGCACAGTATTTGACGGTTCTATTTGACTCTCAGATATGAAGTGCAGGCACCAAATTTACTTTTTAGCACCTAAAGAATTAGAATTGTTAAAACTGCGCTGTAAGCACAATATTTGATGGTTCTATTTGACTCTCAGATATCAAGTGCAGTCACCAAATTTACTTTTTAGCACCTAAAGAATTAGAATTGTTAAAACTGCACAATAAGCACAGTATTTGACGGTTCTATTTGACTCTCAGATATGACGTGCAGGCACCAAATTAACTTTTTTGCACCTAAGGAATTAGAATTTTTAAAACTGCAATGTAAGCACAATATTTGACGGTTCTTTTGGACTCTCAGATATGAAGTGCAGGCACCAAATTTACTTTTTAGCACCTAAAGAATTAGAATTGTTAAAACTGCGCTGTAAGCACAGTATTTGACAGTTCTGTTTGACTCTCAGATATGAAGTGCAGGTACCGAATTGACTTTTTAGCACCAAAAGAATTAGAATTTTTAAAACTGCTATGTCAAAGCAGTTTTTGACGGTTCTATTTGACTCTCATATATCATGTGCAGGCACCAAATTGACTTTTTAGTACCTAAAGAATTAGAATTTTTAAAACTGCTATGCCACAGCAGTATTTGACAGTTCTATTTGACTCTCAGTTATAATGTGCAGGCACCAAATTGACTTTTAGCACCTAAAGAATTTGAATTGTTAAAACTGTGGTCTAAGCACAATATTTGACAGTTCTATTTGACTCTCAGATATGAAGTGCAGACACCAAATTGACATTTAGCAGCTAGAGAATTTGAATTTTTAAAACTGCTATGTAAGCACAATATTTGATGGTTCTATTTGACTCTCAGATATCAAGTGCAGTCACCAAATTTACTTTTTAGCACCTAAAGAATTAGAATTGTTAAAACTGCACAATAAGCACAGTATTTGACGGTTCTATTTGACTCTCAGATATGACGTGCAGGCACCAAATTAACTTTTTTGCACCTAAGGAATTAGAATTTTTAAAACTGCAATGTAAGCACAATATTTGACAGTTCTGTTTGACTCTCAGATATGAAGTGCAGGTACCAAATTGACTTTTTAGCACCAAAAGAATTCGAAATTTTAAAACTGCTATGTCAAAGCAGTTTTTGACGGTTCTATTTGACTCTCATATATCATGTGCAGGCACCAAATTGACTTTTTAGTACCTAAAGAATTAGAATTTTTAAAACTGCTATGCCACAGCAGTATTTGACAGTTCTATTTGACTCTCACTTATAATGTGCAGGCACCGAATTGACTTTTAGCACCTAAAGAATTAGAATTGTTAAAACTGTGGTCTAAGCACAATATTTGACAGTTCTATTTGACTCTCAGATATGAAGTGCAGACACCAAATTGACATTTAGCAGCTAAAGAATTTGAATTTTTAAAACTGCTATGTAAGCACAATATTTGATGGTTCTATTTGACTCTCAGATATCAAGTGCAGTCACCAAATTTACTTTTTAGCACCTAAAGAATTAGAATTGTTAAAACTGCACAATAAGCACAGTATTTGACGGTTCTATTTGACTCTCAGATATGACGTGCAGGCACCAAATTAACTTTTTTGCACCTAAGGAATTAGAATTTTTAAAACTGCAATGTAAGCACAATATTTGACGGTTCTTTTGGACTCTCAGATATGAAGTGCAGGCACCAAATTTACTTTTTAGCACCTAAAGAATTAGAATTGTTAAAACTGCGCTGTAAGCACAGTATTTGACAGTTCTGTTTGACTCTCAGATATGAAGTGCAGGTACCGAATTGACTTTTTAGCACCAAAAGAATTAGAATTTTTAAAACTGCTATGTCAAAGCAGTTTTTGACGGTTCTATTTGACTCTCATATATCATGTGCAGGCACCAAATTGACTTTTTAGTACCTAAAGAATTAGAATTTTTAAAACTGCTATGCCACAGCAGTATTTGACAGTTCTATTTGACTCTCAGTTATAATGTGCAGGCACCAAATTGACTTTTAGCACCTAAAGAATTTGAATTGTTAAAACTGTGGTCTAAGCACAATATTTGACAGTTCTATTTGACTCTCAGATATGAAGTGCAGACACCAAATTGACATTTAGCAGCTAGAGAATTTGAATTTTTAAAACTGCTATGTAAGCACAATATTTGATGGTTCTATTTGACTCTCAGATATCAAGTGCAGTCACCAAATTTACTTTTTAGCACCTAAAGAATTAGAATTGTTAAAACTGCACAATAAGCACAGTATTTGACGGTTCTATTTGACTCTCAGATATGACGTGCAGGCACCAAATTAACTTTTTTGCACCTAAGGAATTAGAATTTTTAAAACTGCAATGTAAGCACAATATTTGACGGTTCTTTTGGACTCTCAGATATGAAGTGCAGGCACCAAATTTACTTTTTAGCACCTAAAGAATTTGAATTTTTTAAACTGCTATGTAAGCACAATATTTGATGGTTTAACTTTAATCTCAGATATGAAGTGCAGGCACCAAATTGACTTTTTAGCACCTAAAGAATTAGAATTGTTAAAACTGCACTGTAAGCACAGTATTTGACGGTTCTATTTGACGCTCAGATATGAAGTGCAGACACCAAATTGACATTTAGCAGCTAGAGAATTTGAATTTTTTAAACTGCTATGTAAGCACAATATTTGATGGTTTAACTTTAATCTCAGATATGAAGTGCAGGCACCAAATTGACTTTTAGCACCTAAAGAATTAGAATTGTTAAAACTGTGCTCTAAGCACAATATTTGACAGTTCTATTTGACTCTCAGATATGAAGTGCAGACACCAAATTGACATTTAGCAGCTAGAGAATTTGAATTTTTAAAACTGCTATGTAAGCACAGTATTTGACGGTTCTATTTGACTCTCAGATATGACGTGCAGGCACCAAATTAACTTTTTTGCACCTAAAGAATTAGAATTTTTAAAACTGCAATGTAAGCACAGTATTTGACAGTTCTGTTTGACTCTCAGATATGAAGTGCAGGTACCAAATTGACTTTTTAGCACCAAAAGAATTCGAAATTTTAAAACTGCTATGTCAAAGCAGTTTTTTGACGGTTCTATTTGACTCTCAGATATGAAGTGCAGGCACCAAATGTACTTTTTAGCACCTAAAGAATTAGAATTGTTAAAACTGCCCTGTAAGCACAGGATTTGACAGTTCTATTTGACTCTCAGATATGAAGTGCAGGCACCAAATTTACTTTTTAGCACCTAAAGAATTAGAATTGTTAAAACTGCAATGTAAGCACAGTATTTGACGGTTCTATTTGACTCTCAGATATGAAGTGCAGGCACCAAATTTACTTTTTAGCACCTAAAGAATTAGAATTGTTAAAACTGCGCTGTAAGCACAGTATTTGACAGTTCTGTTTGACTATCAGATATGAAGTGCAGGTACCGAATTGACTTTTTAGCACCAAAATAATTAGAATTTTTAAAACTGCTATGTCAAAGCAGTTTTTGACGGTTCTATTTGACTCTCATATATCATGTGCAGGCACCAAATTGACTTTTTAGTACCTAAAGAATTAGAATTTTTAAAACTGCTATGCCACAGCAGTATTTGACAGTTCTATTTGACTCTCAGTTATAATGTGCAGGCACCAAATTGACTTTTAGCACCTAAAGAATTAGAATTGTTAAAACTGTGGTCTAAGCACAATATTTGACAGTTCTATTTGACTCTCAGATATGAAGTGCAGACACCAAATTGACATTTAGCAGCTAAAGAATTTGAATTTTTAAAACTGCTATGTAAGCACAATATTTGATGGTTCTATTTGACTCTCAGATATCAAGTGCAGTCACCAAATTTACTTTTTAGCACCTAAAGAATTAGAATTGTTAAAACTGCACAATAAGCACAGTATTTGACGGTTCTATTTGACTCTCAGATATGACGTGCAGGCACCAAATTAACTTTTTTGCACCTAAGGAATTAGAATTTTTAAAACTGCAATGTAAGCACAATATTTGACGGTTCTTTTGGACTCTCAGATATGAAGTGCAGGCACCAAATTTACTTTTTAGCACCTAAAGAATTTGAATTTTTAAAACTGCTATGTAAGCACAATATTTGATGGTTTAACTTTAATCTCAGATATGAAGTGCAGGCACCAAATTGACTTTTTAGCACCTAATGAATTAGAATTGTTAAAACTGCACTGTAAGCACAGTATTTGACGGTTCTATTTGACTCTCAGATATGAAGTGCAGACACCAAATTGACATTTAGCAGCTAGAGAATTTGAATTTTTTAAACTGCTATGTAAGCACAGTATTTGACGGTTCTATTTGACTCTCAGATATGACGTGCAGGCACCAAATTAACTTTTTTGCACCTAAAGAATTAGAATTTTTAAAACTGCAATGTAAGCACAGTATTTGACAGTTCTGTTTGACTCTCAGATATGAAGTGCAGGTACCAAATTGACTTTTTAGCACCAAAAGAATTCGAAATTTTAAAACTGCTATGTCAAAGCAGTTTTTGACGGTTCTATTTGACTCTCAGATATGACGTGCAGGCACCAAATTAACTTTTTTGCACCTAAGGAATTAGAATTTTTAAAACTGCAATGTAAGCACAATATTTGACGGTTCTTTTGGACTCTCAGATATGAAGTGTTGGCACCAAATTTACTTTTTAGCACCTAAAGAATTTGAATTTTTAAAACTGCTATGTAAGCACAATATTTGATGGTTTAACTTTAATCTCAGATATGAAGTGCAGGCACCAAATTGACATTTAGCAGCTAGAGAATTAGAATTTATAAAACTGCTATGTAAGCACAATATTTGATGGTTTAACTTTAATCTCAGATATGAAGTGCAGGCACCAAATGGACTTTTAGCACCTAAAGAATTAGAATTGTTAAAACTGTGCTCTAAGCACAATATTTGATAGTTCTATTTGACTCTCAGATATGAAGTGCAGACACCAAATTGACATTTAGCAGCTAGAGAATTTGAATTTTTAAAACTGCTATGTAAGCACAATATTTGATGGTCCTATTTGACTCTCAGATATCAAGTGCAGTCACCAAATTTACTTTTTAGCACCTAAAGAATTAGAATTGTTAAATCTGAAATGTAAGCACAGTATTTGACGTTTCTATTTGACTCTCAGATATGACGTGCAGGCACCAAATTAACTTTTTTGCACCTAAAGAATTAGAATTTTTAAAACTGCAATGTAAGCACAGTATTTGACAGTTCTGTTTGACTCTCAGATATGAATTGCAGATACCAAATTGACTTTTTAGCACCAAAAGAATTCGAAATTTTAAAACTGCTATGTCAAAGCAGTTTTTTGACGGTTCTTTTTGACTCTCAGATATGAAGTGCGGGCACCAAATTTACTTTTTAGCACCTAAAGAATTAGAATTGTTAAAACTGCCCTGTAAGCACAGGATTTGACAGTTCTATTTGACTCTCAGATATGAAGTGCAGGCACCAAATTTACTTTTTAGCACCTAAAGAATTAGAATTGTTAAAACTGCAATGTAAGCACAGTATTTGACGGTTCTATTTGACTCTCAGATATGAAGTGCAGGCACCAAATTTACTTTTTAGCACCTAAAGAATTAGAATTGTTAAAACTGCGCTGTAAGCACAGTATTTGACAGTTCTGTTTGACTCTCAGATATGAAGTGCAGGTACCGAATTGACTTTTTAGCACCAAAATAATTAGAATTTTTAAAACTGCTATGTCAAAGCAGTTTTTGACGGTTCTATTTGACTCTCATATATCATGTGCAGGCACCAAATTGACTTTTTAGTACCTAAAGAATTTGAATTTTTAAAACTGCTATGCCACAGCAGTATTTGAAAGTTCTATTTGACTCTCAGTTATAATGTGCAGGCACCAAATTGACTTTTAGCACCTAAAGAATTTGAATTGTTAAAACTGTGGTCTAAGCACAATATTTGACAGTTCTATTTGACTCTCAGATATGAAGTGCAGGCACCAAATTGACATTTAGCAGCTAGAGAATTTGAATTTTTAAAACTGCTATGTAAGCACAATATTTGATGGTTCTATTTGACTCTCAGATATCAAGTGCAGTCACCAAATTTACTTTTTAGCACCTAAAGAATTAGAATTGTTAAAACTGCACAATAAGCACAGTATTTGACGGTTCTATTTGACTCTCAGATATGACGTGCAGGCACCAAATTAACTTTTTTGCACCTAAGGAATTAGAATTTTTAAAACTGCAATGTAAGCACAATATTTGACGGTTCTTTTGGACTCTCAGATATGAAGTGCAGGCACCAAATTTACTTTTTAGCACCTAAAGAATTTGAATTTTTAAAACTGCTATGTAAGCACAATATTTGATGGTTTAACTTTAATCTCAGATATGAAGTGCAGGCACCAAATTGACTTTTTAGCACCTAAAGAATTAGAATTGTTAAAACTGCACTGTAAGCACAGTATTTGACGGTTCTATTTGACGCTCAGATATGAAGTGCAGACACCAAATTGACATTTAGCAGCTAGAGAATTTGAATTTTTTAAACTGCTATGTAAGCACAATATTTGATGGTTTAACTTTAATCTCAGATATGAAGTGCAGGCACCAAATTGACTTTTAGCACCTAAAGAATTAGAATTGTTAAAACTGTGCTCTAAGCACAATATTTGACAGTTCTATTTGACTCTCAGATATGAAGTGCAGACACCAAATTGACATTTAGCAGCTAGAGAATTTGAATTTTTAAAACTGCTATGTAAGCACAGTATTTGACGGTTCTATTTGACTCTCAGATATGACGTGCAGGCACCAAATTAACTTTTTTGCACCTAAAGAATTAGAATTTTTAAAACTGCAATGTAAGCACAGTATTTGACAGTTCTGTTTGACTCTCAGATATGAAGTGCAGGTACCAAATTGACTTTTTAGCACCAAAAGAATTCAAAATTTTAAAACTGCTATGTCAAAGCAGTTTTTTGACGGTTCTATTTGACTCTCAGATATGAAGTGCAGGCACCAAATTTACTTTTTAGCACCTAAAGAATTAGAATTGTTAAAACTGCCCTGTAAGCACAGGATTTGACAGTTCTATTTGACTCTCAGATATGAAGTGCAGGCACCAAATTTACTTTTTAGCACCTAAAGAATTAGAATTGTTAAAACTGCAATGTAAGCACAGTATTTGACGGTTCTATTTGACTCTCAGATATGAAGTGCAGGCACCAAATTTACTTTTTAGCACCTAAAGAATTAGAATTGTTAAAACTGCGCTGTAAGCACAGTATTTGACAGTTCTGTTTGACTCTCAGATATGAAGTGCAGGTACCGAATTGACTTTTTAGCACCAAAATAATTAGAATTTTTAAAACTGCTATGTCAAAGCAGTTTTTGACGGTTCTATTTGACTCTCATATATCATGTGCAGGCACCAAATTGACTTTTTAGTACCTAAAGAATTAGAATTTTTAAAACTGCTATGCCACAGCAGTATTTGACAGTTCTATTTGACTCTCAGTTATAATGTGCAGGCACCAAATTGACTTTTAGCACCTAAAGAATTAGAATTGTTAAAACTGTGGTCTAAGCACAATATTTGACAGTTCTATTTGACTCTCAGATATGAAGTGCAGACACCAAATTGACATTTAGCAGCTAGAGAATTTGAATTTTTAAAACTGCTATGTAAGCACAATATTTGATGGTTCTATTTGACTCTCAGATATCAAGTGCAGTCACCAAATTTACTTTTTAGCACCTAAAGAATTAGAATTGTTAAAACTGCACAATAAGCACAGTATTTGACGGTTCTATTTGACTCTCAGATATGACGTGCAGGCACCAAATTAACTTTTTTGCACCTAAGGAATTAGAATTTTTAAAACTGCAATGTAAGCACAATATTTGACGGTTCTTTTGGACTCTCAGATATGAAGTGCAGGCACCAAATTTACTTTTTAGCACCTAAAGAATTTGAATTTTTAAAACTGCTATGTAAGCACAATATTTGATGGTTTAACTTTAATCTCAGATATGAAGTGCAGGCACCAAATTGACTTTTTAGCACCTAATGAATTAGAATTGTTAAAACTGCACTGTAAGCACAGTATTTGACGGTTCTATTTGACTCTCAGATATGAAGTGCAGACACCAAATTGACATTTAGCAGCTAGAGAATTTGAATTTTTTAAACTGCTATGTAAGCACAGTATTTGACGGTTCTATTTGACTCTCAGATATGACGTGCAGGCACCAAATTAACTTTTTTGCACCTAAAGAATTAGAATTTTTAAAACTGCAATGTAAGCACAGTATTTGACAGTTCTGTTTGACTCTCAGATATGAAGTGCAGGTACCAAATTGACTTTTTAGCACCAAAAGAATTCGAAATTTTAAAACTGCTATGTCAAAGCAGTTTTTGACGGTTCTATTTGAATCTCAGATATGACGTGCAGGCACCAAATTAACTTTTTTGCACCTAAGGAATTAGAATTTTTAAAACTGCAATGTAAGCACAATATTTGACGGTTCTTTTGGACTCTCAGATATGAAGTGCAGGCACCAAATTTACTTTTTAGCACCTAAAGAATTTGAATTTTTAAAACTGCTATGTAAGCACAATATTTGATGGTTTAACTTTAATCTCAGATATGAAGTGCAGGCACCAAATTGACTTTTTAGCACCTAATGAATTAGAATTGTTAAAACTGCACTGTAAGCACAGTATTTGACGGTTCTATTTGACTCTCAGATATGAAGTGCAGACACCAAATTGACATTTAGCAGCTAGAGAATTTGAATTTTTTAAACTGCTATGTAAGCACAGTATTTGACGGTTCTATTTGACTCTCAGATATGACGTGCAGGCACCAAATTTACTTTTTTGCACCTAAAGAATTAGAATTTTTAAAACTGCAATGTAAGCACAGTATTTGACAGTTCTGTTTGACTCTCAGATATGAAGTGCAGGTACCAAATTGACTTTTTAGCACCAAAAGAATTCGAAATTTTAAAACTGCTATGTCAAAGCAGTTTTTGACGGTTCTATTTGACTCTCAGATATGACGTGCAGGCACCAAATTAACTTTTTTGCACCTAAGGAATTAGAATTTTTAAAACTGCAATGTAAGCACAATATTTGACGGTTCTTTTGGACTCTCAGATATGAAGTGCAGGCACCAAATTTACTTTTTAGCACCTAAAAAATTTGAATTTTTAAAACTGCTATGTAAGCACAATATTTGATGGTTTAACTTTAATCTCAGATATGAAGTGCAGGCACCAAATTGACATTTAGCAGCTAGAGAATTAGAATTTATAAAACTGCTATGTAAGCACAATATTTGATGGTTTAACTTTAATCTCAGATATGAAGTGCAGGCACCAAATGGACTTTTAGCACCTAAAGAATTAGAATTGTTAAAACTGTGCTCTAAGCACAATATTTGACAGTTCTATTTGACTCTCAGATATGAAGTGCAGACACCAAATTGACATTTAGCAGCTAGAGAATTTGAATTTTTAAAACTGCTATGTAAGCACAATATTTGATGGTCCTATTTGACTCTCAGATATCAAGTGCAGTCACCAAATTTACTTTTTAGCACCTAAAGAATTAGAATTGTTAAATCTGAAATGTAAGCACAGTATTTGACGTTTCTATTTGACTCTCAGATATGACGTGCAGGCACCAAATTAACTTTTTTGCACCTAAAGAATTAGAATTTTTAAAACTGCAATGTAAGCACAGTATTTGACAGTTCTGTTTGACTCTCAGATATGAAGTGCAGGTACCAAATTGACTTTTTAGCACCAAAAGAATTCAAAATTTTAAAACTGCAATGTCAAAGCAGTTTTTTGACGGTTCTATTTGACTCTCAGATATGACGTGCAGGCACCAAATTAACTTTTTAGCACCTAAAGAATTTGAATTTTTAAAACTGCTATGTAAGCACAATATTTGATGGTTTAACTTTAATCTCAGATATGAAGTGCAGGCACCAAATTGACTTTTTAGCACCTAAAGAATTAGAATTGTTAAAACTGCACTGTAAGCACAGTATTTGACGGTTCTATTTGACTCTCAGATATGAAGTGCAGACACCAAATTGACATTTAGCAGCTAGAGAATTTTAATTTTTAAAACTGCTATGTAAGCACAATATTTGATGGTTCTATTTGACTCTCAGATATCAAGTGCAGTCACCAAATTTACTTTTTAGCACCTAAAGAATTAGAATTGTTAAAACTGCACAATAAGCACAGTATTTGACGGTTCTATTTGACTCTCAGATATGACATGCAGGCACCAAATTAACTTTTTTGCACCTAAGGAATTAGAATTTTTAAAACTGCAATGTAAGCACAATATTTGACGGTTCTTTTGGACTCTCAGATATGAAGTGCAGGCACCAAATTTACTTTTTAGCACCTAAAGAATTTGAATTTTTAAAACTGCTATGTAAGCACAATATTTGATGGTTTAACTTTAATCTCAGATATGAAGTGCAGGTACCAAATTGACTTTTTAGCACCTAAAGAATTAGAATTGTTAAAACTGCACTGTAAGCACAGTATTTGACGGTTCTATTTGACGCTCAGATATGAAGTGCAGACACCAAATTGACATTTAGCAGCTAGAGAATTTGAATTTTTTAAACTGCTATGTAAGCACAATATTTGATGGTTTAACTTTAATCTCAGATATGAAGTGCAGGCACCAAATTGACTTTTAGCACCTAAAGAATTAGAATTGTTAAAACTGTGCTCTAAGCACAATATTTGACAGTTCTATTTGACTCTCAGATATGAAGTGCAGACACCAAATTGACATTTAGCAGCTAGAGAATTTGAATTTTTAAAACTGCTATGTAAGCACAGTATTTGACGGTTCTATTTGACTCTCAGATATGACGTGCAGGAACCAAATTAACTTTTTTGCACCTAAAGAATTAGAATTTTTAAAACTGCAATGTAAGCACAATATTTGACAGTTCTGTTTGACTCTCAGATATGAAGTGCAGGTACCAAATTGACTTTTTAGCACCAAAAGAATTCGAAATTTTAAAACTGCTATGTCAAAGCAGTTTTTTGACGGTTCTATTTGACTCTCAGATATGAAGTGCAGGCACCAAATTTACTTTTTAGCACCTAAAGAATTAGAATTGTTAAAACTGCCCTGTAAGCACAGGATTTGACAGTTCTATTTGACTCTCAGATATGAAGTGCAGGCACCAAATTTACTTTTTAGCACCTAAAGAATTAGAATTTTTAAAACTGCAATGTAAGCACAGTATTTGACAGTTCTGTTTGACTCTCAGATATGAAGTGCAGGTACCAAATTGACTTTTTAGCACCAAAATAATTAGAATTTTTAAAACTGCTATGTCAAAGCAGTTTTTGACGGTTCTATTTGACTCTCATATATCATGTGCAGGCACCAAATTGACTTTTTAGTACCTAAAGAATTAGAATTTTTAAAACTGCTATGCCACAGCAGTATTTGACAGTTCTATTTGACTCTCAGTTATAATGTGCAGGCACCAAATTGACTTTTAGCACCTAAAGAATTAGAATTGTTAAAACTGTGGTCTAAGCACAATATTTGACAGTTCTATTTGACTCTCAGATATGAAGTGCAGGCACCAAATTTACTTTTTAGCACCTAAAGAATTAGAATTGTTAAAACTGCGCTGTAAGCACAATATTTGACAGTTCTATTTGACTCTCAGATTTGAAGTGCAGGCACCAAATTGACTTTTTAGCACATATAAAGAATTAGAATTTTTAAAACTGCTATGTCAAAGCAGTTTTGAACGGTTCTATTTGACTCTCATATATCATGTGCAGGCACCAAATTGACTTTTTAGTACCTAAAGAATTAGAATGTTTAAAACTGAAATGTAAGCACATTATTTGACGGTTCTATTTGATTTTCAGATATGAATTGCAGGCACCAAATTGACTATTTAGCACCTAAAGAATTTGAATTTTTAAAAGTGAAAATAAGCACAGTATTTGACAGTTCTATTTGACTCTCAGATATGAAGTGCAGGATCCAAATTTACTTTTTAGCAGCTAAAGAATTTGAATGTTTAAAACTGTGCTGTAAGCACAGTATTTGACAGTTCTATTTGACTCTCAGATTTGAAGTGCAGGCACCAAATTGACTTTTTAGCAACTAAAGAATTTGAAATTTTAAAACTGCTATGTCAAAGCAGTTTTTGATTGTTCTATTTGACTCTCAGATATGAAGTGCAGGCACCAAATCAACTTTTTTGCACCTAAAGAATTCGAATTTTTAAAACTGCAATGTAAGCACAATATTTTACGGTTCTTTTTGACTCTCAGATATGAAGTGCAGGCACCAAATTTACTTTTTAGCACCTAAATAATTAGAATTGTTAAAACGGCACTGTAAGCACAGTATTTGACGGTTCTATTTGACTCTCAGATATGAAGTGCAGGCACCAAATTTACTTTTTAGCACCTAAAGAATTAGAATTGTTAAAACTGCGCTGTAAGCACAATATTTGACAGTTCTATTTGACTCTCAGATTTGAAGTGCAGGCACCAAATTGACTTTTTAGCACCTAAAGAATTAGAATTTTTAAAACTGCTATGTCAAAGCAGTTTTTGACGGTTCTATTTGACTCTCATATATCATGTGCAGGCACCAAATTGACGTTTTAGTACCTAAATAATTAGAATTGTTAAAACTGCTATGTAAGCACAATATTTGATGGTTCTATTTGACTCTCAGATATCAAGTGCAGTCACCAAATTTACTTTTTAGCACCTAAATAATTAGAATTGTTAAAACGGCACTGTAAGCACAGTATTTGACGGTTCTATTTGACTCTCAGATATGAAGTGCAGGCACCAAATTTACTTTTTAGCAGCTAGAGAATTTGAATGTTTAAAACTGTGCTGTAAGCACTGTATTTGACGGTTCTATTTGACTCTCAGATATGAAGTGCAGGAACCAAATTGACATTTAGCAGCTAGAGAATTTGAATTTTTAAAACTGCTATGTAAGCACAATATTTGATGGTCCTATATGACTCTCAGATATCAAGTGCAGGCACCAAATTTACTTTTTAGCAACTAAAGAATTAGAATTGTTAAATCTGAAATGTAAGCACAGTATTTGACGTTTCTATTTGACTCTCAGATATGACGTGCAGGCACCAAATTGACTTTTTTGCACCTAAAGAATTAGAATTTTTAAAACTGCAATGTAAGCACAATATTTTACGGTTCTTTTTGACTCTCAGATATGAAGTTAAGGCACCAAATTTACTTTTTAGCACCTAAAGAACTTGAATTTTTAAAACTGCTATGTAAGCACAATATTTGATTGTTTAACTTTAATCTCAGATATGAAGTGCAGGCACCAAATTGACATTTTAGCACCTAAAGAATTAGAAATGTTAAAACTGCACTGTAAGCACAGTATTTGACGGTTCTATTTGACTCTCAGATATGAAGTGCAGGCACCAAATTTACTTTTTAGCACCTAAAGAATTAGAATTGTTAAAACTGCGCTGTAAGCACAGTATTTGACAGTTCTGTTTGACTCTCAGATTTGAAGTGCAGGCACCAAATTGACTTTTTAGCACCTAAAGAATTAGAATTTTTAAAACTGCTATGTCAAAGCAGTTTTTGACGGTTCTATTTGACTCTCAGATATCATGTGCAGGCACCAAATTGACTTTTTAGTACCTAAAGAATTAGAATTTTTAAAACTGAAATGTAAGCACATTATTTGACGGTTCTATTTGATTTTCAGATATGAAGTGCAGGCACCAAATTGACTATTTAGCACCTAAAGAATTTGAATTTGTAATAGTGAAATATAAGCACAGTATTTGACAGTTCTATATGACTCTCAGATTTGAAGTGCAGGCACCAAATTTACTTTTTAGCAGCTAAATAATTAGAATTTTTAAAACTGCAATGTAAGCACAATATTTTACGGTTCTTTTTGACTCTCAGATATGAAGTGAAGGCACCAAATTTACTTTTTAGCACCTAAAGAATTTGAATTTTTAAAACTGCTATGTAAGCACAATATTTGATGGTTTAACTTTAATCTCAGATATGAAGTGCAGGCACCTAAATAATTAGAAATGTTAAAACTGCACTGTGAGCACAGTATTTTACGGTTCTATTTGACTCTCAGATATGAAGTGCAGGCACCAAATTTACTTTTTAGCAGCTAAAGAATTTGAATGTTTAAAACTGCGCTGTAAGCACAGTATTTGACAGTTCTATTTGACTCTCAGATTTGAAGTGCAGGCACCAAATTTACTTTTTAGCAGCTAAAGAATTTGAATGTTTAAAACTGTGCTGTCAGCACTGTATTTGACGGTTCTATTTGACTCTCAGATATAAAGTGCAGGAACCAAATTTACTTTTTAGCACCTAAAGAATTATAATTGTTAAAACTGAAATGTAAGCACAGTATTTGACGGTTCTATTTGACTCTCAGATATGACCTGCAAGCACCAAATTGACTTTTTAGCACCTAAAGAATTAGAATTTTTAAAATTGCAATGTAAGCACAATATTTTACGGTTCTATTTGACTCTCAGATATGAAGTGCAGGCACCAAATTTACTTTTTAGCACCTAAAAAATTTGAATTTTTAAAACTGCAATGTAAGCACAATATTTGACGGTTCTATTTGACTCTCAGATATGAAGTGCAGTCACCAAATTTACTTTTCAGCACCTAAAGAATTAGAATTGTTAAAACGGCACTGTAAGCACAGTATTTGACGGTTCTATTTGACTCTCAGATATGAAGTGCAGGCACCAAATTTACTTTTTAGCACCTAAAGAATTAGAATTGTTAAAACTGCGCTGTAAGCACAGTATTTGACAGTTCTATTTGACTCTTAGATATAAAGTGCAGGCACCAAATTAACTTTTTAGCACCCAAAGAATTTGAATTGTTAAAACTGCACTATAAGTACAGTATTTGACGGTTCTATTTGACTCTCAGATATGAAGTGCAGGCACCAAATTGACTATTTAGCACCTAAAGAATTTGAATTTTTAAAAGTGAAATATAAGCACAATATTTGACAGTTCTATTTGACTCTCAGATATGAAGTGCAGGCACCAAATTTACTTTTTAGCAGTTAAAGAATTTGAATGTTTAAAACTGCGCTGTAAGCACAGTATTTGACAGTTCTATTTGACTCTCAGATTTGAAGTGCAGGCACCAAATTTACTTTTTAGCAGCTAAAGAATTTGAATGTTTAAAACTGTGCTGTAAGCACTGTATTTGACGGTTCTATTTGACTCTCAGATATGAAGTGCAGGCACCAAATTTACTTTTTAGCACCTAAAGAATTTGAATTTTTAAAACTGCAATGTAAGCACAATATTTGACGGTTCTATTTGACTCTCAGATATGAAGTGCAGGTACCAAATTGACTTTTTAGCAACTAAAGAATTCAAAATTTTAAAACTGCTTTGTCAAAGCAGTTTTTGACGGTTCTATTTGACTCTCAGATATGAAGTGCAGGCACCAAATTAACTTTTTTGCACCTAAAGAATTAGAATTTTTAAAACTGCAATGTAAGCACAATATTTTACGGTTCTTTTTGACTCTCAGATATGAAGTGCAGGCACCAAATTTACTTTTTAGCACCTAAATAATTAGAATTGTTAAAACGGCACTGTAAGCACAGTATTTGACGGTTCTATTTGACTCTCAGATATGAAGTGCAGGCACCAAATTTACTTTTTAGCAGCTAGAGAATTTGAATGTTTAAAACTGTGCTGTAAGCACTGTATTTGACGTTTCTATTTGACTCTCAGATATGAAGTGCAGGAACCAAATTGACATTTAGCAGCTAGAGAATTTGAATTTTTAAAACTGCTATGTAAGCACAATATTTGATGGTCCTATATGACTCTCAGATATCAAGTGCAGGCACCAAATTTACTTTTTAGCAACTAAAGAATTAGAATTGTTAAATCTGAAATGTAAGCACAGTATTTGACGGTTCTATTTGACTCTCAGATATGAAGTGCAGGAACCAAATTGACATTTAGCAGCTAGAGAATTTGAATTTTTAAAACTGCTATGTAAGCACAATATTTGATGGTCCTATATGACTCTCAGATATCAAGTGCAGGCACCAAATTTACTTTTTAGCAACTAAAGAATTAGAATTGTTAAATCTGAAATGTAAGCACAGTATTTGACGGTTCTATTTGACTCTCAGTTATGAAGTGCAGGCACCAAATTGACATTTAGCACCTAGAGAAATTGAATTTTTAAAACTGCTATGTAAGCACAATATTTGATGGTCCTATTTGACTCTCAGATATCAAGTGCAGGCACCAAATTTACTTTTTAGCACCTAAAGAATTAGAATTGTTAAAACTGCACAATAAGCACAGTATTTGATGGTTCTATTTGACTCTCAGATATGAAGTGCAGGCACCAAATTTACTTTTAAGCACCTAAAGAATTAGAATTGTTAAATCTGAAATGTAAGCACAGTATTTGACGTTTCTATTTGACTCTCAGATATGACGTGCAGGCACCAAATTAACTTTTTTGCACCTAAAGAATCAGAATTTTTAAAACTGCAATGTAAGCACAATATTTTACGGTTCTTTTTGACTCTCAGATATGAAGTGAAGGCACCAAATTTACTTTTTAGCACCTAAAGAATTTGAATTTTTAAAACTGCTATGTAAGCACAATATTTGATGGTTTAACTTTAATCTCAGATATGAAGTGCAGGCACCAAATTGACTTTTTTGCACCTAAAGAATTAGAATTTTTAAAACTGCAATGTAAGCACAATATTTTACGGTTCTTTTTGACTCTCAGATATGAAGTTAAGGCACCAAATTTACTTTTTAGCACCTAAAGAACTTGAATTTTTAAAACTGCTATGTAAGCACAATATTTGATTGTTTAACTTTAATCTCAGATATGAAGTGCAGGCACCAAATTGACATTTTAGCACCTAAAGAATTAGAAATGTTAAAACTGCACTGTAAGCACAGTATTTGACGGTTCTATTTGACTCTCAGATATGAAGTGCAGGCACCAAATTTACTTTTTAGCACCTAAAGAATTAGAATTGTTAAAACTGCGCTGTAAGCACAGTATTTGACAGTTCTGTTTGACTCTCAGATTTGAAGTGCAGGCACCAAATTGACTTTTTAGCACCTAAAGAATTAGAATTTTTAAAACTGCTATGTCAAAGCAGTTTTTGACGGTTCTATTTGACTCTCAGATATCATGTGCAGGCACCAAATTGACTTTTTAGTACCTAAAGAATTAGAATTTTTAAAACTGAAATGTAAGCACATTATTTGACGGTTCTATTTGATTTTCAGATATGAAGTGCAGGCACCAAATTGACTATTTAGCACCTAAAGAATTTGAATTTTTAAAAGTGAAATATAAGCACAGTATTTGACAGTTCTATTTGACTCTCAGATTTGAAGTGCAGGCACCAAATTTACTTTTTAGCAGCTAAAGAATTTGAATGTTTAAAACTGTGCTGTAAGCACTGTATTTGACGGTTCTATTTGACTCTCAGATATGAAGTGCAGGCACCAAATTGACTTTTTAGCAACTAAAGAATTTGAAATTTTAAAACTGCTATGTCAAAGCAGTTTTGACGGTTCTATTTGACTCTCAAATATGAAGTGCAGGCACCAAATTAACTTTTTTGCACCTAAAGAATTCGAATTTTTAAAACTGCAATGTAAGCACAATATTTTACGGTTCTTTTTGACTCTCAGATATGAAGTGCAGGCACCAAATTTACTTTTTAGCACCTAAATAATTAGAATTGTTAAAACGGCACTGTAAGCACAGTATTTGACGGTTCTATTTGACTCTCAGATATGAAGTGCAGGCACCAAATTTACTTTTTAGCACCTAAAGAATTAGAATTGTTAAAACTGCGCTGTAAGCACAATATTTGACAGTTCTATTTGACTCTCAGATTTGAAGTGCAGGCACCAAATTGACTTTTTAGCACATATAAAGAATTAGAATTTTTAAAACTGCTATGTCAAAGCAGTTTTGAACGGTTCTATTTGACTCTCATATATCATGTGCAGGCACCAAATTGACTTTTTAGTACCTAAAGAATTAGAATTTTTAAAACTGAAATGTAAGCACATTATTTGACGGTTCTATTTGATTTTCAGATATGAATTGCAGGCACCAAATTGACTATTTAGCACCTAAAGAATTTGAATTTTTAAAAGTGAAAATAAGCACAGTATTTGACAGTTCTATTTGACTCTCAGATATGAAGTGCAGGATCCAAATTTACTTTTTAGCAGCTAAAGAATTTGAATGTTTAAAACTGTGCTGTAAGCACAGTATTTGACAGTTCTATTTGACTCTCAGATTTGAAGTGCAGGCACCAAATTGACTTTTTAGCAACTAAAGAATTTGAAATTTTAAAACTGCTATGTCAAAGCAGTTTTTGATTGTTCTATTTGACTCTCAGATATGAAGTGCAGGCACCAAATCAACTTTTTTGCACCTAAAGAATTCGAATTTTTAAAACTGCAATGTAAGCACAATATTTTACGGTTCTTTTTGACTCTCAGATATGAAGTGCAGGCACCAAATTTACTTTTTAGCACCTAAATAATTAGAATTGTTAAAACGGCACTGTAAGCACAGTATTTGACGGTTCTATTTGACTCTCAGATATGAAGTGCAGGCACCAAATTTACTTTT
This sequence comes from Pelobates fuscus, assembly GCF_036172605.1. Classification (NCBI taxonomy): domain Eukaryota; kingdom Metazoa; phylum Chordata; class Amphibia; order Anura; family Pelobatidae; genus Pelobates; species Pelobates fuscus. The sequence continues at coordinate 141,528,806 of NC_086319.1, forward strand.
TAGCACCTAAAGAATTAGAATTGTTAAAACTGCGCTGTAAGCACAATATTTGACAGTTCTATTTGACTCTCAGATTTGAAGTGCAGGCACCAAATTGACTTTTTAGCACCTAAAGAATTAGAATTTTTAAAACTGCTATGTCAAAGCAGTTTTTGACGGTTCTATTTGACTCTCATATATCATGTGCAGGCACCAAATTGACGTTTTAGTACCTAAATAATTAGAATTGTTAAAACTGCTATGTAAGCACAATATTTGATGGTTCTATTTGACTCTCAGATATCAAGTGCAGTCACCAAATTTACTTTTTAGCACCTAAATAATTAGAATTGTTAAAACGGCACTGTAAGCACAGTATTTGACGGTTCTATTTGACTCTCAGATATGAAGTGCAGGCACCAAATTTACTTTTTAGCAGCTAGAGAATTTGAATGTTTAAAACTGTGCTGTAAGCACTGTATTTGACGGTTCTATTTGACTCTCAGATATGAAGTGCAGGAACCAAATTGACATTTAGCAGCTAGAGAATTTGAATTTTTAAAACTGCTATGTAAGCACAATATTTGATGGTCCTATATGACTCTCAGATATCAAGTGCAGGCACCAAATTTACTTTTTAGCAACTAAAGAATTAGAATTGTTAAATCTGAAATGTAAGCACAGTATTTGACGTTTCTATTTGACTCTCAGATATGACGTGCAGGCACCAAATTGACTTTTTTGCACCTAAAGAATTAGAATTTTTAAAACTGCAATGTAAGCACAATATTTTACGGTTCTTTTTGACTCTCAGATATGAAGTTAAGGCACCAAATTTACTTTTTAGCACCTAAAGAACTTGAATTTTTAAAACTGCTATGTAAGCACAATATTTGATTGTTTAACTTTAATCTCAGATATGAAGTGCAGGCACCAAATTGACATTTTAGCACCTAAAGAATTAGAAATGTTAAAACTGCACTGTAAGCACAGTATTTGACGGTTCTATTTGACTCTCAGATATGAAGTGCAGGCACCAAATTTACTTTTTAGCACCTAAAGAATTAGAATTGTTAAAACTGCGCTGTAAGCACAGTATTTGACAGTTCTGTTTGACTCTCAGATTTGAAGTGCAGGCACCAAATTGACTTTTTAGCACCTAAAGAATTAGAATTTTTAAAACTGCTATGTCAAAGCAGTTTTTGACGGTTCTATTTGACTCTCAGATATCATGTGCAGGCACCAAATTGACTTTTTAGTACCTAAAGAATTAGAATTTTTAAAACTGAAATGTAAGCACATTATTTGACGGTTCTATTTGATTTTCAGATATGAAGTGCAGGCACCAAATTGACTATTTAGCACCTAAAGAATTTGAATTTTTAAAAGTGAAATATAAGCACAGTATTTGACAGTTCTATTTGACTCTCAGATTTGAAGTGCAGGCACCAAATTTACTTTTTAGCACCTAAAGAATTAGAATTGTTAAAACTGTGCTGTAAGCACTGTATTTGACGGTTCTATTTGACTCTCAGATATGAAGTGCAGGCACCAAATTGACTTTTTAGCAACTAAAGAATTTGAAATTTTAAAACTGCTATGTCAAAGCAGTTTTGACGGTTCTATTTGACTCTCAAATATGAAGTGCAGGCACCAAATTAACTTTTTTGCACCTAAAGAATTAGAATTTTTAAAACTGCAATGTAAGCACAATATTTTACGGTTCTTTTTGACTCTCAGATATGAAGTGCAGGCACCAAATTTACTTTTTAGCACCTAAATAATTAGAATTGTTAAAACGGCACTGTAAGCACAGTATTTGATGGTTCTATTTGACTCTCAGATATGAAGTGCAGGCACCAAATTTACTTTTTAGCACCTAAAGAATTAGAATTGTTAAAACTGCGCTGTAAGCACAATATTTGACAGTTCTATTTGACTCTCAGATTTGAAGTGCAGGCACCAAATTGACTTTTTAGCACATATAAAGAATTAGAATTTTTAAAACTGCTATGTCAAAGCAGTTTTGAACGGTTCTATTTGACTCTCATATATCATGTGCAGGCACCAAATTGACTTTTTAGTACCTAAAGAATTAGAATTTTTAAAACTGAAACGTAAGCACATTATTTGACGGTTCTATTTGATTTTCAGATATGAATTGCAGGCACCAAATTGACTATTTAGCACCTAAAGAATTTGAATTTTTAAAAGTGAAAATAAGCACAGTATTTGACAGTTCTATTTGACTCTCAGATATGAAGTGCAGGCACCAAATTTACTTTTTAGCAGCTAAAGAATTTGAATTGTTAAAACTGTGCTGTAAGCACAGTATTTGACAGTTCTATTTGACTCTCAGATTTGAAGTGCAGGCACCAAATTGACTTTTTAGCAACTAAAGAATTAGAATTGTTAAATCTGAAATGTAAGCACAGTATTTGACGGTTCTATTTGACTCTCAGTTATGAAGTGCAGGCACCAAATTGACATTTAGCACCTAGAGAAATTGAATTTTTAAAACTGCTATGTAAGCACAATATTTGATGGTCCTATTTGACTCTCAGATATCAAGTGCAGGCACCAAATTTACTTTTTAGCACCTAAAGAATTAGAATTGTTAAAACTGCACAATAAGCACAGTATTTGATGGTTCTATTTGACTCTCAGATATGAAGTGCAGGCACCAAATTTACTTTTAAGCACCTAAAGAATTAGAATTGTTAAATCTGAAATGTAAGCACAGTATTTGACGTTTCTATTTGACTCTCAGATATGACGTGCAGGCACCAAATTAACTTTTTTGCACCTAAAGAATCAGAATTTTTAAAACTGCAATGTAAGCACAATATTTTACGGTTCTTTTTGACTCTCAGATATGAAGTGAAGGCACCAAATTTACTTTTTAGCACCTAAAGAATTTGAATTTTTAAAACTGCTATGTAAGCACAATATTTGATGGTTTAACTTTAATCTCAGATATGAAGTGCAGGCACCAAATTGACTTTTTTGCACCTAAAGAATTAGAATTTTTAAAACTGCAATGTAAGCACAATATTTTACGGTTCTTTTTGACTCTCAGATATGAAGTTAAGGCACCAAATTTACTTTTTAGCACCTAAAGAACTTGAATTTTTAAAACTGCTATGTAAGCACAATATTTGATTGTTTAACTTTAATCTCAGATATGAAGTGCAGGCACCAAATTGACATTTTAGCACCTAAAGAATTAGAAATGTTAAAACTGCACTGTAAGCACAGTATTTGACGGTTCTATTTGACTCTCAGATATGAAGTGCAGGCACCAAATTTACTTTTTAGCACCTAAAGAATTAGAATTGTTAAAACTGCGCTGTAAGCACAGTATTTGACAGTTCTGTTTGACTCTCAGATTTGAAGTGCAGGCACCAAATTGACTTTTTAGCACCTAAAGAATTAGAATTTTTAAAACTGCTATGTCAAAGCAGTTTTTGACGGTTCTATTTGACTCTCAGATATCATGTGCAGGCACCAAATTGACTTTTTAGTACCTAAAGAATTAGAATTTTTAAAACTGAAATGTAAGCACATTATTTGACGGTTCTATTTGATTTTCAGATATGAAGTGCAGGCACCAAATTGACTATTTAGCACCTAAAGAATTTGAATTTTTAAAAGTGAAATATAAGCACAGTATTTGACAGTTCTATTTGACTCTCAGATTTGAAGTGCAGGCACCAAATTTACTTTTTAGCAGCTAAAGAATTTGAATGTTTAAAACTGTGCTGTAAGCACAGTATTTGACAGTTCTATTTGACTCTCAGATTTGAAGTGCAGGCACCAAATTGACTTTTTAGCAACTAAAGAATTTGAAATTTTAAAACTGCTATGTCAAAGCAGTTTTTGATTGTTCTATTTGACTCTCAGATATGAAGTGCAGGCACCAAATCAACTTTTTTGCACCTAAAGAATTCGAATTTTTAAAACTGCAATGTAAGCACAATATTTTACGGTTCTTTTTGACTCTCAGATATGAAGTGCAGGCACCAAATTTACTTTTTAGCACCTAAATAATTAGAATTGTTAAAACGGCACTGTAAGCACAGTATTTGACGGTTCTATTTGACTCTCAGATATGAAGTGCAGGCACCAAATTTACTTTTTAGCACCTAAAGAATTAGAATTGTTAAAACTGCGCTGTAAGCACAATATTTGACAGTTCTATTTGACTCTCAGATTTGAAGTGCAGGCACCAAATTGACTTTTTAGCACCTAAAGAATTAGAATTTTTAAAACTGCTATGTCAAAGCAGTTTTTGACGGTTCTATTTGACTCTCATATATCATGTGCAGGCACCAAATTGACGTTTTAGTACCTAAATAATTAGAATTGTTAAAACTGCTATGTAAGCACAATATTTGATGGTTCTATTTGACTCTCAGATATCAAGTGCAGTCACCAAATTTACTTTTTAGCACCTAAATAATTAGAATTGTTAAAACGGCACTGTAAGCACAGTATTTGACGGTTCTATTTGACTCTCAGATATGAAGTGCAGGCACCAAATTTACTTTTTAGCAGCTAGAGAATTTGAATGTTTAAAACTGTGCTGTAAGCACTGTATTTGACGGTTCTATTTGACTCTCAGATATGAAGTGCAGGAACCAAATTGACATTTAGCAGCTAGAGAATTTGAATTTTTAAAACTGCTATGTAAGCACAATATTTGATGGTCCTATATGACTCTCAGATATCAAGTGCAGGCACCAAATTTACTTTTTAGCAACTAAAGAATTAGAATTGTTAAATCTGAAATGTAAGCACAGTATTTGACGTTTCTATTTGACTCTCAGATATGACGTGCAGGCACCAAATTGACTTTTTTGCACCTAAAGAATTAGAATTTTTAAAACTGCAATGTAAGCACAATATTTTACGGTTCTTTTTGACTCTCAGATATGAAGTTAAGGCACCAAATTTACTTTTTAGCACCTAAAGAACTTGAATTTTTAAAACTGCTATGTAAGCACAATATTTGATTGTTTAACTTTAATCTCAGATATGAAGTGCAGGCACCAAATTGACATTTTAGCACCTAAAGAATTAGAAATGTTAAAACTGCACTGTAAGCACAGTATTTGACGGTTCTATTTGACTCTCAGATATGAAGTGCAGGCACCAAATTTACTTTTTAGCACCTAAAGAATTAGAATTGTTAAAACTGCGCTGTAAGCACAGTATTTGACAGTTCTGTTTGACTCTCAGATTTGAAGTGCAGGCACCAAATTGACTTTTTAGCACCTAAAGAATTAGAATTTTTAAAACTGCTATGTCAAAGCAGTTTTTGACGGTTCTATTTGACTCTCAGATATCATGTGCAGGCACCAAATTGACTTTTTAGTACCTAAAGAATTAGAATTTTTAAAACTGAAATGTAAGCACATTATTTGACGGTTCTATTTGATTTTCAGATATGAAGTGCAGGCACCAAATTGACTATTTAGCACCTAAAGAATTTGAATTTTTAAAAGTGAAATATAAGCACAGTATTTGACAGTTCTATTTGACTCTCAGATTTGAAGTGCAGGCACCAAATTTACTTTTTAGCACCTAAAGAATTAGAATTGTTAAAACTGTGCTGTAAGCACTGTATTTGACGGTTCTATTTGACTCTCAGATATGAAGTGCAGGCACCAAATTGACTTTTTAGCAACTAAAGAATTTGAAATTTTAAAACTGCTATGTCAAAGCAGTTTTGACGGTTCTATTTGACTCTCAAATATGAAGTGCAGGCACCAAATTAACTTTTTTGCACCTAAAGAATTAGAATTTTTAAAACTGCAATGTAAGCACAATATTTTACGGTTCTTTTTGACTCTCAGATATGAAGTGCAGGCACCAAATTTACTTTTTAGCACCTAAATAATTAGAATTGTTAAAACGGCACTGTAAGCACAGTATTTGACGGTTCTATTTGACTCTCAGATATGAAGTGCAGGCACCAAATTTACTTTTTAGCACCTAAAGAATTAGAATTGTTAAAACTGCGCTGTAAGCACAATATTTGACAGTTCTATTTGACTCTCAGATTTGAAGTGCAGGCACCAAATTGACTTTTTAGCACATATAAAGAATTAGAATTTTTAAAACTGCTATGTCAAAGCAGTTTTGAACGGTTCTATTTGACTCTCATATATCATGTGCAGGCACCAAATTGACTTTTTAGTACCTAAAGAATTAGAATTTTTAAAACTGAAACGTAAGCACATTATTTGACGGTTCTATTTGATTTTCAGATATGAATTGCAGGCACCAAATTGACTATTTAGCACCTAAAGAATTTGAATTTTTAAAAGTGAAAATAAGCACAGTATTTGACAGTTCTATTTGACTCTCAGATATGAAGTGCAGGCACCAAATTTACTTTTTAGCAGCTAAAGAATTTGAATTGTTAAAACTGTGCTGTAAGCACAGTATTTGACAGTTCTATTTGACTCTCAGATTTGAAGTGCAGGCACCAAATTGACTTTTTAGCAACTAAAGAATTTGAAATTTTAAAACTGCTATGTCAAAGCAGTTTTTGATTGTTCTATTTGACTCTCAGATATGAAGTGCAGGCACCAAATTAACTTTTTTGCACCTAAAGAATTCGAATTTTTAAAACTGCAATGTAAGCACAATATTTTACGGTTCTTTTTGACTCTCAGATATGAAGTGCAGGCACCAAATTTACTTTTTAGCACCTAAATAATTAGAATTGTTAAAACGGCACTGTAAGCACAGTATTTGACGGTTCTATTTGACTCTCAGATATGAAGTGCAGGCACCAAATTTACTTTTTAGCACCTAAAGAATTAGAATTGTTAAAACTGCGCTGTAAGCACAATATTTGACAGTTCTATTTGACTCTCAGATTTGAAGTGCAGGCACCAAATTGACTTTTTAGCACCTAAAGAATTAGAATTTTTAAAACTGCTATGTCAAAGCAGTTTTTGACGGTTCTATTTGACTCTCATATATCATGTGCAGGCACCAAATTGACGTTTTAGTACCTAAATAATTACAATTGTTAAAACTGCTATGTAAGCACAATATTTGATGGTTCTATTTGACTCTCAGATATCAAGTGCAGTCACCAAATTTACTTTTTAGCACCTAAATAATTAGAATTGTTAAAACGGCACTGTAAGCACAGTATTTGACGGTTCTATTTGACTCTCAGATATGAAGTGCAGGCACCAAATTTACTTTTTAGCAGCTAGAGAATTTGAATGTTTAAAACTGTGCTGTAAGCACTGTATTTGACGGTTCTATTTGACTCTCAGATATGAAGTGCAGGCACCAAATTTACTTTTAAGCACCTAAAGAATTAGAATTGTTAAATCTGAAATGTAAGCACAGTATTTGACGTTTCTATTTGACTCTCAGATATGACGTGCAGGCACCAAATTAACTTTTTTGCACCTAAAGAATCAGAATTTTTAAAACTGCAATGTAAGCACAATATTTTACGGTTCTTTTTGACTCTCAGATATGAAGTGAAGGCACCAAATTTACTTTTTAGCACCTAAAGAATTTGAATTTTTAAAACTGCTATGTAAGCACAATATTTGATGGTTTAACTTTAATCTCAGATATGAAGTGCAGGCACCAAATTGACTTTTTTGCACCTAAAGAATTAGAATTTTTAAAACTGCAATGTAAGCACAATATTTTACGGTTCTTTTTGACTCTCAGATATGAAGTTAAGGCACCAAATTTACTTTTTAGCACCTAAAGAACTTGAATTTTTAAAACTGCTATGTAAGCACAATATTTGATTGTTTAACTTTAATCTCAGATATGAAGTGCAGGCACCAAATTGACATTTTAGCACCTAAAGAATTAGAAATGTTAAAACTGCACTGTAAGCACAGTATTTGACGGTTCTATTTGACTCTCAGATATGAAGTGCAGGCACCAAATTGACTTTTTAGCACCTAAAGAATTAGAATTGTTAAAACTGCGCTGTAAGCACAGTATTTGACAGTTCTGTTTGACTCTCAGATTTGAAGTGCAGGCACCAAATTGACTTTTTAGCACCTAAAGAATTAGAATTTTTAAAACTGCTATGTCAAAGCAGTTTTTGACGGTTCTATTTGACTCTCAGATATCATGTGCAGGCACCAAATTGACTTTTTAGTACCTAAAGAATTAGAATTTTTAAAACTGAAATGTAAGCACATTATTTGACGGTTCTATTTGATTTTCAGATATGAAGTGCAGGCACCAAATTGACTATTTAGCACCTAAAGAATTTGAATTTTTAAAAGTGAAATATAAGCACAGTATTTGACAGTTCTATTTGACTCTCAGATTTGAAGTGCAGGCACCAAATTAACTTTTTTGCACCTAAAGAATCAGAATTTTTAAAACTGCAATGTAAGCACAATATTTTACGGTTCTTTTTGACTCTCAGATATGAAGTGAAGGCACCAAATTTACTTTTTAGCACCTAAAGAATTAGAATTTTTAAAACTGCAATGTAAGCACAATATTTTACGGTTCTTTTTGACTCTCAGATATGAAGTAGAGGCACCAAATTTACTTTTTAGCACCTAAATAATTAGAATTGTTAAAACGGCACTGTAAGCACAGTATTTGACGGTTCTATTTGACTCTCAGATATGAAGTGCAGGCACCAAATTTACTTTTTAGCACCTAAAGAATTAGAATTGTTAAAACTGCGCTGTAAGCACAATATTTGACAGTTCTATTTGACTCTCAGATTTGAAGTGCAGGCACCAAATTGACTTTTTAGCACATATAAAGAATTAGAATTTTTAAAACTGCTATGTCAAAGCAGTTTTGAACGGTTCTATTTGACTCTCATATATCATGTGCATGCACCAAATTGACTTTTTAGTACCTAAAGAATTAGAATTTTTAAAACTGAAATGTAAGCACATTATTTGACGGTTCTATTTGATTTTCAGATATGAAGTGCAGGCACCAAATTGACTATTTAGCACCTAAAGAATTAGAATTTTTAAAAGTTAAAATAAGCACAGTATTTGACAGTTCTATTTGACTCTCAGATATGAAGTGCAGGCACCAAATTTACTTTTTAGCAGCTAAAGAATTTGAATGTTTAAAACTGTGCTGTAAGCACAGTATATGACAGTTCTATTTGGCTCTCAGATTTGAAGTGCAGGCACCAAATTGACTTTTTAGCAACTAAAGAATTTGAAATTTTAAAACTGCTATGTCAAAGCAGTTTTTGATTGTTCTATTTGACTCTCAGATATGAAGTGCAGGCACCAAATTAACTTTTTTGCACCTAAAGAATTCGAATTTTTAAAACTGCAATGTAAGCACAATATTTTACGGTTCTTTTTGACTCTCAGATATGAAGTGCAGGCACCAAATTTACTTTTTAGCACCTAAATAATTAGAATTGTTAAAACGGCACTGTAAGCACAGTATTTGACGGTTCTATTTGACTCTCAGATATGAAGTGCAGGCACCAAATTTACTTTTTAGCACCTAAAGAATTAGAATTGTTAAAACTGCGCTGTAAGCACAATATTTGACAGTTCTATTTGACTCTCAGATTTGAAGTGCAGGCACCAAATTGACTTTTTAGCACCTAAAGAATTAGAATTTTTAAAACTGCTATGTCAAAGCAGTTTTTGACGGTTCTATTTGACTCTCATATATCATGTGCAGGCACCAAATTGACGTTTTAGTACCTAAAGAATTAGAAATGTTAAAACTGCACTGTAAGCACAGTATTTGACGGTTCTATTTGACTTTCAGATATGAAGTGCAGGCACCAAATTTACTTTTTAGCACCTATAGAATTAGAATTGTTAAAACTGCGCTGTAAGCACAGTATTTGACAGTTCTGTTTGACTCTCAGATTTGAAGTGCAGGCACCAAATTGACTTTTTAGCACCTAAATAATTAGAATTGTTAAAACTGCTATGTAAGCACAATATTTGATGGTTCTATTTGACTCTCAGATATCAAGTGCAGTCACCAAATTTACTTTTTAGCACCTAAATAATTAGAATTGTTAAAACGGCACTGTAAGCACAGTATTTGACGGTTCTATTTGACTCTCAGATATGAAGTGCAGGCACCAAATTTACTTTTTAGCAGCTAGAGAATTTGAATGTTTAAAACTGTGCTGTAAGCACTGTATTTGACGGTTCTATTTGACTCTCAGATATGAAGTGCAGGAACCAAATTGACATTTAGCAGCTAGAGAATTTGAATTTTTAAAACTGCTATGTAAGCACAATATTTGATGGTCCTATATGACTCTCAGATATCAAGTGCAGGCACCAAATTTACTTTTTAGCAACTAAAGAATTAGAATTGTTAAATCTGAAATGTAAGCACAGTATTTGACGGTTCTATTTGACTCTCAGATATGAAGTGCAGGAACCAAATTGACATTTAGCAGCTAGAGAATTTGAATTTTTAAAACTGCTATGTAAGCACAATATTTGATGGTCCTATATGACTCTCAGATATCAAGTGCAGGCACCAAATTTACTTTTTAGCAACTAAAGAATTAGAATTGTTAAATCTGAAATGTAAGCACAGTATTTGACGGTTCTATTTGACTCTCAGATATGAAGTGCAGGCACCAAATTGACATTTAGCACCTAGAGAAATTGAATTTTTAAAACTGCTATGTAAGCACAATATTTGATGGTCCTATTTGACTCTCAGATATCAAGTGCAGGCACCAAATTTACTTTTTAGCACCTAAAGAATTAGAATTGTTAAAACTGCACAATAAGCACAGTATTTGATGGTTCTATTTGACTCTCAGATATGAAGTGCAGGCACCAAATTTACTTTTAAGCACCTAAAGAATTAGAATTGTTAAATCTGAAATGTAAGCACAGTATTTGACGTTTCTATTTGACTCTCAGATATGACGTGCAGGCACCAAATTAACTTTTTTGCACCTAAAGAATCAGAATTTTTAAAACTGCAATGTAAGCACAATATTTTACGGTTCTTTTTGACTCTCAGATATGAAGTGAAGGCACCAAATTTACTTTTTAGCACCTAAAGAATTTGAATTTTTAAAACTGCTATGTAAGCACAATATTTGATGGTTTAACTTTAATCTCAGATATGAAGTGCAGGCACCAAATTGACTTTTTTGCACCTAAAGAATTAGAATTTTTAAAACTGCAATGTAAGCACAATATTTTACGGTTCTTTTTGACTCTCAGATATGAAGTTAAGGCACCAAATTTACTTTTTAGCACCTAAAGAACTTGAATTTTTAAAACTGCTATGTAAGCACAATATTTGATTGTTTAACTTTAATCTCAGATATGAAGTGCAGGCACCAAATTGACATTTTAGCACCTAAAGAATTAGAAATGTTAAAACTGCACTGTAAGCACAGTATTTGACGGTTCTATTTGACTCTCAGATATGAAGTGCAGGCACCAAATTTACTTTTTAGCACCTAAAGAATTAGAATTGTTAAAACTGCGCTGTAAGCACAGTATTTGACAGTTCTGTTTGACTCTCAGATTTGAAGTGCAGGCACCAAATTGACTTTTTAGCACCTAAAGAATTAGAATTTTTAAAACTGCTATGTCAAAGCAGTTTTTGACGGTTCTATTTGACTCTCAGATATCATGTGCAGGCACCAAATTGACTTTTTAGTACCTAAAGAATTAGAATTTTTAAAACTGAAATGTAAGCACATTATTTGACGGTTCTATTTGATTTTCAGATATGAAGTGCAGGCACCAAATTGACTATTTAGCACCTAAAGAATTTGAATTTTTAAAAGTGAAATATAAGCACAGTATTTGACAGTTCTATTTGACTCTCAGATTTGAAGTGCAGGCACCAAATTAACTTTTTTGCACCTAAAGAATCAGAATTTTTAAAACTGCAATGTAAGCACAATATTTTACGGTTCTTTTTGACTCTCAGATATGAAGTGAAGGCACCAAATTTACTTTTTAGCACCTAAAGAATTAGAATTTTTAAAACTGCAATGTAAGCACAATATTTTACGGTTCTTTTTGACTCTCAGATATGAAGTAGAGGCACCAAATTTACTTTTTAGCACCTAAATAATTAGAATTGTTAAAACGGCACTGTAAGCACAGTATTTGACGGTTCTATTTGACTCTCAGATATGAAGTGCAGGCACCAAATTTACTTTTTAGCACCTAAAGAATTAGAATTGTTAAAACTGCGCTGTAAGCACAATATTTGACAGTTCTATTTGACTCTCAGATTTGAAGTGCAGGCACCAAATTGACTTTTTAGCACATATAAAGAATTAGAATTTTTAAAACTGCTATGTCAAAGCAGTTTTGAACGGTTCTATTTGACTCTCATATATCATGTGCATGCACCAAATTGACTTTTTAGTACCTAAAGAATTAGAATTTTTAAAACTGAAATGTAAGCACATTATTTGACGGTTCTATTTGATTTTCAGATATGAAGTGCAGGCACCAAATTTACTATTTAGCACCTAAAGAATTTGAATTTTTAAAAGTTAAAATAAGCACAGTATTTGACAGTTCTATTTGACTCTCAGATATGAAGTGCAGGCACCAAATTTACTTTTTAGCAGCTAAAGAATTTGAATGTTTAAAACTGTGCTGTAAGCACAGTATATGACAGTTCTATTTGGCTCTCAGATTTGAAGTGCGGGCACCAAATTGACTTTTTAGCAACTAAAGAATTTGAAATTTTAAAACTGCTATGTCAAAGCAGTTTTTGATTGTTCTATTTGACTCTCAGATATGAAGTGCAGGCACCAAATTAACTTTTTTGCACCTAAAGAATTCGAATTTTTAAAACTGCAATGTAAGCACAATATTTTACGGTTCTTTTTGACTCTCAGATATGAAGTGCAGGCACCAAATTTACTTTTTAGCACCTAAATAATTAGAATTGTTAAAACGGCACTGTAAGCACAGTATTTGACGGTTCTATTTGACTCTCAGATATGAAGTGCAGGCACCAAATTTACTTTTTAGCACCTAAAGAATTAGAATTGTTAAAACTGCGCTGTAAGCACAATATTTGACAGTTCTATTTGACTCTCAGATTTGAAGTGCAGGCACCAAATTGACTTTTTAGCACCTAAAGAATTAGAATTTTTAAAACTGCTATGTCAAAGCAGTTTTTGACGGTTCTATTTGACTCTCATATATCATGTGCAGGCACCAAATTGACGTTTTAGTACCTAAAGAATTAGAAATGTTAAAACTGCACTGTAAGCACAGTATTTGACGGTTCTATTTGACTCTCAGATATGAAGTGCAGGCACCAAATTTACTTTTTAGCACCTAAAGAATTAGAATTGTTAAAACTGCGCTGTAAGCACAGTATTTGACAGTTCTGTTTGACTCTCAGATTTGAAGTGCAGGCACCAAATTTACTTTTTAGCAGCTAGAGAATTTGAATGTTTAAAACTGTGCTGTAAGCACTGTATTTGACGGTTCTATTTGACTCTCAGATATGAAGTGCAGGAACCAAATTGACATTTAGCAGCTAGAGAATTTGAATTTTTAAAATTGCTATGTAAGCACAATATTTGATGGTCCTATATGACTCTCAGATATCAAGTGCAGGCACCAAATTTACTTTTTAGCACCTAAATAATTAGAATTGTTAAAACGGCACTGTAAGCACAGTATTTGATGGTTCTATTTGACTCTCAGATATGAAGTGCAGGCACCAAATTTACTTTTTAGCACCTAAAGAATTAGAATTGTTAAAACTGCGCTGTAAGCACAATATTTGACAGTTCTATTTGACTCTCAGATTTGAAGTGCAGGCACCAAATTGACTTTTTAGCACCTAAAGAATTAGAATTTTTAAAACTGCTATGTCAAAGCAGTTTTTGACGGTTCTATTTGACTCTCATATATCATGTGCAGGCACCAAATTGACGTTTTAGTACCTAAAGAATTAGAAATGTTAAAACTGCACTGTAAGCACAGTATTTGACGGTTCTATTTGACTCTCAGATATGAAGTGCAGGCACCAAATTTACTTTTTAGCACCTAAAGAATTAGAATTGTTAAAACTGCGCTGTAAGCACAGTATTTGACAGTTCTGTTTGACTCTCAGATTTGAAGTGCAGGCACCAAATTGACTTTTTAGCACCTAAATAATTAGAATTGTTAAAACTGCTATGTAAGCACAATATTTGATGGTTCTATTTGACTCTCAGATATCAAGTGCAGTCACCAAATTTACTTTTTAGCACCTAAATAATTAGAATTGTTAAAACGGCACTGTAAGCACAGTATTTGACGGTTCTATTTGACTCTCAGATATGAAGTGCAGGCACCAAATTTACTTTTTAGCAGCTAGAGAATTTGAATGTTTAAAACTGTGCTGTAAGCACTGTATTTGACGGTTCTATTTGACTCTCAGATATGAAGTGCAGGAACCAAATTGACATTTAGCAGCTAGAGAATTTGAATTTTTAAAATTGCTATGTAAGCACAATATTTGATGGTCCTATATGACTCTCAGATATCAAGTGCAGGCACCAAATTTACTTTTTAGCAACTAAAGAATTAGAATTGTTAAATCTGAAATGTAAGCACAGTATTTGACGGTTCTATTTGACTCTCAGATATGAAGTGCAGGAACCAAATTGACATTTAGCAGCTAGAGAATTTGAATTTTTAAAACTGCTATGTAAGCACAATATTTGATGGTCCTATTTGACTCTCAGATATCAAGTGCAGGCACCAAATTTACTTTTTAGCAACTAAAGAATTAGAATTGTTAAATCTGAAATGTAAGCACAGTATTTGACGGTTCTATTTGACTCTCAGATATGAAGTGCAGGCACCAAATTGACATTTAGCACCTAGAGAAATTGAATTTTTAAAACTGCTATGTAAGCACAATATTTGATGGTCCTATTTGACTCTCAGATATCAAGTGCAGGCACCAAATTTACTTTTTAGCACCTAAAGAATTAGAATTGTTAAAACTGCACAATAAGCACAGTATTTGATGGTTCTATTTGACTCTCAGATATGAAGTGCAGGCACCAAATTTACTTTTAAGCACCTAAAGAATTAGAATTGTTAAATCTGAAATGTAAGCACAGTATTTGACGTTTCTATTTGACTCTCAGATATGACGTGCAGGCACCAAATTAACTTTTTTGCACCTAAAGAATCAGAATTTTTAAAACTGCAATGTAAGCACAATATTTTACGGTTCTTTTTGACTCTCAGATATGAAGTGAAGGCACCAAATTTACTTTTTAGCACCTAAAGAATTTGAATTTTTAAAACTGCTATGTAAGCACAATATTTGATGGTTTAACTTTAATCTCAGATATGAAGTGCAGGCACCAAATTGACTTTTTTGCACCTAAAGAATTAGAATTTTTAAAACTGCAATGTAAGCACAATATTTTACGGTTCTTTTTGACTCTCAGATATGAAGTTAAGGCACCAAATTTACTTTTTAGCACCTAAAGAACTTGAATTTTTAAAACTGCTATGTAAGCACAATATTTGATTGTTTAACTTTAATCTCAGATATGAAGTGCAGGCACCAAATTGACATTTTAGCACCTAAAGAATTAGAAATGTTAAAACTGCACTGTAAGCACAGTATTTGACGGTTCTATTTGACTCTCAGATATGAAGTGCAGGCACCAAATTTACTTTTTAGCACCTAAAGAATTAGAATTGTTAAAACTGCGCTGTAAGCACAGTATTTGACAGTTCTGTTTGACTCTCAGATTTGAAGTGCAGGCACCAAATTGACTTTTTAGCACCTAAAGAATTAGAATTTTTAAAACTGCTATGTCAAAGCAGTTTTTGACGGTTCTATTTGACTCTCAGATATCATGTGCAGGCACCAAATTGACTTTTTAGTACCTAAAGAATTAGAATTTTTTAAACTGAAATGTAAGCACATTATTTGACGGTTCTATTTGATTTTCAGATATGAAGTGCAGGCACCAAATTGACTATTTAGCACCTAAAGAATTTGAATTTTTAAAAGTGAAATATAAGCACAGTATTTGACAGTTCTATTTGACTCTCAGATTTGAAGTGCAGGCACCAAATTAACTTTTTAGCAGCTAAAGAATTTGAATGTTTAAAACTGTGCTGTAAGCACTGTATTTGACGGTTCTATTTGACTCTCAGATATGAAGTGCAGGCACCAAATTGACTTTTTAGCAACTAAAGAATTTGAAATTTTAAAACTGCTATGTCAAAGCAGTTTTGACGGTTCTATTTGACTCTCAAATATGAAGTGCAGGCACCAAATTAACTTTTTTGCACCTAAAGAATTAGAATTTTTAAAACTGCAATGTAAGCACAATATTTTACGGTTCTTTTTGACTCTCAGATATGAAGTGCAGGCACCAAATTTACTTTTTAGCACCTAAATAATTAGAATTGTTAAAACGGCACTGTAAGCACAGTATTTGACGGTTCTATTTGACTCTCAGATATGAAGTGCAGGCACCAAATTTACTTTTTAGCACCTAAAGAATTAGAATTGTTAAAACTGCGCTGTAATCACAATATTTGACAGTTCTATTTGACTCTCAGATTTGAAGTGCAGGCACCAAATTGACTTTTTAGCACATATAAAGAATTAGAATTTTTAAAACTGCTATGTCAAAGCAGTTTTGAACGGTTCTATTTGACTCTCATATATCATGTGCATGCACCAAATTGACTTTTTAGTACCTAAAGAATTAGAATTTTTAAAACTGAAATGTAAGCACATTATTTGACGGTTCTATTTGATTTTCAGATATGAAGTGCAGGCACCAAATTGACTATTTAGCACCTAAAGAATTTGAATTTTTAAAAGTGAAAATAAGCACAGTATTTGACAGTTCTATTTGACTCTCAGATATGAAGTGCAGGCACCAAATTTACTTTTTAGCAGCTAAAGAATTTGAATGTTTAAAACTGTGCTGTAAGCACAGTATTTGACAGTTCTATTTGGCTCTCAGATTTGAAGTGCAGGCACCAAATTGACTTTTTAGCAACTAAAGAATTTGAAATTTTAAAACTGCTATGTCAAAGCAGTTTTTGATTGTTCTATTTGACTCTCAGATATGATGTGCAGGCACCAAATTAACTTTTTTGCACCTAAAGAATTCGAATTTTTAAAACTGCAATGTAAGCACAATATTTTACGGTTCTTTTTGACTCTCAGATATGAAGTGCAGGCACCAAATTTACTTTTTAGCACCTAAATAATTAGAATTGTTAAAACGGCACTGTAAGCACAGTATTTGACGGTTCTATTTGACTCTCAGATATGAAGTGCAGGCACCAAATTTACTTTTTAGCACCTAAAGAATTAGAATTGTTAAAACTGCGCTGTAAGCACAATATTTGACAGTTCTATTTGACTCTCAGATTTGAAGTGCAGGCACCAAATTGACTTTTTAGCACCTAAAGAATTAGAATTTTTAAAACTGCTATGTCAAAGCAGTTTTTGACGGTTCTATTTGACTCTCATATATCATGTGCAGGCACCAAATTGACGTTTTAGTACCTAAAGAATTAGAAATGTTAAAACTGCACTGTAAGCACAGTATTTGACGGTTCTATTTGACTCTCAGATATGAAGTGCAGGCACCAAATTGACTTTTTAGCACCTAAATAATTAGAATTGTTAAAACTGCTATGTAAGCACAATATTTGATGGTTCTATTTGACTCTCAGATATCAAGTGCAGTCACCAAATTTACTTTTTAGCACCTAAATAATTAGAATTGTTAAAACGGCACTGTAAGCACAGTATTTGACGGTTCTATTTGACTCTCAGATATGAAGTGCAGGCACCAAATTTACTTTTTAGCAGCTAGAGAATTTGAATGTTTAAAACTGTGCTGTAAGCACTGTATTTGACGGTTCTATTTGACTCTCAGATATGAAGTGCAGGAACCAAATTGACATTTAGCAGCTAGAGAATTTAAATTTTTAAAACTGCTATGTAAGCACAATATTTGATGGTCCTATATGACTCTCAGATATCAAGTGCAGGCACCAAATTTACTTTTTAGCAACTAAAGAATTAGAATTGTTAAATCTGAAATGTAAGCACAGTATTTGACGGTTCTATTTGACTCTCAGATATGAAGTGCAGGAACCAAATTGACATTTAGCAGCTAGAGAATTTGAATTTTTAAAACTGCTATGTAAGCACAATATTTGATGGTCCTATATGACTCTCAGATATCAAGTGCAGGCACCAAATTTACTTTTTAGCAACTAAAGAATTAGAATTGTTAAATCTGAAATGTAAGCACAGTATTTGACGGTTCTATTTGACTCTCAGATATGAAGTGCAGGCACCAAATTGACATTTAGCACCTAGAGAAATTGAATTTTTAAAACTGCTATGTAAGCACAATATTTGATGGTCCTATTTGACTCTCAGATATCAAGTGCAGGCACCAAATTTACTTTTTAGCACCTAAAGAATTAGAATTGTTAAAACTGCACAATAAGCACAGTATTTGATGGTTCTATTTGACTCTCAGATATGAAGTGCAGGCACCAAATTTACTTTTAAGCACCTAAAGAATTAGAATTGTTAAATCTGAAATGTAAGCACAGTATTTGACGTTTCTATTTGACTCTCAGATATGACGTGCAGGCACCAAATTAACTTTTTTGCACCTAAAGAATCAGAATTTTTAAAACTTAAATGTAAGCACAATATTTTACGGTTCTTTTTGACTCTCAGATATGAAGTGAAGGCACCAAATTTACTTTTTAGCACCTAAAGAATTTGAATTTTTAAAACTGCTATGTAAGCACAATATTTGATGGTTTAACTTTAATCTCAGATATGAAGTGCAGGCACCAAATTGACTTTTTTGCACCTAAAGAATTAGAATTTTTAAAACTGCAATGTAAGCACAATATTTTACGGTTCTTTTTGACTCTCAGATATGAAGTTAAGGCACCAAATTTACTTTTTAGCACCTAAAGAACTTGAATTTTTAAAACTGCTATGTAAGCACAATATTTGATTGTTTAACTTTAATCTCAGATATGAAGTGCAGGCACCAAATTGACATTTTAGCACCTAAAGAATTAGAAATGTTAAAACTGCACTGTAAGCACAGTATTTGACGGTTCTATTTGACTCTCAGATATGAAGTGCAGGCACCAAATGTACTTTTTAGCACCTAAAGAATTAGAATTGTTAAAACTGCGCTGTAAGCACAGTATTTGACAGTTCTGTTTGACTCTCAGATTTGAAGTGCAGGCACCAAATTGACTTTTTAGCACCTAAAGAATTAGAATTTTTAAAACTGTTATGTCAAAGCAGTTTTTGACGGTTCTATTTGACTCTCAGATATCATGTGCAGGCACCAAATTGACTTTTTAGTACCTAAAGAATTAGAATTTTTTAAACTGAAATGTAAGCACATTATTTGACGGTTCTATTTGATTTTCAGATATGAAGTGCAGGCACCAAATTGACTATTTAGCACCTAAAGAATTTGAATTTTTAAAAGTGAAATATAAGCACAGTATTTGACAGTTCTATTTGACTCTCAGATTTGAAGTGCAGGCACCAAATTAACTTTTTAGCAGCTAAAGAATTTGAATGTTTAAAACTGTGCTGTAAGCACTGTATTTGACGGTTCTATTTGACTCTCAGATATGAAGTGCAGGCACCAAATTGACTTTTTAGCAACTAAAGAATTTGAAATTTTAAAACTGCTATGTCAAAGCAGTTTTGACGGTTCTATTTGACTCTCAAATATAAAGTGCAGGCACCAAATTAACTTTTTTGCACCTAAAGAATTAGAATTTTTAAAACTGCAATGTAAGCACAATATTTTACGGTTCTTTTTGACTCTCAGATATGAAGTGCAGGCACCAAATTTACTTTTTAGCACCTAAATAATTAGAATTGTTAAAACGGCACTGTAAGCACAGTATTTGACGGTTCTATTTGACTCTCAGATATGAAGTGCAGGCACCAAATTTACTTTTTAGCACCTAAAGAATTAGAATTGTTAAAACTGCGCTGTAAGCACAATATTTGACAGTTCTATTTGACTCTCAGATTTGAAGTGCAGGCACCAAATTGACTTTTTAGCACATATAAAGAATTAGAATTTTTAAAACTGCTATGTCAAAGCAGTTTTGAACGGTTCTATTTGACTCTCATATATCATGTGCATGCACCAAATTGACTTTTTAGTACCTAAAGAATTAGAATTTTTAAAACTGAAATGTAAGCACATTATTTGACGGTTCTATTTGATTTTCAGATATGAAGTGCAGGCACCAAATTGACTATTTAGCACCTAAAGAATTTGAATTTTTAAAAGTGAAAATAAGCACAGTATTTGACAGTTCTATTTGACTCTCAGATATGAAGTGCAGGCACCAAATTTACTTTTTAGCAGCTAAAGAATTTGAATGTTTAAAACTGTGCTGTAAGCACAGTATTTGACAGTTCTATTTGGCTCTCAGATTTGAAGTGCAGGCACCAAATTGACTTTTTAGCAACTAAAGAATTTGAAATTTTAAAACTGCTATGTCAAAGCAGTTTTTGATTGTTCTATTTGACTCTCAGATATGATGTGCAGGCACCAAATTAACTTTTTTGCACCTAAAGAATTCGAATTTTTAAAACTGCAATGTAAGCACAATATTTTACGGTTCTTTTTGACTCTCAGATATGAAGTGCAGGCACCAAATTTACTTTTTAGCACCTAAATAATTAGAATTGTTAAAACGGCACTGTAAGCACAGTATTTGACGGTTCTATTTGACTCTCAGATATGAAGTGCAGGCACCAAATTTACTTTTTAGCACCTAAAGAATTAGAATTGTTAAAACTGCGCTGTAAGCACAATATTTGACAGTTCTATTTGACTCTCAGATTTGAAGTGCAGGCACCAAATTGACTTTTTAGCACCTAAAGAATTAGAATTTTTAAAACTGCTATGTCAAAGCAGTTTTTGACGGTTCTATTTGACTCTCATATATCATGTGCAGGCACCAAATTGACGTTTTAGTACCTAAATAATTAGAATTGTTAAAACTGCTATGTAAGCACAATATATGATGGTTCTATTTGACTCTCAGATATCAAGTGCAGTCACCAAATTTACTTTTTAGCACCTAAATAATTAGAATTGTTAAAACGGCACTGTAAGCACAGTATTTGACGGTTCTATTTGACTCTCAGATATGAAGTGCAGGCACCAAATTTACTTTTTAGCAGCTAGAGAATTTGAATGTTTAAAACTGTGCTGTAAGCACTGTATTTGACGGTTCTATTTGACTCTCAGATATGAAGTGCAGGAACCAAATTAACATTTAGCAGCTAGAGAATTTGAATTTTTAAAACTGCTATGTAAGCACAATATTTGATGGTCCTATATGACTGTCAGATATCAAGTGCAGGCACCAAATTTACTTTTTAGCAACTAAAGAATTAGAATTGTTAAATCTGAAATGTAAGCACAGTATTTGACGGTTCTATTTGACTCTCAGATATGAAGTGCAGGAACCAAATTGACATTTAGCAGCTAGAGAATTTGAATTTTTAAAACTGCTATGTAAGCACAATATTTGATGGTCCTATATGACTCTCAGATATCAAGTGCAGGCACCAAATTTACTTTTTAGCAACTAAAGAATTAGAATTGTTAAATCTGAAATGTAAGCACAGTATTTGACGGTTCTATTTGACTCTCAGATATGAAGTGCAGGCACCAAATTGACATTTAGCACCTAGAGAAATTGAATTTTTAAAACTGCTATGTAAGCACAATATTTGATGGTCCTATTTGACTCTCAGATATCAAGTGCAGGCACCAAATTTACTTTTTAGCACCTAAAGAATTAGAATTGTTAAAACTGCACAATAAGCACAGTATTTGATGGTTCTATTTGACTCTCAGATATGAAGTGCAGGCACCAAATTTACTTTTAAGCACCTAAAGAATTCGAATTGTTAAATCTGAAATGTAAGCACAGTATTTGACGTTTCTATTTGACTCTCAGATATGACGTGCAGGCACCAAATTAACTTTTTTGCACCTAAAGAATCAGAATTTTTAAAACTGCAATGTAAGCACAATATTTTACGGTTCTTTTTGACTCTCAGATATGAAGTGAAGGCACCAAATTTACTTTTTAGCACCTAAAGAATTTGAATTTTTAAAACTGCTATGTAAGCACAATATTTGATGGTTTAACTTTAATCTCAGATATGAAGTGCAGGCACCAAATTGACTTTTTTGCACCTAAAGAATTAGAATTTTTAAAACTGCAATGTAAGCACAATATTTTACGGTTCTTTTTGACTCTCAGATATGAAGTTAAGGCACCAAATTTACTTTTTAGCACCTAAAGAACTTGAATTTTTAAAACTGCTATGTAAGCACAATATTTGATTGTTTAACTTTAATCTCAGATATGAAGTGCAGGCACCAAATTGACATTTTAGCACCTAAAGAATTAGAAATGTTAAAACTGCACTGTAAGCACAGTATTTGACGGTTCTATTTGACTCTCAGATATGAAGTGCAGGCACCAAATTGACTTTTTAGCAACTAAAGAATTTGAAATTTTAAAACTGCTATGTCAAAGCAGTTTTGACGGTTCTATTTGACTCTCAAATATGAAGTGCAGGCACCAAATTAACTTTTTTGCACCTAAAGAATTAGAATTTTTAAAACTGCAATGTAAGCACAATATTTTACGGTTCTTTTTGACTCTCAGATATGAAGTGCAGGCACCAAATTTACTTTTTAGCACCTAAACAATTAGAATTGTTAAAACGGCACTGTAAGCACAGTATTTGACGGTTCTATTTGACTCTCAGATATGAAGTGCAGGCACCAAATTTACTTTTTAGCACCTAAAGAATTAGAATTGTTAAAACTGCGCTGTAAGCACAATATTTGACAGTTCTATTTGACTCTCAGATTTGAAGTGCAGGCACCAAATTGACTTTTTAGCACATATAAAGAATTAGAATTTTTAAAACTGCTATGTCAAAGCAGTTTTGAACGGTTCTATTTGACTCTCATATATCATGTGCATGCACCAAATTGACTTTTTAGTACCTAAAGAATTAGAATTTTTAAAACTGAAATGTAAGCACATTATTTGACGGTTCTATTTGATTTTCAGATATGAAGTGCAGGCACCAAATTGACTATTTAGCACCTAAAGAATTTGAATTTTTAAAAGTGAAAATAAGCACAGTATTTGACAGTTCTATTTGACTCTCAGATATGAAGTGCAGGCACCAAATTTACTTTTTAGCAGCTTAAGAATTTGAATGTTTAAAACTGTGCTGTAAGCACAGTATTTGACAGTTCTATTTGGCTCTCAGATTTGAAGTGCAGGCACCAAATTGACTTTTTAGCAACTAAAGAATTTGAAATTTTAAAACTGCTATGTCAAAGCAGTTTTTGATTGTTCTATTTGACTCTCAGATATGAAGTGCAGGCACCAAATTAACTTTTTTGCACCTAAAGAATTCGAATTTTTAAAACTGCAATGTAAGCACAATATTTTACGGTTCTTTTTGACTCTCAGATATGAAGTGCAGGCACCAAATTTACTTTTTAGCACCTAAATAATTAGAATTGTTAAAACGGCACTGTAAGCACAGTATTTGACGGTTCTATTTGACTCTCAGATATGAAGTGCAGGCACCAAATTTACTTTTTAGCACCTAAAGAATTAGAATTGTTAAAACTGCGCTGTAAGCACAATATTTGACAGTTCTATTTGACTCTCAGATTTGAAGTGCAGGCACCAAATTGACTTTTTAGCACCTAAAGAATTAGAATTTTTAAAACTGCTATGTCAAAGCAGTTTTTGACGGTTCTATTTGACTCTCATATATCATGTGCAGGCACCAAATTGACGTTTTAGTACCTAAATAATTAGAATTGTTAAAACTGCTATGTAAGCACAATATTTGATGGTTCTATTTGACTCTCAGATATCAAGTGCAGTCACCAAATTTACTTTTTAGCACCTAAATAATTAGAATTGTTAAAACGGCACTGTAAGCACAGTATTTGACGGTTCTATTTGACTCTCAGATATGAAGTGCAGGCACCAAATTTACTTTTTAGCACCTAAATAATTAGAATTGTTAAAACGGCACTGTAAGCACAGTATTTGACGGTTCTATTTGACTCTCAGATATGAAGTGCAGTCACCAAATTTACTTTTTAGCACCTAAATAATTAGAATTGTTAAAACGGCACTGTAAGCACAGTATTTGACGGTTCTATTTGACTCTCAGATATGAAGTGCAGGCACCAAATTTACTTTTTAGCAGCTAGAGAATTTGAATGTTTAAAACTGTGCTGTAAGCACTGTATTTGACGGTTCTATTTGACTCTCAGATATGAAGTGCAGGAACCAAATTGACATTTAGCAGCTAGAGAATTTGAATTTTTAAAACTGCTATGTAAGCACAATATTTGATGGTCCTATATGACTCTCAGATATCAAGTGCAGGCACCAAATTTACTTTTTAGCAACTAAAGAATTAGAATTGTTAAATCTGAAATGTAAGCACAGTATTTGACGGTTCTATTTGACTCTCAGATATGAAGTGCAGGAACCAAATTGACATTTAGCAGCTAGAGAATTTGAATTTTTAAAACTGCTATGTAAGCACAATATTTGATGGTCCTATATGACTCTCAGATATCAAGTGCAGGCACCAAATTTACTTTTTAGCAACTAAAGAATTAGAATTGTTAAATCTGAAATGTAAGCACAGTATTTGACGGTTCTATTTGACTCTCAGATATGAAGTGCAGGCACCAAATTGACATTTAGCACCTAGAGAAATTGAATTTTTAAAACTGCTATGTAAGCACAATATTTGATGGTCCTATTTGACTCTCAGATATCAAGTGCAGGCACCAAATTTACTTTTTAGCACCTAAAGAATTAGAATTGTTAAAACTGCACAATAAGCACAGTATTTGATGGTTCTATTTGACTCTCAGATATGAAGTGCAGGCACCAAATTTACTTTTAAGCACCTAAAGAATTAGAATTGTTAAATCTGAAATGTAAGCACAGTATTTGACGTTTCTATTTGACTCTCAGATATGACGTGCAGGCACCAAATTAACTTTTTTGCACCTAAAGAATCAGAATTTTTAAAACTGCAATGTAAGCACAATATTTTACGGTTCTTTTTGACTCTCAGATATGAAGTGAAGGCACCAAATTTACTTTTTAGCACCTAAAGAATTTGAATTTTTAAAACTGCTATGTAAGCACAATATTTGATGGTTTAACTTTAATCTCAGATATGAAGTGCAGGCACCAAATTGACTTTTTTGCACCTAAAGAATTAGAATTTTTAAAACTGCAATGTAAGCACAATATTTTACGGTTCTTTTTGACTCTCAGATATGAAGTTAAGGCACCAAATTTACTTTTTAGCACCTAAAGAACTTGATTTTTTAAAACTGCTATGTAAGCACAATATTTGATTGTTTAACTTTAATCTCAGATATGAAGTGCAGGCACCAAATTGACTTTTTAGCACCTAAAGAATTAGAAATGTTAAAACTGCACTGTAAGCACAGTATTTGACGGTTCTATTTGACTCTCAGATATGAAGTGCAGGCACCAAATTTACTTTTTAGCACCTAAAGAATTAGAATTGTTAAAACTGCGCTGTAAGCACAATATTTGACAGTTCTATTTGACTCTCAGATTTGAAGTGCAGGCACCAAATTTACTTTTTAGCACCTAAAGAATTAGAATTTTTAAAACTGAAATGTAAGCACATTATTTGACGGTTCTATTTGATTTTCAGATATGAAGTGCAGGCACCAAATTGACTATTTAGCACCTAAAGAATTTGAATTTTTAAAAGTGAAAATAAGCACAGTATTTGACAGTTCTATTTGACTCTCAGATATGAAGTGCAGGCACCAAATTTACTTTTTAGCAGCTAAAGAATTTGAATGTTTAAAACTGTGCTGTAAGCACAGTATTTGACAGTTCTATTTGGCTCTCAGATTTGAAGTGCAGGCACCAAATTGACTTTTTAGCAACTAAAGAATTTGAAATTTTAAAACTGCTATGTCAAAGCAGTTTTTGATTGTTCTATTTGACTCTCAGATATGATGTGCAGGCACCAAATTAACTTTTTTGCACCTAAAGAATTCGAATTTTTAAAACTGCAATGTAAGCACAATATTTTACGGTTCTTTTTGACTCTCAGATATGAAGTGCAGGCACCAAATTTACTTTTTAGCACCTAAATAATTAGAATTGTTAAAACGGCACTGTAAGCACAGTATTTGACGGTTCTATTTGACTCTCAGATATGAAGTGCAGGCACCAAATTTACTTTTTAGCACCTAAAGAATTAGAATTGTTAAAACTGCGCTGTAAGCACAATATTTGACAGTTCTATTTGACTCTCAGATTTGAAGTGCAGGCACCAAATTGACTTTTTAGCACCTAAAGAATTAGAATTTTTAAAACTGCTATGTCAAAGCAGTTTTTGACGGTTCTATTTGACTCTCATATATCATGTGCAGGCACCAAATTGACGTTTTAGTACCTAAAGAATTAGAAATGTTAAAACTGCACTGTAAGCACAGTATTTGACGGTTCTATTTGACTCTCAGATATGAAGTGCAGGCACCAAATTGACTTTTTAGCACCTAAATAATTAGAATTGTTAAAACTGCTATGTAAGCACAATATTTGATGGTTCTATTTGACTCTCAGATATCAAGTGCAGTCACCAAATTTACTTTTTAGCACCTAAATAATTAGAATTGTTAAAACGGCACTGTAAGCACAGTATTTGACGGTTCTATTTGACTCTCAGATATGAAGTGCAGGCACCAAATTTACTTTTTAGCAGCTAGAGAATTTGAATGTTTAAAACTGTGCTGTAAGCACTGTATTTGACGGTTCTATTTGACTCTCAGATATGAAGTGCAGGAACCAAATTGACATTTAGCAGCTAGAGAATTTAAATTTTTAAAACTGCTATGTAAGCACAATATTTGATGGTCCTATATGACTCTCAGATATCAAGTGCAGGCACCAAATTTACTTTTTAGCAACTAAAGAATTAGAATTGTTAAATCTGAAATGTAAGCACAGTATTTGACGGTTCTATTTGACTCTCAGATATGAAGTGCAGGAACCAAATTGACATTTAGCAGCTAGAGAATTTGAATTTTTAAAACTGCTATGTAAGCACAATATTTGATGGTCCTATATGACTCTCAGATATCAAGTGCAGGCACCAAATTTACTTTTTAGCAACTAAAGAATTAGAATTGTTAAATCTGAAATGTAAGCACAGTATTTGACGGTTCTATTTGACTCTCAGATATGAAGTGCAGGCACCAAATTGACATTTAGCACCTAGAGAAATTGAATTTTTAAAACTGCTATGTAAGCACAATATTTGATGGTCCTATTTGACTCTCAGATATCAAGTGCAGGCACCAAATTTACTTTTTAGCACCTAAAGAATTAGAATTGTTAAAACTGCACAATAAGCACAGTATTTGATGGTTCTATTTGACTCTCAGATATGAAGTGCAGGCACCAAATTTACTTTTAAGCACCTAAAGAATTAGAATTGTTAAATCTGAAATGTAAGCACAGTATTTGACGTTTCTATTTGACTCTCAGATATGACGTGCAGGCACCAAATTAACTTTTTTGCACCTAAAGAATCAGAATTTTTAAAACTGCAATGTAAGCACAATATTTTACGGTTCTTTTTGACTCTCAGATATGAAGTGAAGGCACCAAATTTACTTTTTAGCACCTAAAGAATTTGAATTTTTAAAACTGCTATGTAAGCACAATATTTGATGGTTTAACTTTAATCTCAGATATGAAGTGCAGGCACCAAATTGACTTTTTTGCACCTAAAGAATTAGAATTTTTAAAACTGCAATGTAAGCACAATATTTTACGGTTCTTTTTGACTCTCAGATATGAAGTTAAGGCACCAAATTTACTTTTTAGCACCTAAAGAACTTGAATTTTTAAAACTGCTATGTAAGCACAATATTTGATTGTTTAACTTTAATCTCAGATATGAAGTGCAGGCACCAAATTGACATTTTAGCACCTAAAGAATTAGAAATGTTAAAACTGCACTGTAAGCACAGTATTTGACGGTTCTATTTGACTCTCAGATATGAAGTGCAGGCACCAAATTGACTTTTTAGCAACTAAAGAATTTGAAATTTTAAAACTGCTATGTCAAAGCAGTTTTGACGGTTCTATTTGACTCTCAAATATGAAGTGCAGGCACCAAATTAACTTTTTTGCACCTAAAGAATTAGAATTTTTAAAACTGCAATGTAAGCACAATATTTTACGGTTCTTTTTGACTCTCAGATATGAAGTGCAGGCACCAAATTTACTTTTTAGCACCTAAACAATTAGAATTGTTAAAACGGCACTGTAAGCACAGTATTTGACGGTTCTATTTGACTCTCAGATATGAAGTGCAGGCACCAAATTAACTTTTTTGCACCTAAAGAATCAGAATTTTTAAAACTGCAATGTAAGCACAATATTTTACGGTTCTTTTTGACTCTCAGATATGAAGTGAAGGCACCAAATTTACTTTTTAGCACCTAAAGAATTTGAATTTTTAAAACTGCTATGTAAGCACAATATTTGATGGTTTAACTTTAATCTCAGATATGAAGTGCAGGCACCAAATTGACTTTTTTGCACCTAAAGAATTAGAATTTTTAAAACTGCAATGTAAGCACAATATTTTACGGTTCTTTTTGACTCTCAGATATGAAGTTAAGGCACCAAATTTACTTTTTAGCACCTAAAGAACTTGAATTTTTAAAACTGCTATGTAAGCACAATATTTGATTGTTTAACTTTAATCTCAGATATGAAGTGCAGGCACCAAATTGACATTTTAGCACCTAAAGAATTAGAAATGTTAAAACTGCACTGTAAGCACAGTATTTGACGGTTCTATTTGACTCTCAGATATGAAGTGCAGGCACCAAATTGACTTTTTAGCAACTAAAGAATTTGAAATTTTAAAACTGCTATGTCAAAGCAGTTTTGACGGTTCTATTTGACTCTCAAATATGAAGTGCAGGCACCAAATTAACTTTTTTGCACCTAAAGAATTAGAATTTTTAAAACTGCAATGTAAGCACAATATTTTACGGTTCTTTTTGACTCTCAGATATGAAGTGCAGGCACCAAATTTACTTTTTAGCACCTAAACAATTAGAATTGTTAAAACGGCACTGTAAGCACAGTATTTGACGGTTCTATTTGACTCTCAGATATGAAGTGCAGGCACCAAATTTACTTTTTAGCACCTAAAGAATTAGAATTGTTAAAACTGCGCTGTAAGCACAATATTTGACAGTTCTATTTGACTCTCAGATTTGAAGTGCAGGCACCAAATTGACTTTTTAGCACATATAAAGAATTAGAATTTTTAAAACTGCTATGTCAAAGCAGTTTTGAACGGTTCTATTTGACTCTCATATATCATGTGCATGCACCAAATTGACTTTTTAGTACCTAAAGAATTAGAATTTTTAAAACTGAAATGTAAGCACATTATTTGACGGTTCTATTTGATTTTCAGATATGAAGTGCAGGCACCAAATTGACTATTTAGCACCTAAAGAATTTGAATTTTTAAAAGTGAAAATAAGCACAGTATTTGACAGTTCTATTTGACTCTCAGATATGAAGTGCAGGCACCAAATTTACTTTTTAGCAGCTTAAGAATTTGAATGTTTAAAACTGTGCTGTAAGCACAGTATTTGACAGTTCTATTTGGCTCTCAGATTTGAAGTGCAGGCACCAAATTGACTTTTTAGCAACTAAAGAATTTGAAATTTTAAAACTGCTATGTCAAAGCAGTTTTTGATTGTTCTATTTGACTCTCAGATATGAAGTGCAGGCACCAAATTAACTTTTTTGCACCTAAAGAATTCGAATTTTTAAAACTGCAATGTAAGCACAATATTTTACGGTTCTTTTTGACTCTCAGATATGAAGTGCAGGCACCAAATTTACTTTTTAGCACCTAAATAATTAGAATTGTTAAAACGGCACTGTAAGCACAGTATTTGACGGTTCTATTTGACTCTCAGATATGAAGTGCAGGCACCAAATTTACTTTTTAGCACCTAAAGAATTAGAATTGTTAAAACTGCGCTGTAAGCACAATATTTGACAGTTCTATTTGACTCTCAGATTTGAAGTGCAGGCACCAAATTGACTTTTTAGCACCTAAAGAATTAGAATTTTTAAAACTGCTATGTCAAAGCAGTTTTTGACGGTTCTATTTGACTCTCATATATCATGTGCAGGCACCAAATTGACGTTTTAGTACCTAAATAATTAGAATTGTTAAAACTGCTATGTAAGCACAATATTTGATGGTTCTATTTGACTCTCAGATATCAAGTGCAGTCACCAAATTTACTTTTTAGCACCTAAATAATTAGAATTGTTAAAACGGCACTGTAAGCACAGTATTTGACGGTTCTATTTGACTCTCAGATATGAAGTGCAGGCACCAAATTTACTTTTTAGCACCTAAATAATTAGAATTGTTAAAACGGCACTGTAAGCACAGTATTTGACGGTTCTATTTGACTCTCAGATATGAAGTGCAGTCACCAAATTTACTTTTTAGCACCTAAATAATTAGAATTGTTAAAACGGCACTGTAAGCACAGTATTTGACGGTTCTATTTGACTCTCAGATATGAAGTGCAGGCACCAAATTTACTTTTTAGCAGCTAGAGAATTTGAATGTTTAAAACTGTGCTGTAAGCACTGTATTTGACGGTTCTATTTGACTCTCAGATATGAAGTGCAGGAACCAAATTGACATTTAGCAGCTAGAGAATTTGAATTTTTAAAACTGCTATGTAAGCACAATATTTGATGGTCCTATATGACTCTCAGATATCAAGTGCAGGCACCAAATTTACTTTTTAGCAACTAAAGAATTAGAATTGTTAAATCTGAAATGTAAGCACAGTATTTGACGGTTCTATTTGACTCTCAGATATGAAGTGCAGGAACCAAATTGACATTTAGCAGCTAGAGAATTTGAATTTTTAAAACTGCTATGTAAGCACAATATTTGATGGTCCTATATGACTCTCAGATATCAAGTGCAGGCACCAAATTTACTTTTTAGCAACTAAAGAATTAGAATTGTTAAATCTGAAATGTAAGCACAGTATTTGACGGTTCTATTTGACTCTCAGATATGAAGTGCAGGCACCAAATTGACATTTAGCACCTAGAGAAATTGAATTTTTAAAACTGCTATGTAAGCACAATATTTGATGGTCCTATTTGACTCTCAGATATCAAGTGCAGGCACCAAATTTACTTTTTAGCACCTAAAGAATTAGAATTGTTAAAACTGCACAATAAGCACAGTATTTGATGGTTCTATTTGACTCTCAGATATGAAGTGCAGGCACCAAATTTACTTTTAAGCACCTAAAGAATTAGAATTGTTAAATCTGAAATGTAAGCACAGTATTTGACGTTTCTATTTGACTCTCAGATATGACGTGCAGGCACCAAATTAACTTTTTTGCACCTAAAGAATCAGAATTTTTAAAACTGCAATGTAAGCACAATATTTTACGGTTCTTTTTGACTCTCAGATATGAAGTGAAGGCACCAAATTTACTTTTTAGCACCTAAAGAATTTGAATTTTTAAAACTGCTATGTAAGCACAATATTTGATGGTTTAACTTTAATCTCAGATATGAAGTGCAGGCACCAAATTGACTTTTTTGCACCTAAAGAATTAGAATTTTTAAAACTGCAATGTAAGCACAATATTTTACGGTTCTTTTTGACTCTCAGATATGAAGTTAAGGCACCAAATTTACTTTTTAGCACCTAAAGAACTTGAATTTTTAAAACTGCTATGTAAGCACAATATTTGATTGTTTAACTTTAATCTCAGATATGAAGTGCAGGCACCAAATTGACTTTTTAGCACCTAAAGAATTAGAAATGTTAAAACTGCACTGTAAGCACAGTATTTGACGGTTCTATTTGACTCTCAGATATGAAGTGCAGGCACCAAATTTACTTTTTAGCACCTAAAGAATTAGAATTGTTAAAACTGCGCTGTAAGCACAATATTTGACAGTTCTATTTGACTCTCAGATTTGAAGTGCAGGCACCAAATTTACTTTTTAGCACCTAAAGAATTAGAATTTTTAAAACTGAAATGTAAGCACATTATTTGACGGTTCTATTTGATTTTCAGATATGAAGTGCAGGCACCAAATTGACTATTTAGCACCTAAAGAATTTGAATTTTTAAAAGTGAAAATAAGCACAGTATTTGACAGTTCTATTTGACTCTCAGATATGAAGTGCAGGCACCAAATTTACTTTTTAGCAGCTAAAGAATTTGAATGTTTAAAACTGTGCTGTAAGCACAGTATTTGACAGTTCTATTTGGCTCTCAGATTTGAAGTGCAGGCACCAAATTGACTTTTTAGCAACTAAAGAATTTGAAATTTTAAAACTGCTATGTCAAAGCAGTTTTTGATTGTTCTATTTGACTCTCAGATATGATGTGCAGGCACCAAATTAACTTTTTTGCACCTAAAGAATTCGAATTTTTAAAACTGCAATGTAAGCACAATATTTTACGGTTCTTTTTGACTCTCAGATATGAAGTGCAGGCACCAAATTTACTTTTTAGCACCTAAATAATTAGAATTGTTAAAACGGCACTGTAAGCACAGTATTTGACGGTTCTATTTGACTCTCAGATATGAAGTGCAGGCACCAAATTTACTTTTTAGCACCTAAAGAATTAGAATTGTTAAAACTGCGCTGTAAGCACAATATTTGACAGTTCTATTTGACTCTCAGATTTGAAGTGCAGGCACCAAATTGACTTTTTAGCACCTAAAGAATTAGAATTTTTAAAACTGCTATGTCAAAGCAGTTTTTGACGGTTCTATTTGACTCTCATATATCATGTGCAGGCACCAAATTGACGTTTTAGTACCTAAAGAATTAGAAATGTTAAAACTGCACTGTAAGCACAGTATTTGACGGTTCTATTTGACTCTCAGATATGAAGTGCAGGCACCAAATTGACTTTTTAGCACCTAAATAATTAGAATTGTTAAAACTGCTATGTAAGCACAATATTTGATGGTTCTATTTGACTCTCAGATATCAAGTGCAGTCACCAAATTTACTTTTTAGCACCTAAATAATTAGAATTGTTAAAACGGCACTGTAAGCACAGTATTTGACGGTTCTATTTGACTCTCAGATATGAAGTGCAGGCACCAAATTTACTTTTTAGCAGCTAGAGAATTTGAATGTTTAAAACTGTGCTGTAAGCACTGTATTTGACGGTTCTATTTGACTCTCAGATATGAAGTGCAGGAACCAAATTGACATTTAGCAGCTAGAGAATTTAAATTTTTAAAACTGCTATGTAAGCACAATATTTGATGGTCCTATATGACTCTCAGATATCAAGTGCAGGCACCAAATTTACTTTTTAGCAACTAAAGAATTAGAATTGTTAAATCTGAAATGTAAGCACAGTATTTGACGGTTCTATTTGACTCTCAGATATGAAGTGCAGGAACCAAATTGACATTTAGCAGCTAGAGAATTTGAATTTTTAAAACTGCTATGTAAGCACAATATTTGATGGTCCTATATGACTCTCAGATATCAAGTGCAGGCACCAAATTTACTTTTTAGCAACTAAAGAATTAGAATTGTTAAATCTGAAATGTAAGCACAGTATTTGACGGTTCTATTTGACTCTCAGATATGAAGTGCAGGCACCAAATTGACATTTAGCACCTAGAGAAATTGAATTTTTAAAACTGCTATGTAAGCACAATATTTGATGGTCCTATTTGACTCTCAGATATCAAGTGCAGGCACCAAATTTACTTTTTAGCACCTAAAGAATTAGAATTGTTAAAACTGCACAATAAGCACAGTATTTGATGGTTCTATTTGACTCTCAGATATGAAGTGCAGGCACCAAATTTACTTTTAAGCACCTAAAGAATTAGAATTGTTAAATCTGAAATGTAAGCACAGTATTTGACGTTTCTATTTGACTCTCAGATATGACGTGCAGGCACCAAATTAACTTTTTTGCACCTAAAGAATCAGAATTTTTAAAACTTAAATGTAAGCACAATATTTTACGGTTCTTTTTGACTCTCAGATATGAAGTGAAGGCACCAAATTTACTTTTTAGCACCTAAAGAATTTGAATTTTTAAAACTGCTATGTAAGCACAATATTTGATGGTTTAACTTTAATCTCAGATATGAAGTGCAGGCACCAAATTGACTTTTTTGCACCTAAAGAATTAGAATTTTTAAAACTGCAATGTAAGCACAATATTTTACGGTTCTTTTTGACTCTCAGATATGAAGTTAAGGCACCAAATTTACTTTTTAGCACCTAAAGAACTTGAATTTTTAAAACTGCTATGTAAGCACAATATTTGATTGTTTAACTTTAATCTCAGATATGAAGTGCAGGCACCAAATTGACATTTTAGCACCTAAAGAATTAGAAATGTTAAAACTGCACTGTAAGCACAGTATTTGACGGTTCTATTTGACTCTCAGATATGAAGTGCAGGCACCAAATGTACTTTTTAGCACCTAAAGAATTAGAATTGTTAAAACTGCGCTGTAAGCACAGTATTTGACAGTTCTGTTTGACTCTCAGATTTGAAGTGCAGGCACCAAATTGACTTTTTAGCACCTAAAGAATTAGAATTTTTAAAACTGTTATGTCAAAGCAGTTTTTGACGGTTCTATTTGACTCTCAGATATCATGTGCAGGCACCAAATTGACTTTTTAGTACCTAAAGAATTAGAATTTTTTAAACTGAAATGTAAGCACATTATTTGACGGTTCTATTTGATTTTCAGATATGAAGTGCAGGCACCAAATTGACTATTTAGCACCTAAAGAATTTGAATTTTTAAAAGTGAAATATAAGCACAGTATTTGACAGTTCTATTTGACTCTCAGATTTGAAGTGCAGGCACCAAATTAACTTTTTAGCAGCTAAAGAATTTGAATGTTTAAAACTGTGCTGTAAGCACTGTATTTGACGGTTCTATTTGACTCTCAGATATGAAGTGCAGGCACCAAATTGACTTTTTAGCAACTAAAGAATTTGAAATTTTAAAACTGCTATGTCAAAGCAGTTTTGACGGTTCTATTTGACTCTCAAATATAAAGTGCAGGCACCAAATTAACTTTTTTGCACCTAAAGAATTAGAATTTTTAAAACTGCAATGTAAGCACAATATTTTACGGTTCTTTTTGACTCTCAGATATGAAGTGCAGGCACCAAATTTACTTTTTAGCACCTAAATAATTAGAATTGTTAAAACGGCACTGTAAGCACAGTATTTGACGGTTCTATTTGACTCTCAGATATGAAGTGCAGGCACCAAATTTACTTTTTAGCACCTAAAGAATTAGAATTGTTAAAACTGCGCTGTAAGCACAATATTTGACAGTTCTATTTGACTCTCAGATTTGAAGTGCAGGCACCAAATTGACTTTTTAGCACATATAAAGAATTAGAATTTTTAAAACTGCTATGTCAAAGCAGTTTTGAACGGTTCTATTTGACTCTCATATATCATGTGCATGCACCAAATTGACTTTTTAGTACCTAAAGAATTAGAATTTTTAAAACTGAAATGTAAGCACATTATTTGACGGTTCTATTTGATTTTCAGATATGAAGTGCAGGCACCAAATTGACTATTTAGCACCTAAAGAATTTGAATTTTTAAAAGTGAAAATAAGCACAGTATTTGACAGTTCTATTTGACTCTCAGATATGAAGTGCAGGCACCAAATTTACTTTTTAGCAGCTAAAGAATTTGAATGTTTAAAACTGTGCTGTAAGCACAGTATTTGACAGTTCTATTTGGCTCTCAGATTTGAAGTGCAGGCACCAAATTGACTTTTTAGCAACTAAAGAATTTGAAATTTTAAAACTGCTATGTCAAAGCAGTTTTTGATTGTTCTATTTGACTCTCAGATATGATGTGCAGGCACCAAATTAACTTTTTTGCACCTAAAGAATTCGAATTTTTAAAACTGCAATGTAAGCACAATATTTTACGGTTCTTTTTGACTCTCAGATATGAAGTGCAGGCACCAAATTTACTTTTTAGCACCTAAATAATTAGAATTGTTAAAACGGCACTGTAAGCACAGTATTTGACGGTTCTATTTGACTCTCAGATATGAAGTGCAGGCACCAAATTTACTTTTTAGCACCTAAAGAATTAGAATTGTTAAAACTGCGCTGTAAGCACAATATTTGACAGTTCTATTTGACTCTCAGATTTGAAGTGCAGGCACCAAATTGACTTTTTAGCACCTAAAGAATTAGAATTTTTAAAACTGCTATGTCAAAGCAGTTTTTGACGGTTCTATTTGACTCTCATATATCATGTGCAGGCACCAAATTGACGTTTTAGTACCTAAATAATTAGAATTGTTAAAACTGCTATGTAAGCACAATATATGATGGTTCTATTTGACTCTCAGATATCAAGTGCAGTCACCAAATTTACTTTTTAGCACCTAAATAATTAGAATTGTTAAAACGGCACTGTAAGCACAGTATTTGACGGTTCTATTTGACTCTCAGATATGAAGTGCAGGCACCAAATTTACTTTTTAGCAGCTAGAGAATTTGAATGTTTAAAACTGTGCTGTAAGCACTGTATTTGACGGTTCTATTTGACTCTCAGATATGAAGTGCAGGAACCAAATTAACATTTAGCAGCTAGAGAATTTGAATTTTTAAAACTGCTATGTAAGCACAATATTTGATGGTCCTATATGACTGTCAGATATCAAGTGCAGGCACCAAATTTACTTTTTAGCAACTAAAGAATTAGAATTGTTAAATCTGAAATGTAAGCACAGTATTTGACGGTTCTATTTGACTCTCAGATATGAAGTGCAGGAACCAAATTGACATTTAGCAGCTAGAGAATTTGAATTTTTAAAACTGCTATGTAAGCACAATATTTGATGGTCCTATATGACTCTCAGATATCAAGTGCAGGCACCAAATTTACTTTTTAGCAACTAAAGAATTAGAATTGTTAAATCTGAAATGTAAGCACAGTATTTGACGGTTCTATTTGACTCTCAGATATGAAGTGCAGGCACCAAATTGACATTTAGCACCTAGAGAAATTGAATTTTTAAAACTGCTATGTAAGCACAATATTTGATGGTCCTATTTGACTCTCAGATATCAAGTGCAGGCACCAAATTTACTTTTTAGCACCTAAAGAATTAGAATTGTTAAAACTGCACAATAAGCACAGTATTTGATGGTTCTATTTGACTCTCAGATATGAAGTGCAGGCACCAAATTTACTTTTAAGCACCTAAAGAATTCGAATTGTTAAATCTGAAATGTAAGCACAGTATTTGACGTTTCTATTTGACTCTCAGATATGACGTGCAGGCACCAAATTAACTTTTTTGCACCTAAAGAATCAGAATTTTTAAAACTGCAATGTAAGCACAATATTTTACGGTTCTTTTTGACTCTCAGATATGAAGTGAAGGCACCAAATTTACTTTTTAGCACCTAAAGAATTTGAATTTTTAAAACTGCTATGTAAGCACAATATTTGATGGTTTAACTTTAATCTCAGATATGAAGTGCAGGCACCAAATTGACTTTTTTGCACCTAAAGAATTAGAATTTTTAAAACTGCAATGTAAGCACAATATTTTACGGTTCTTTTTGACTCTCAGATATGAAGTTAAGGCACCAAATTTACTTTTTAGCACCTAAAGAACTTGAATTTTTAAAACTGCTATGTAAGCACAATATTTGATTGTTTAACTTTAATCTCAGATATGAAGTGCAGGCACCAAATTGACATTTTAGCACCTAAAGAATTAGAAATGTTAAAACTGCACTGTAAGCACAGTATTTGACGGTTCTATTTGACTCTCAGATATGAAGTGCAGGCACCAAATTGACTTTTTAGCAACTAAAGAATTTGAAATTTTAAAACTGCTATGTCAAAGCAGTTTTGACGGTTCTATTTGACTCTCAAATATGAAGTGCAGGCACCAAATTAACTTTTTTGCACCTAAAGAATTAGAATTTTTAAAACTGCAATGTAAGCACAATATTTTACGGTTCTTTTTGACTCTCAGATATGAAGTGCAGGCACCAAATTTACTTTTTAGCACCTAAACAATTAGAATTGTTAAAACGGCACTGTAAGCACAGTATTTGACGGTTCTATTTGACTCTCAGATATGAAGTGCAGGCACCAAATTTACTTTTTAGCACCTAAAGAATTAGAATTGTTAAAACTGCGCTGTAAGCACAATATTTGACAGTTCTATTTGACTCTCAGATTTGAAGTGCAGGCACCAAATTGACTTTTTAGCACATATAAAGAATTAGAATTTTTAAAACTGCTATGTCAAAGCAGTTTTGAACGGTTCTATTTGACTCTCATATATCATGTGCATGCACCAAATTGACTTTTTAGTACCTAAAGAATTAGAATTTTTAAAACTGAAATGTAAGCACATTATTTGACGGTTCTATTTGATTTTCAGATATGAAGTGCAGGCACCAAATTGACTATTTAGCACCTAAAGAATTTGAATTTTTAAAAGTGAAAATAAGCACAGTATTTGACAGTTCTATTTGACTCTCAGATATGAAGTGCAGGCACCAAATTTACTTTTTAGCAGCTTAAGAATTTGAATGTTTAAAACTGTGCTGTAAGCACAGTATTTGACAGTTCTATTTGGCTCTCAGATTTGAAGTGCAGGCACCAAATTGACTTTTTAGCAACTAAAGAATTTGAAATTTTAAAACTGCTATGTCAAAGCAGTTTTTGATTGTTCTATTTGACTCTCAGATATGAAGTGCAGGCACCAAATTAACTTTTTTGCACCTAAAGAATTCGAATTTTTAAAACTGCAATGTAAGCACAATATTTTACGGTTCTTTTTGACTCTCAGATATGAAGTGCAGGCACCAAATTTACTTTTTAGCACCTAAATAATTAGAATTGTTAAAACGGCACTGTAAGCACAGTATTTGACGGTTCTATTTGACTCTCAGATATGAAGTGCAGGCACCAAATTTACTTTTTAGCACCTAAAGAATTAGAATTGTTAAAACTGCGCTGTAAGCACAATATTTGACAGTTCTATTTGACTCTCAGATTTGAAGTGCAGGCACCAAATTGACTTTTTAGCACCTAAAGAATTAGAATTTTTAAAACTGCTATGTCAAAGCAGTTTTTGACGGTTCTATTTGACTCTCATATATCATGTGCAGGCACCAAATTGACGTTTTAGTACCTAAATAATTAGAATTGTTAAAACTGCTATGTAAGCACAATATTTGATGGTTCTATTTGACTCTCAGATATCAAGTGCAGTCACCAAATTTACTTTTTAGCACCTAAATAATTAGAATTGTTAAAACGGCACTGTAAGCACAGTATTTGACGGTTCTATTTGACTCTCAGATATGAAGTGCAGGCACCAAATTTACTTTTTAGCACCTAAATAATTAGAATTGTTAAAACGGCACTGTAAGCACAGTATTTGACGGTTCTATTTGACTCTCAGATATGAAGTGCAGTCACCAAATTTACTTTTTAGCACCTAAATAATTAGAATTGTTAAAACGGCACTGTAAGCACAGTATTTGACGGTTCTATTTGACTCTCAGATATGAAGTGCAGGCACCAAATTTACTTTTTAGCAGCTAGAGAATTTGAATGTTTAAAACTGTGCTGTAAGCACTGTATTTGACGGTTCTATTTGACTCTCAGATATGAAGTGCAGGAACCAAATTGACATTTAGCAGCTAGAGAATTTGAATTTTTAAAACTGCTATGTAAGCACAATATTTGATGGTCCTATATGACTCTCAGATATCAAGTGCAGGCACCAAATTTACTTTTTAGCAACTAAAGAATTAGAATTGTTAAATCTGAAATGTAAGCACAGTATTTGACGGTTCTATTTGACTCTCAGATATGAAGTGCAGGAACCAAATTGACATTTAGCAGCTAGAGAATTTGAATTTTTAAAACTGCTATGTAAGCACAATATTTGATGGTCCTATATGACTCTCAGATATCAAGTGCAGGCACCAAATTTACTTTTTAGCAACTAAAGAATTAGAATTGTTAAATCTGAAATGTAAGCACAGTATTTGACGGTTCTATTTGACTCTCAGATATGAAGTGCAGGCACCAAATTGACATTTAGCACCTAGAGAAATTGAATTTTTAAAACTGCTATGTAAGCACAATATTTGATGGTCCTATTTGACTCTCAGATATCAAGTGCAGGCACCAAATTTACTTTTTAGCACCTAAAGAATTAGAATTGTTAAAACTGCACAATAAGCACAGTATTTGATGGTTCTATTTGACTCTCAGATATGAAGTGCAGGCACCAAATTTACTTTTAAGCACCTAAAGAATTAGAATTGTTAAATCTGAAATGTAAGCACAGTATTTGACGTTTCTATTTGACTCTCAGATATGACGTGCAGGCACCAAATTAACTTTTTTGCACCTAAAGAATCAGAATTTTTAAAACTGCAATGTAAGCACAATATTTTACGGTTCTTTTTGACTCTCAGATATGAAGTGAAGGCACCAAATTTACTTTTTAGCACCTAAAGAATTTGAATTTTTAAAACTGCTATGTAAGCACAATATTTGATGGTTTAACTTTAATCTCAGATATGAAGTGCAGGCACCAAATTGACTTTTTTGCACCTAAAGAATTAGAATTTTTAAAACTGCAATGTAAGCACAATATTTTACGGTTCTTTTTGACTCTCAGATATGAAGTTAAGGCACCAAATTTACTTTTTAGCACCTAAAGAACTTGAATTTTTAAAACTGCTATGTAAGCACAATATTTGATTGTTTAACTTTAATCTCAGATATGAAGTGCAGGCACCAAATTGACTTTTTAGCACCTAAAGAATTAGAAATGTTAAAACTGCACTGTAAGCACAGTATTTGACGGTTCTATTTGACTCTCAGATATGAAGTGCAGGCACCAAATTTACTTTTTAGCACCTAAAGAATTAGAATTGTTAAAACTGCGCTGTAAGCACAGTATTTGACAGTTCTGTTTGACTCTCAGATTTGAAGTGCAGGCACCAAATTGACTTTTTAGCACCTAAAGAATTATAATTTTTAAAACTGCTATGTCAAAGCAGTTTTTGACGGTTCTATTTGACTCTCAGATATCATGTGCAGGCACCAAATTGACTTTTTAGTACCTAAAGAATTAGAATTTTTAAAACTGAAATGTAAGCACATTATTTGACGGTTCTATTTGATTTTCAGATATGAAGTGCAGGCACCAAATTGACTATTTAGCACCTAAAGAATTTGAATTTTTAAAAGTGAAATATAAGCACAGTATTTGACAGTTCTATTTGACTCTCAGATTTGAAGTGCAGGCACCAAATTAACTTTTTAGCAGCTAAAGAATTTGAATGTTTAAAACTGTGCTGTAAGCACTGTATTTGACGGTTCTATTTGACTCTCAGATATGAAGTGCAGGCACCAAATTGACTTTTTAGCAACTAAAGAATTTGAAATTTTAAAACTGCTATGTCAAAGCAGTTTTGACGGTTCTATTTGACTCTCAAATATGAAGTGCAGGCACCAAATTAACTTTTTTGCACCTAAAGAATTAGAATTTTTAAAACTGCAATGTAAGCACAATATTTTACGGTTCTTTTTGACTCTCAGATATGAAGTGCAGGCACCAAATTTACTTTTTAGCACCTAAATAATTAGAATTGTTAAAACGGCACTGTAAGCACAGTATTTGACGGTTCTATTT
The DNA here is from genome assembly GCF_036172605.1 of Pelobates fuscus. NCBI lineage: Eukaryota > Metazoa > Chordata > Amphibia > Anura > Pelobatidae > Pelobates > Pelobates fuscus. The sequence continues at coordinate 141,570,755 of NC_086319.1, forward strand.
GACTCTCAGATATGAAGTGCAGGCACCAAATTTACTTTTTAGCACCTAAAGAATTAGAATTGTTAAAACTGCGCTGTAAGCACAATATTTGACAGTTCTATTTGACTCTCAGATTTGAAGTGCAGGCACCAAATTGACTTTTTAGCACATATAAAGAATTAGAATTTTTAAAACTGCTATGTCAAAGCAGTTTTGAACGGTTCTATTTGACTCTCATATATCATGTGCATGCACCAAATTGACTTTTTAGTACCTAAAGAATTAGAATTTTTAAAACTGAAATGTAAGCACATTATTTGACGGTTCTATTTGATTTTCAGATATGAAGTGCAGGCACCAAATTGACTATTTAGCACCTAAAGAATTTGAATTTTTAAAAGTGAAAATAAGCACAGTATTTGACAGTTCTATTTGACTCTCAGATATGAAGTGCAGGCACCAAATTTACTTTTTAGCAGCTAAAGAATTTGAATGTTTAAAACTGTGCTGTAAGCACAGTATTTGACAGTTCTATTTGACTCTCAGATTTGAAGTGCAGGCACCAAATTGACTTTTTAGCAACTAAAGAATTTGAAATTTTAAAACTGCTATGTCAAAGCAGTTTTTGATTGTTCTATTTGACTCTCAGATATGAAGTGCAGGCACCAAATTAACTTTTTTGCACCTAAAGAATTCGAATTTTTAAAACTGCAATGTAAGCACAATATTTTACGGTTCTTTTTGACTCTCAGATATGAAGTGCAGGCACCAAATTTACTTTTTAGCACCTAAATAATTAGAATTGTTAAAACGGCACTGTAAGCACAGTATTTGACGGTTCTATTTGACTCTCAGATATGAAGTGCAGGCACCAAATTTACTTTTTAGCACCTAAAGAATTAGAATTGTTAAAACTGCGCTGTAAGCACAATATTTGACAGTTCTATTTGACTCTCAGATTTGAAGTGCAGGCACCAAATTGACTTTTTAGCACCTAAAGAATTAGAATTTTTAAAACTGCTATGTCAAAGCAGTTTTTGACGGTTCTATTTGACTCTCATATATCATGTGCAGGCACCAAATTGACGTTTTAGTACCTAAAGAATTAGAATTTTTAAAACTGAAATGTAAGCACATTATTTGACGATTCTATTTGATTTTCAGATATGAAGTGCAGGCACCAAATTGACTTTTAGCACCTAAAGAATTTGAATTTTTAAAAGTGAAAATAAGCACAGTATTTGACAGTTCTATTTGACTCTCAGATATGAAGTGCAGGCACCAAATTTACTTTTGAGCAGCTAAAGAATTTGAATGTTTAATGTTTGAATGTTCTATTTGACTCTCAGATTTGAAGTGCAGGCACCAAATTTACTTTTTAGCAGCTAAAGAATTAGAATTGTTAAAACTGCGCTGTAAGCACAATATTTGACAGTTCTATTTGACTCTCAGATTTGAAGTGCAGGCACCAAATTGACTATTTAGCTCCTAAAGAATTTGAATTTTTAAAAGTGAAAATAAGCACAGTATTTTTTTTTTTTTTTTTTTTTAAATTCTTTATTTTTATTGTGCTTAGAATAACAAAACACGCTTATATTGCCACAACAGCAAATACAAGCCGATGGAATGAAACAAGAATATCAATAACATGGCAATCATTAACAGCACATTTTTTTTTTAAAACAAGAGGAGTCAGGCTAGGTAAAACAAACTGTAGTTGTAGGTTCGTTCATGCTGGTAACTTTGTGAAGCAATATATATACTCGCTTTTTCGAGTAGTATTTACAAACACCTCTAAAGCGTGCAAGTATGTATAAACGCAGGTACATTAAACAGTGGCACGGTTTAATTGCACATTTCAGTTGTATACACACATATGTATCTTGTCTGATATGTAGGATGCTTGAGTAGCCTATGTAGTAGGATTAGCGAGACCTGTGTATGGTGTACTAGCGAAATGGCGTATGTAATGCAAGTTAAGTGGATCAGGCTTGTACCACGTGAGGTCTATCTGTGGTGTCCTATTAGCGTCTTGTATAGTAGCTTTGACGAGTTGTAGGGTCGGATGTATGTGCCTAAGTGTACAATAAATGCTAGGCTCGTCGTGCTTATATACATAAACGTGTGACAATAGGCTTATGAAGCATGCTAGACAGGCTCTGTACAAGCTTAACGAAGTTGTGCCGCGTATTAATAGCAGGTTAGCTCTAAAACGCTTATTACAAGGCAATGTATACAGGTTTAAACTAATAATAAAACAGGCGTATACGAGTCAAGAACATATGGTGGGTTGAACAAGCTTGTACTATTTATGACTTATTAAGAGGCAAACAGGCTGATATGTTCTGTGGCATGTTTAGATATAGGGAGATAGAGGGTGCCTTCTCATGTCTAATAGCTAACAGGATATTAGCGTCCATGAATCAAGTACAATTCGGTCATGCATGCACTACAGAACTGCAGGAACGCGGCAGAGATAGGGACGGGCAGATCACTTTCTTTGGGCTGACCGGCAGAGAGATGAGTTGTCCTGGTTCCACGGCAAGGTGTAGTGTGCTGCGGTCGGTCTCCTGGTCGTGACCCCAGGTGAGTAGTTTGCTTGAAGTTTTCCACCTATGCCTTGTTGGGGCTGTGCTGGTCCCTGCCTCGGGTGCCGATGCTGTCGCGTGTCCCTGCAGTGAGGCTGAGGGCGTGATGGATGCCGTTTGGGTGAGTCAGTAGACAAGGCGCTCATACAGACAGCTTGATCACGGTTATGCTTTACATGCATAACCTCCGTGGGCCCCTCTCGCCGACGCTTTCCTCCTTCTCCATCCCCATCCCGCTCACCATGTAGGAAGGCGGGTTCGTGTGCGGGCTTATTTGGGTAGGGGTGATGCTCAGCCAGGTGGTTCCGTCTGCAGACAGGAGAGGTTGTGTCGGCCATTGTGGATCGTGGCGCCGCCATTTTAGTGCCCTGGCTCGTGGCGCCTAACGCTTGTTGTAGGGCGGTGTTTCCCTCCGATGGGGACCGGGATAACCCCCCCGGTCCATGGGGGGGGAAGCGAGTCCTGCGAGGCGCATCCCAAGGCTGTCGCACAGCGGCCAGGCTCACAAGCAGGACGGCGGCCGTCCGTCCCGCTCTCCACCCCCATAGGCCGCAGGCCCCAAAGTCCCATGTCGCTCACTGGGGGCACTGGAACTCCCGATCTCAGGGACTGCGGTGGCCCTGGCTTCTGCCTGGGTGCTTAAGACGGCCTCTGGTCACTCAGGTTGCTTTGATGGTCAATTTTTGCGCCATTGGGGACCAAAGTCGTCAGGAGCCCCTCCAGCCTGCGACCGGTCAGCATGGCGGTCAAGCCCCGCCCCCCCAATAAGCACAGTATTTGACAGTTCTATTTGACTCTCAGATATGAAGTGCAGGCACCAAATTTACTTTTTAGCAGCTAAAGAATTTGACTGTTTAAAACAGTGCTGTAAGCACTGTATTTGACAGTTCTATTTGACTCTTAGATATTAAGTGCAGGAACCAAATTAACTTTTTAGCACCTAAAGAATTTGAATGTTTAAAACAGTGCTGTAAGCACTGTATTTGACAGTTCTATTTGACTCTCAGATATGACGTGCAAGCACCAAATTGACTTTTTAGCACCTAAAGAATTAGAATTTTTAAAACTGCTATGTCAAAGCAGTTTTTGACGGTTCTATTTGACTCTCAGATATCATGTGCAGGCACCAAATTGACTTTTTAGTACCTAAAGAATTTGAATTTTTTTAATCCATAAAGGGCAGAAATCACCTAACATTCCTAAATCACAATGGATATGGATTGACACCTTGACATATGGATTGACACCTGTCCTCAGAGACCCTGATGCACACGGACACAGAGCAGAATAGGGACTGTTCCCACTACATAGGGTCACTTGGCAGTTATGGATTGACACCTGTCCTCAAAGCCCCTGATACACACTGACACAGAGCAGAATAGGGACTGTTCCCCCTACATATTGTCACTTGGCTGATATGGCGTGGTCGTGGGAGGAAGAGGATGACTTTCACCTCATCCCCTGTTAGATTCCCGTTGTGTTGTGACATCACCCTTATACGCTGTATAAAGCATACTTTTTAATTTATTTTGCAAATGCTGCATCCTTTCTGACTTGTAATTCGGTAACATTTCCGCCACTGTCTGCTTATACCGGGGGTCTAGTAGCGTGGACACCCAGCACAGGTCGTTCTCCTTCAGCCTTTTCATACGAGGGTCCCTCAACAGGCACGACAGCATGAAAGACCCCATTTGCACAAGGTTGGATGCCGAGCTACTCATTTCCTGTTCCTCCTCCTCACACAGAGCAGAATAGGGACTGTTCCCCTTACATAGGGTCACTTGGCAGATATGGATTGACACCTGTCCTCAGAGACCATGATACACACTGACACAGAGCAGAATAGAGACTGTTCCCCCTACATAGGGTCACTTGGCAGATATGGATTGACACCTGTCCTCAGAGACTATGATACACACTGACACAGAGCAAAATAGGGACTGTTCCCCCTACATAGGGTCACTTGGCGGATATGGATTGACACCTGTCCTCAGAGACCATGATACACACTGACACAAAGCAGAATAGAGACTGTTCCCCCTACATAGGGTCACTTGGCAGATATGGATTGACACCTGTCCTCAGAGACCATGAAACACACTGACACAGAGCAGAATAGAGACTGTTCTCCCTACATAGGGTCACTTGGCAGATATGAATTGTCACCTGTCCTCAGAGAACATGATACGCACTGACACAGAGCAGAATAGAGACTGTTCCCCCTACATAGGGTCACTTGGCAGATATGGATTGACACCTGTCCTCAAAGCCCCTGAAACACACTGACACAGAGCAGAATGGAGACTGTTCCCCCTACATAGGGTCACTTGGCAGATATGGATTGACATCTGTCCTCAAAGCCCCTGATACACACTGACACAGAGCAGAATAGGGACTGTTCCCCCTACATAGGGTCACTTGGCAGATATGGATTGACACCTATCCTAATGATCCCTGATACACACTGACACAGAGCAGAATAGGGACTGTTGCCCCTACATAGGGTCACTTGGCAGATATGGATTGACACATATCCTAATGATCCCTGATACACACTGACACAGAGCAGAATAGAGACTGTTCCCCCTACATAGGTTCACTTGGCAGATATGAATTGTCACCTGTCCTCAGAGAACATGATACGCACTGACACAGAGCAGAATAGAGACTGTTCCCCCCACATAGGGTCACTTGGCAGATATGGATTGACACCTGTCCTCAAAGCCCCTCATACACATTGACACAGAGCAGAATAGAGACTGCTCCCCCTACATAGGGTCACTTGGCAGATATGGATCGACACCTATCCTCAGATTGTCAGGATCGGGACAGGGATCCAACACGCAGAGTACAGACAGTAGAAAGGTACGTATACCGGACCTTAGAATGGCCGGACTAACGTACGGAGATAGAGAGAATGGTCAAAGGCAAGCCGAGGTCGAGGGAACGAGAAGACAGGTAAGTGAGGAACAAGCCGAGTCAAAGGGTAACAGAGATAAGCAGAGTAATACAAACAAGCCGGGTCGGAACCAAAGGGATAACTGGAATACAAGAGCGCTGAGTGACTAGACAGGCTAGAACCACGACAGGGCAATGAGCAAATGAGAGAAGCACTGTTAAATACCATGGCTCAGGAGAGTAGACACGCCTCCGACGAGTCCTGATTAGTTTCCAGACAATTGAGTGACAGGTCGGTCCGGGTTGGCGTCATGACGTCGACTACTGAGCGTCGTGTTACAAAAGGAAGTGGATCCCTCGCGGCCGGCGTGTAAATGACCGGGAGGACCGCGAGGGACGGAGGAAACAGCCCTTCTGGACGGATAAACTTCTAAGTCTCTACCTCTCTCAAAGGTAGAGACTTCAGGTACCCTGACACAGAGACCATGATACACACTGACCAAGAGCAGAATAGAGACTGTTCCCCCTACATAGGGTGATTGACACCTGTCCTCAAAGCCCCTGATACACACTGACCAAGAGCAGAATAGAGACTGTTCCTCCTACATAGGGTCACTTGGCAGATATGGATTGACACCTGTCCTCAAAGCCCCTGATACACACTGACACAGAGCAGAATAGGGACTGTTCCCCCTACATAGGGTCACTTGGCAGGTATGGATTGACACCTGTCCTCAGAGACCATAATACACACTGACACAGAGCAGAATAGAGACTGTTCCCCCTACATAGAGTCACTTGGCAGATATGGATTGACACCTGTCCTCAGAGACCATGATACACACTGACACAGATCAGAATAGAGACTGTTCCCCCTACATAGGGTCACTTGGCAGATATGGATTGACACCTGTCCTCAAAGCCCCTGAAACACGTGGGCAAAGATAGACTTTCTCACGCTTCCGCCCTCTCCACTCTACAGAGACTGCCCTTATCAAAGTCACTAACGACCTAATCGCAGCTAAATCCAAAGGCCACTACTCCATACTAATTCTTCTTGACCTCTCAGCGGCCTTTGACACCGTTGATCATGCTCTCCTTCTTCAAACTCTTCAATCGCTTGGTCTCTGTGACTCTGTCCTCTCGTGGTTTTCCTCTTATCTCTCCCAACGCTCATTCAGTGTCTCCTTCTCTAATGATACCTCCTCCCCTCGCCCTGTCTCGGTTGGTGTCCCCCAAGGCTCCGTCCTTGGTCCCCTTCTATTTTCTCTTTATACTGCCTCTCTTGGCAAACTTATTACCTCTTTTGGATTCCACTACCACGCTGATGACACCCAGCTATATCTCTCCTCCCCGGACCTCTCCCCTGCCGTCCTGCAACGTGTCACTGCTTGCCTTTCTTCCATCTCTGACTGGATGTCCTCCCGCTTTCTGAAACTCAATCTCTCAAAAACTGAGCTCCTTGTCTTTCCTCCTCCTAATACTGATCCTCCTCTTTCGCTCTCCCTTCAAGTTTGTGGTACCAACATCAGTCCATCCTTGCAAGCGCGCTGTCTTGGCGTCATACTTGACTCTGGTCTCACCTTTGAGCCTCACATCCAGCATGTTGCCAAATCCTGTAGATTTCATCTTAAAAACATAGCCCGCATCCGCCCCTTTCTTGCACCAGATACTACCAAGGAGCTTGTCCATGCTCTAGTAATTTCCCGCATGGATTACTGTAACCCTCTCCTGATTGGTCTTCCCAAAAGCCGTACTGCACCCCTACAGTCCGTAATGAACGCTGCTGCTAGACTGATTTTCCTCTCTAGTCTTTTCTCTCACACCTCACCCCTCTGCCAGTCCTTACATTGGCTTCCTGTATGCTATAGGAGTCAATTCAAGGTACTTACTCACACCTATAAAGCACTGAACAACTCTAGCCCCTCTTATATCTCCTCACAGACCCATAGGTATGTCCCTTCTCGGTCTCTCCGCTCTGCCCGTGATCACCTCCTGTCCGTTGTCCGCACTCGTACGGCCAACTCGCGCTTGCAGGACTTCTCGCGGGCGGCTTCCTTCCTATGGAATAGCCTGCCTACCGCCATCAGACTCTCCCCTAGTCTTGCATCTTTTAAGAAGTGCCTTAAAACCCATCTCTTTAGGAAAGCTTATGGCCTCCAAGACTAACCAATACCTCACATACCTGTCTCTTGCCCTCTCCTAAAGGGCAGTCCACCTTATTTGATTGCAAATTCCTGTCCTAATGTGTTTTACACCCCACCTCCTATAGAATGTAAGCTCGATCGAGCAGGGTCCTCTTCAACCTATTGTTCCTGTAAGTTTATTTGTAATTGTCCTATTTATAGTTAAATCCCCTTCTTAATATTGTAAAGCGCTACAGAATCTGTTGGCGCTATATAAATTGCAATAATAATAATAATAATAATCACGCCTCTGTTTCTCAGCTACCGTTGAACGATGAGATTCCCGTCCAATGCACCAAACTATACCGGAGAAAATGACGGAAGCCAAGCACATAGAGATGGACACAGGTTTCTTCAGGAAGGAAGAGATCTTTATTCGATTCACCGACCGGGACTCAGAGGGACTAATGTCACCAAAAACTGCTAAAATCTGAGTCCTGATCGTACAGTGTAGGTCCCTTATATACACATATAGCTCCTCCTATAATCAGTTCCACCTACGTGTACTCTAACCCAATCAACAGAATAAAGACTAAATTTTCTGTTTGACCACTTGGCTTGCCCAGCACAATGGAGGAGGGGAATACTCGTATATCCTGTATTCCTGCACATGCTCCTTACACTACTGATTGTATCGTTGCCACGTGCAACCAACCGACCGATACATCAGCATATGCACGTGCACATACCACGTGGCAATCTCGGCCTACTAAATTTATTTTTACAGAGATTCCACCACAATTTATTTAATTTTCTTCGATAGTTAGGTTATTTAGTTCATTTTGACTTAGTTTATTTGTATTTTTATTTTAATGTAATAGTGCACTTCCAATAACCTCCTCATAAATAGATACACCAATTGAGAAAATGGTGGCAATAGGTTAGAGGAACAACATTAATTGTACAAATTATGATAACATCTGAATTATTCCCTTGTCCACTAAACAAAGACAGAGCTTTGATGGAGTAATAAAATTGTTTATTATATTGGAAAGTGCATCTGTAAATTATAACTTAGTTATTTTTAACAAAAAATTGTTTATATACTGTACTTAGTTACAATTTGAATACATAACATACATATATTGTATTCTCTTGTTGCTATAAGCTTGCTCGATGTTCCCCCATTGTTAGATTAGCTTGTAATGACTTCATTAATTAGTTAGAAATTATATATTATATACACATGTGGCGAAAATAACCTCGCCACTGGGTTTTGGAGGGGCCTGTTTGCCAGCCTTTTGCCCCAGGATTATGGGCCCTGCAAAAAGACATGCTAAAATGTCTATTTGGGCTTAATGGATTTTAAAACACTTTGTATGCCCCTTTAAATCCATGGGAAAATGTGCCTCTTCCCCTCCCCCTTTTTCCTGTCCTATTGTTCTCCAGCAGGGCGTTGTCCCAGGGATACTGCCAGTTGTTATCCTTACGTGGGGTTGCAATATTTAAGGACACCAAATAAGGCAGCTATCTACTAAACACATACAAAGAGATACACATAATCACATATATACACAAACACAATCACAGACCCACAATCACATACACACACACAAACATTACATACATACACACATTTAATAATTAAGAGGTCCAAGCCTGGCCAGCCCTGGTGGCACCCCCCTACCTGATGGCACCCCCACTCTTGTACATGTTTTATGGTGTTTTCAAAAGTTACAGAGTCAAATATAAGGCTTGCGTTTCTGTTTTTTCACATTGAAATTCGTCAGATTGGTTACGTTGCCTTTGAAACCGTATGGTAGCCCAGGAATGAAAATTACCCCCGTGATGGCATACCATTTGCAATAGTAGACAACCCAAGGTTTTGCAAATGGGGTATGTCCAGTTTTTTTTAGTAGCCACTTGGTCACAAACACTGGCCAAAATTGGCGTTCAAATTAGTTTTTTTAATTTTTCACACACAAACAAATATTAACACTAACTTTGGCCAGTGTTTGTTACCAAGTGGCTACTAAAAAAGACTGGACATCTTGGGTTGTCTTGTATTGGAAAAGGTATGCCATCATGGGGGTTATGTAAAAAATTGAACATGCTATATTTGACCCTGTAACTTCCCAAAACACCATAAAACCTGTGCATAGGGGGTACTGTTTTAGACGTGAGACATCGCAGAATACAAATATGTGTATTTATTTGCAATAAAAGCAAACCGTATTGACATTCACAGTTAAAATGTCATGCAGAGCTAAAAATATTTTTTATTTTCTTCCATTTTTTTATATTTCATTCATATTAAATTGTTTCATACCTAAATATTTGATGTTAAATGAAAGCCCTGATATAAATATTGACCTGAATAAAAAGATGTATAATAAGTGTGGGTGCACTTAATTTGAAAGAGGGGAATTACGGTTTAACCCCTTAACGCCGTTACGGCGTTCTATGCCGTCGCGGCTTTAAAGGGCTTTAAAGCCGTTGCGGCGGCATAGAACGCCGTAACGGCTTGCAGCCCAGGAGGTCCGGCGGTACTCACCTCCGCCGCGATCCTCTTCTGGGGGGCTGCCTCAGAGCCCAGGCAGCCCCCCCACGGCAAATCAGGCCCCCGGGGGCCATGTGATCGCTCTCAAAGAGCGATCACATGGCCCCCTATAGCTGGCTGTGGATCTGCCAGCAGGGGGGCTGTCTGAAATATCAGACAGTCCCCCTGCTGGTGGGAAGAATTAAAAAAAATAATAAGACATGTGTAAAATTAAAATAAATGCATTTTTATATATATAATATATGTATATATATTATATATATAATATATATACATATTATATATATGTAACGTCATGCATAATGTATTTTAATAGTAATATTAGTATATATATTAGTATTAAAATACACTTAGTGACGTTACATATATATAATATGTATATATATTATATATATAATAGATATATACACATATATTATATATATATATACATACAATTACAATAATAAATAAATACAATTATTAAATAAATAAATAAAATATTGAAACAAAATTTAAAATAAATTATATATTCATATGTAATTTTATTCTAACTGTATTTTGTTATTAAAAGATATATATTGGTAACAAAATACACTTAGAATGACATTCTATATGTATCTATCTATATATAAAATACAAATAACCGCAAATATATATAGAGAGATAAATACATATAATTACATAATAGATTACATTAGTATACACGTAGAATTTAAATACCTATAAATGCATGTATATTAAAATTCTACGTGTATATTTAAGTAATCTTTTAACATAATTATGTCATTTGATTAATTAAAATTTGATTGACATGCCTGACAACACAGGGAGAAAGTGCAGAGAATTTAATTCGCAAGCACTATATTTGACCCTGTAACTCTCCAAGACATCATAAAACCTGTACATAGGGAGTACTGTTTTACTCAGGAGACTTTGCTGAACTCAAATATTACTGTTTAAAACTGGTAAATTATATTACAATGATGATATTTTAAGTAAAAGTGAAGTTTTTTGCATTTTTTACAATCAAACGGCACTTTTATGGACTATATTATTGTTGTAATATGTTTTACTGTTTTAAAACACTAATATTTGTGTTTAGTGAAGTCTCCCGAGAATAACAGTACCCCCCATGTACAGGTTTCATGGTGTTTTGGAAAGTGAGAGAGTCACATATAAGGCTTGCATTTCATTTTTTTCACATTGAAATTTGCCAGATTGGTTATGTTGCCTTTGAGAGCGTATGGTAGCCCAGGAATGAGAATTACCCCCATGATGGCATACCATTTGCAAAAGTAGACAACCCAAGGTATTGCAAGTGGGGTATGTCCAGTCTTTCTTAGTAGCCACTTAGTCACAAACACTGGCCAAATATTTGTTTTTTGCTTTTTTAACACAAAAACAAATATGAACGCTAACTTTGGCCAGTGTTTGTGACTAAGTGGCTACTAAAAAAGACTAAACATACCCCACTTTCAATACCTTTGGTTGTCTACTTTTTCAAATGGTATGCCATTAGGGGGGTAATTCTCATTGCTGGGCTACCACACCGTCTCAAAGGTAACATTACCAATCTGGCAAATTTCTATTTGAAAATGGAACATTCTATATTTGACCCTGTAACTTTCCAAAACACCATAAAACCTGTTAATGGGGGATACTGTTGTACTCGTGAGACATCGCTGATTACAAATATGTGCATTTTTGTGCAGTAAAACTTAACATTATTATGACATTCACAGCTAAAATGTCAGACGGAAATACAAATTTACAAAAAAAATCTTATTTTCTCACATTTTTTTTAATTTTATTCATAATGAATTATGTTCCATATATGAATAGTTAATGATAGATCAAAGCCCTGTTTCTCCTGAACAAAATGATATATAATAAGTGTGGGTGCATATAATATGAAAGAGGGGAACTATGGGTGAACAGACATATAGCGCAAATTCCAGTTTTTGTTTACGTTTTGTTTTGATCAGAACGTGCACTATTGACTCCGTCCTGAAGGGGTTAATAACCTTTCAAATATTTTACCAGCCACAGAAGTTAAGCTCACAGGTCTATAATTTCCAGGCAAGCATTTCGAACACTTTTTTTAATATAGGAACCACATCTGCCTTCCTCCAATCCTCCGGAACACTTCCTGAAAGAAAAGAATCTTGAAATATTAAAAACAGAGGTTCACTTATTTCTACACTTAGTTCCTTAAGTACACGTGGATGGATACCGTCAGGCCCTGGAGCTTTGTTTATATTAACTTTCTTTAGTTGCTGCAGCACCTTGTCTTGAGTTAACCAATTACAATTATTCTGCAAGTTTTTAGTAGCAATCATTTGCACATCTATTGCCATGGGTTCTTCCTTAATATATACGGAGGAGAAATAGTTATTTAAAATTCCGGCCTTTTCCTGGTCTTCATTAACTAACACCCCAGTTTCAGTTTTTAGTGTACCTACACTTTCATTTTTTTTTTTTTTTTTTATAATTTATGTACTTAAAAAATGCTTTGGGGTTGGTTTTGCTCTCTATAGCTATCATTTTTTCATTTTGAAGTTTAGCAAGCCTTTTTGCACGCATTATTTGCTTCCTTATATCTTTTATAAGATGCATCTGATTTGTCCGATTTAAATGCTTTAAATGCCCTTTTCTTATTTTTAATCTCTTGTTTTACTTCTCTACTAAGCCACATTGGTTTTAATTTGTTTCTTTTATATTTATTTCCCAATGGTACATACTGAGAAATGTACCTTTCTAATATTTGTTGGAAGATGATCCATTTATCCTCAGTATTCTTTTCACTAAAGAGTTTATGCCAGTCAATATATTGTAAAGCTTCCCTTAACTTATTGAAATTGGCCTTTTTAAAATTATATGTTTTAGTATACCCCATGTGCTTTTGTTTTTTTGAGTTTATTTCAAAGGACACTATATTGTGATCACTATTTCCCAAGTGCTCACCTACTTGAATGTTTGTCAAAAGATCAACGTTGTTTGTTAAAACCAGGTCCAGACAAGCGTCCAATCTAATTGGTGCTTGTACTAGTTGTGACATGAAGGTGTCATTTAACAAGTTTAAAAACCTAATTCCCTTTGCTTAGCTACTAGTCCCTCTGTCCCAATTTATGTCCGTTTTTATATATGTTTACTCCTGGTTTTTGTATTAGACTGTGGTCGTTTTGCTTTTTTATATTTTCTATTCTGAGCTCAGAGATTCATTTTAACCAGTTGTATAGGAGATATATATATTTATCAGACCATTTTTTATTCCCTTCTATCTTGTTGACCGAGAGGGATTATCTGTTTTTCTATACATTCCCTCTCTGGTTCTACAAGTTATTTATTCACCTTACTTTCATTATTTCTATTTTTTTAAAAATTATTTTTATTGCCTAATAAATTCCTTTTGTAATTGATTTAGCTCTTATCACATGTGATGCAAAACTGGTTCTTAAGAAAATATCTTTTTTTTTTTTTTTAACTGACCATTTCATGTTACCCTTATTACCATATATGACATATATAACATAATGTAAAATTATTTAAAATTACTTACAGTGCTCTTATGTCAAACAAAAATATGTTACAGATCAAAATGATTGTAAGTCTTTGTATAAAATAAATGTATTTAAGCATAGGAAATGCACATTGGATGTTAATGCAGTCTCCCTGTGTAACTATGCTTCAGTTTGTTCCAGTTTCCTTTATTA